>NW_020171339.1:1290763-1710302 GCF_001481775.2 Trichoderma gamsii
GTACCCTAGATGCTCTATAAAAGGAAAAACCGGAGATTTGTTTTGCACATGTAAAATAATTCAAAAAAAAGGTAAAAAAAAAAAAAAAAAAAAAAAAAAAAAAAAAAAAACATGCTCTGCGATAGATTATTCGCATGATATGTAAATGTTCATCTGAACACCTTGGTCTCGTCTGATGTTTGATACTCACTTTGAGTCTCATGGATGAAGAATTGCTAGGGTTATATGTATTTTTTCAAGTCGTCGAATCATTAATTCCTTTGTGGCGCAATTGGCTAGCGCGTCTGACTGTTAATCAGGAGGTTGGAAGTTCGAGCCTTCCCGAAGGAGATGAGATAAGATCTGCTCTTTCTTTTTTTGCCGATTGATACCTCGGACTTCTTTCATTTGTCTTGTTTTGCTTAAATTCAAGAAATGATCAATTGAAGCTGGACAGCTAGGCTGCCTTATCAAACTTCTGCCTATCTGTAGGTCTCTGTGTACGGAGCGAAAAAGGTAGAGACGCTGCAACCCAAGCTGCCTCACCGCTTCTATGATGCGACGTAGGCGCAAGGTACTGTTACGTGCTGCAGACGCAACTGCGCATAGGTGCATCTCTATTGAACAGAAGTATCAATGTACGGAGTACACATCTCGTCGAGCGCATCTGACGCCACTTGGGATGAAAGCCGAGAGGACCCTATTTCCCCAGGTTGGAGGGCAGATCGTGCAGATCAGGTTACACGCTGATTCCGCTAGCACCAAGAACGGCATCTTGCCTGAAGCAACAGTGAAATAAGTGCCAAGGGAGCTCAGTCACGAGATTGACGGATAAGAGAAAAAAGAGAAAAAAAGAAAAGGAAAAGAGTAACGAGAGGAAAAAAGTTAACAGGAGAAAAAGCGTAGGAATTCATCCATAGTCTGTGGTGCATCTTTACTCGAGCTCATAGTCAAACAACGCTGCTGTTACAGTACTAGTAGTACTCATCCGGGTTTGCTGACTGAGCGTTTGGCGGCTGCGTGCGCACAGGAATGGGGTGCATGGTGGGGTTAGGCGGCCATTACAGAGGGCTGGGCCTCTTTCGGCAGCGCAAGCACCGATACTGGAGCGCCGCTGTACCGAGTAGGCGAGAGTGGCAAGTGGGTGACTTGCTATCTTATCTTTTCTTCACCAGAACCTCTTCTCCGCGCCAAGGTGAAGACTCAATTGCTTGTCCGTAATTAACTTGGCCGGTTGTGCGTCGGCTCGCTGCTAATAGAGGCACCAATCGGAAATTTGATATTTTGCAGGCACCTCCAATCTCCTGCGGCAAGGCAGCAAAAGCACCTCCACGATTGCTTCTCCCAGCCCCCTGCACACCGATCGATACAGGCCTCTCTCCCCAGCCATCGGTGTTGCCTGTCTCACATACCTACTACGGGCTAATACCGACTGCTAGCACAAGCAGCAACAGCAGACCTTACACCGTATCGGAGCACTGCCGGGCCAGCAGGACTTTACTGTTCTCCTCAGCAGCGCTTCCCCCCTTTTGTATCTTGTATTGATCTAGATTCTCCCTCCTCTTTTCTAGGCCACCGCCACCGGACCTCTATCGATGATCATTGGCGATCCGGAAGTCTAGGGTTGAGCTCGGCGGCAGGTGGCAGCGTTTCTCCTTGCGTTCGTTCCCCTCATCAGGTCTCCCGATCTCGAGCAGGGCTAGCTCCAGTGGAAGAACTGTCTTGCCTCAGCTACAGCCCCCCCAAGCACCTCCCCAAGCCACCGTCTTTTGGTTTTCCAACTTTGCATTAATCAGGCATTCGCCATTGCACGAGCGACAGCTGCTGCCTTCTGTACGACTGTGCGGTTGTCGAGAGCACTGCTCCGTAGAATCCCAGGGGCGTCCTGTGGTAGCCAAGGCGGCGGTCACCCACCTGTCACTTCTGCTGTATCTTGTCCTGCCTGATACCCAGCTCCGTCATTGGGTACAGGTACTCCATCACCACGCAATTTTTATATCCTTTTCTCTTCTGCATAACATATCCCAGATCACGCGGCATTGCGATTGCGTAGGGTCACTGCAATGTTTGGTACACAGAGCTACAAGGACGTCATGTCTGAGTCTGGCCGGAAGCGTGGCCGAGATAGTGAGGGAGAGGTGGACGGCATGTCCATGGGTCTGGAGGGGCACCGGAGCGTAAGTTCAAGCAGAGAGATGCTCTATGATGCGATGCAGTCTGCGAGGTTTACTAATTGGTGTTGTAGAAGCGATTTCAATGCCTTCCTCTTCGAACCTCGCCAAGGTCGTCGCAGCAGTGGCCGTCCGCAGCGTCCATGGGCCCCGAGTCTGATGGCCATGCCACCCAGCTACTGTTTTCTCGCTGGTCGCATTCGTCCGTGGGAAGTTCCTCCGGCTCTCACGATGACACCGAGGTGGACATGATGAGCTCTAACCGGATGCCAACACCCATACAGCCCAGCTTTGCTGCGCAGGTGCGTGGCCAGCAGAACGAGTGGGCTGGCCCCGGGCCTGTTGTGACGACGCTTAATGGGGTTATTAACATGGGCCACCATCCCGCGGGCTTCTCAGACGACCAATCTGTGCCTCGTGTAATGTCGGGCCTGGAAGACTGGCAAGCTGCGCAAAACCACCGGAGGCTACCGTCGCCGATTTCAGAAGTGGAAGACAGCATTTTGGACCAAGATTTTGGCGAAGGAAGCATGATGGTGGATGATGGCATGGGCGTAACCATGGATGCTGGCATAGTGCTACCACCGTCACCGTCGCGCGCAATGGACCACCCCAACGCCATGATGGACATCGAATCGCCGCCGCGCTCGCACTTACACGGAGCTGACGGCGAGGGTGACGCCCATTCACCCAGCCCAGCTCGCAGAGGCCACATGCGAAGCAAGCATACCATTGACAGTTGGACATGGCAGCCTGGCATGAAAAAGAGCTTCAGTATTGGATACCGAGCCGATTGCGAAAAGTGTAGACTCAAAGTGCCTGGGCACTTTAACCACATCGTCATCTCATAGCAGGGGAAGACAAAAGTCATTGACCCCCAATTTAACCCAGCCGTGTGGGATGCCGCAATCAGACCCCTCGATTGGCAGGAGAAGCGACGGCAACTGACGAAGACTTCCGACCGGAGACAATGTACCGTGCACCCTGCATCAAAGTATGTAGAGAAGCTCATCATACCAAATTGGTGCTCAATGTCGTCGGCTTTAATTCGGGGACAAACGGTTTCTTCGTTGTGTGACAAGGCGGGAAACTTTTTCTGGAAGCGCCAGCGACGAATGGTCGATTGCGATATCCAGGGTCACATTATCTGATTTCTTTTACTTTGTTTTTCTTTTTGCAACATCACATTTTATCGGAGTTTGACGGACGGCCAGGTTTTGCGACGCACTCGTTATTGATATCACGCATCGACATCTGCATTGTGGATAAAAGAGAAAAAGAGAAAAGAGACATTCTGGTTGGGTTAGCGATATGCATACCCCCTAGACAAGCGTTATTGATGAAGCGATTGCTCGGTATGGCAGTCTATACATATTCTTATTTCTGGGGCGCAACATTGGTAAACACAACGGATCAGGCATTTTACATTATGAGAAGCGACTCACCATCATTCATATTCATGACAGACCTAATAGCAACAAACACTCTCCTTTATATATAAGCAAAAGTTTCCTTTTTAGTTTCCTTTTAAAGTACAATACATCTTTTTGTTAGTTCTGCGTGTCCAACAGATTGAGATGTATATGATATAGTAGTTGGGAGGTGTATCTCCTTATATAATACATACAACAAAATGACTCCCAACTCCATCTAGTGCAAGCCATGCAATTATGATACACGGGCTGCTGCCCTCCTTACCCAAGTGATATAATGACATAATTTTACGTCCCCCCCCTTCTCTTTCGCCCCTTTTATTCTTTTTTTGCTTCTTGCTTGGCTCACCACCAGCCCTTCTTCTTGGATTCCGTAGAGGAACTCCCGGTTTCCAGTGCAGGGACATTCAGCTGATTCTCTTTCTCTTGCTCCCACGCTGATTGAACAGCGGCACTAGAAGCGGTAGAGCTGGCGTCGCTCTTCTTGCTGTCGCTGCCTCCCCAGATGTATCCTAGGATGCCCTTGCCCTTGCTTTCCGCCACCTGGTTTTGGGTTTGGCCGCCCTCGAAAGCAGGCTTGATGTGCTCCTCGAAATGCGTTCGGTGCTCGGGCGGGGACAGGAGGGACGGCAGCTTGATGCCCTTCTCCTCGGCTTCTCGGTTGGCCTCCTCGACGAGAAGGATCTGCTCTTCGGTGGCGTCGCCCTTGAGGTAGGCGATGCGGGCGGTGGCGAGCTCGTCGGCCTCGAATTTCTTTTGGGCTTCTATCCACTCAGCGCGGCGGGCGCGGTTGTAGCGCAGCATGTCCCATACTGAGTATACGCTGACGACACCGGCGACGACTAATTATATGTCTCTCTGTTAGCCTTTGTTCCTTTATAAATCGTCAAGAGAATCGATGTTGCCGTGAGCAAAAAAACGCACCTGAGAACATCACAAGCCCCCCCACCGTCCATCTGTGCGCCACATCGAAAAACCGCCTTGACGCATCAATCACTCTGTCTGTCCTGCTAATCTGTGCCTGCTGCGCCGCCAGATGGGCCTGCCGCAACCGTTTGACTCGCTGCTCGGGCGTCTCGCCGGGGATTCTCATGGTCCGTGGCGCGGCGGCAGAGGTGGCAGATTTCGATGTGGCGTGGGGGATGGTCGAGGTGAACCTGGTGGCGTCCTTGACGCTCCGGGATCCCATTCGGGATGCCATTTTTTTTTTCTTTCGTGATGGAGAGGAATTAAAAGAAAAAGAAAACTAGTTTGGGGAGATTGAACGATGGACCTCTTTAGACGACTGTGATTAAGCAAGTAGTTTGAGAGGAATTGACGAGTGAGGGGTATTAGGAGGGATGATTGGGTAAAGAGAGAGATTTTGTCAACGTCGGAAATGGACCGTTTTCGTGAGATTTTTTGGATGAGGTGCAAAAGCAATGGAGGGACGAGCAAAGTGGAATTCGGCGCTTGTGATTGGTGCGGGGTAATTCCGGGCATCGAGAAATGGGCTGTTTTTTCCCTTGCTACTTGGAGAAGGATGAGGAGAATTGTGCTAAGGACAATAAGCTACAAGCTTCTTATTCTACCTGCGTATGAAGCAAAGTCGGCTATTGCACTACGTCTAATATTTGTAGATGAAGCATTGCGGCGATGGGTGCAGGCGAATTGGGCATTAGAAAACTACTACACGAGCATGCTTGACTGATGGTATTCATGGAATGGAACAGTCGACTGTTCTACCATGCAGATTTTCTTCTCGTCGTGCTGGCATTCTGTCTTTTTTAGGCTGTTTTTGTAGCATTATGGCAGAGTTGCTGAATCTAGGTTGTTGAAGCAACTGGCTTTGTAGACCAAGACTTGCACATCAGTAAAGTAGGCCCAAACAGCTTTTCTAGAGAGAGCATAGTTCATCGTTTTGGCAGGCTGCATACCTAAGTAGGTATACAAAATCTATGGAATGTCTAAAACATGTGGCGAATTCCAACACGCGCTCGCCAACAGATGTACAGGTTGACGCGTTCAAAGTACTTGCTTACGATATCGCCAGATCTTCTGCTCTAATCTTCTTCATGCGTCTGCATATAGCAGCCGTCACAATGAAAACGGAGTGGTATATCAAAAATTGCGCCTCCCATGGCCCCGAAGGACAATGGAGCAAGGAACGACTCCGCGCTGTGCAATGCAGGCCTTCCCAACTGAATACCCCGAATCTTGAACTGGGGTATTCGAAACAAGGTAAGTATGAAGAAGAAAAGAAGAAAAACAAGCAAAAGGGTGGCAGCGTCGACGGCGTTTTATAGCTTCAAGCTGATGCCTGGCGCCAAAATGACCCAAATAAGGCACCAATGCGCTAACAATTTTTAAGCGGAGCACGTGATTGCGATTCGAATTTTTGGTGCGCGGCAGGGCATGTCCCCACGAGGTACGTATCGGTGGTAGGGCACGAAAACCCTTTGACGAATTTGACGAGCCTCATCCTCCGAAATCTCAACGCCTACCGAACAACGAGCATCAGAGTCCACGTTGATCGCAAGCAGACACAATGGTATGGATAGATGCCCCCCCAATGGAGCATGTTGGATTGCTCGAATCCATTCAGGTTACTGACTTTTTATTTTCAAACAGGCGATCAAGCACAACCAGACCCTTATCAGCAACCGTGAGCATCTCCCCCGACTAGGATTACAAGAAAAGAAGAAGACGAAGCGACGATATACGAGCAATGATGAAAGGCGACTGACATGTTCCCACAGATTTCCGCAAGGATTGGCAGCGACGGGTTCGCACTCACTTCGACCAGGTACGCGATTCTTGAAACCCAAATGATGGAAGAAAAAAAAAGTTGCGACATAGGAAAAGTTGGACAATTTGGACACGAGATATTGACTTATTCTCTCGAATAGCCCGGCCGCAAGACCCGGAGACGTACTGCTCGTCAGGCCAAGGCTGCTGCCCTGGCTCCCCGCCCCGTCGACAAGCTCCGACCTGTTGTGCGATGCCCTACCATTAAGTACAACCGACGAGTCCGTGCCGGTCGTGGTTTCACCCTCACCGAGCTCAAGGTACGAAATGATTGCGCGATTCCCACTCTCAATCCTCCTGGCCTCGAAAGTACAAGACAAAAACAAGTCTCTTAGAGGCCTCTTGGATCGACAAAAACCGAAAAAGAAGAAAACGAGTGATGAATTTTTTTTGGCCTGGTTCTAACAAATCTTACAGGAGGCCGGTATCTCAAAGTCCCAGGCTCCCACCATCGGTATCTCTGTCGACTTCCGCCGACAGAACCTGAGCGAGGAGTCCCTTGCCGCCAACGTCGCCCGCCTCAAGGCCTACAAGGAGCGCCTCATCCTCCTCCCCCGCAAGTCCAACGCCCCCAAGAAGGGTGACACCAAGACCGACGTCGCCTCGCTCGACAAGGCCTCCTCCATCGTCTCCGTTCTGCCTATTGTCCACGTCGCTGGTGGTGTCTCTGAGATCAAGAAGAGCGAGATCCCCGCTGAAATCGAGGGCGGTGCCTACACCAAGCTGCGCACTGCCCGCAGCAACGCCAGATACCAGGGTGCTCGTGAGAAGCGTGCTCGCGACAAGGCCGAGGCCGAGACTGCCAAGAAATAAACTTTGTCAACAAAAGGGAAACTGGTGTTTTAAGGGTTTTTTGCTCTTTGCGTCTCTTATCGGGAAGTGTGTGGCAAAGGTTCGGTTTTCGAGGCTTTGATATGGAAGTGCTCAGGGGCCGTGGGTACGAGAGGAATTATTATATGCTCTTTTAGGTTCCCCAGGTCAAAGAATTATTTGCATGATCAACCGACCCTGTCCTGTACACACTTAAAAAGAAAGAAATTAGGGTCAAATGGCAGCATTTTAAATACGCACATGAGGCATACGTAGTTTCTTAATTCCGTGAAAAAGTTTGCTTCTGTTTTTTTCAAAACATTTTTTCTTGTTCAATTGGATCTATAATCTTTTCTATGTGCACTTTGAATGGTCTGATAAAAATGGAACGGCGTATTACGAAAGCACACGGGCCAGTTTAATCATGTATAGAGCATACATAGACACCTATATATCGCTACAGTCCAACCTTCTTTCACTTATACATGCTTATCCAAGATGACATTAGAAGCTAAAAGAGCATTTCACCATCTCTTCTTCTTTTAATTGCAATAGACACAGTTCCATCAACTTCACGATGATGCTGCCTTTTGTGCCGCTACAATCTCCGTGCCCTCCTTGACCACATCTTGCAGGATGCTCAGCCTCAAGCCAGGCAGTTGATGGCCCCACGCCCGGAGAAGTTCCGTGCACATCACCAGCGCATTCTCCCGATCTACTCGGATCATACTCTCCCGCTGTTTCGGATCTGCCTGCTGAGGTTCGAGTCCCAGTCCCTCCGCCATTGACGTGATCTGGCCATCTGGTGAAGCAGAGGACGATGCTCCCTCGATACTGTCACCGCTGCTTCCGATTTCGCTGGGAAGTGCATCTCTTCCAGTGACGGCTTTGATGAGCTCTGTGATGATGCCGAGCATTTGAAGCACCGTGATGATGACGCGACTGCCCTCCTTGGAGCGACACATGAGAGCAAAGATGAACCACGCTTCTGAACGAAGAGACGGCCATTTCTGCTGGCTGATGAGGAACGAAAGAACCCTACCGACGTCATGTTTGCTATAAAAGTATCCAAGCCGCTGATTTTCTGCATCCACAGAACCGTTGTCGGGCGAGTCTGCTTCGATTTCGACCACAGGAGGCTCCCAGTCTGGCAGCAGGGACGCAACTGGGTTGGAGTGAAGTACACGACATATAGCAGCGATAGCCCGAGCGGCCTCAAGCCTCGTGGGCTCGGCATCCGAGCGCTCATGCAGCGCAATAATGGCATGAACGCTTGAGCGCTCGCGCGCTGAGCTGGCTGGATCTGCGCTGAGGGGGGCACAGATCCGGGCAACGTTTGGCGGGCAGTTGACAAGCAACAGCCGGGTCAGAGATACGGCGGTGAACTGCACTTGGGGGGAGGTATCCAGGCTAAGAAGTCTCGGTATGCAGCTCACGTCTAACAGACTTCCAAGAAGCGGCTTGTTCTGGACCGGGATGGCCAGGTTTTTCAAAAAGGACATGGCTGAGTGGAGGAGCTGCGCGTCGACGATTTCGGGGTTCGAAAGCAGTCTCATCAAGGGGGTATGTGCAAAGTGGATTTGAACAAGAGCCATGGATACTTCATCGGAGCGAGAGAGATTGCCCAGAGCGAGACAGCCCGCAGTCTGCAGCTGCGGGTTCGAGCTCTGAAGCCAAGCGAGAAAAGTTTGAGCAACCTGGCTCTGCAACGGATGGCACGAAACGAATAGATCATTGCCCGTGACATCTGCCAGAGTGTTCAGGAGGGCGGCGTAGAGCTTATTCAGGGCCGCCACTGTATCGGCGTCATCAACCTGGATCATGTTAAAGTGAGTGTGCGCGTGGTAGAATGTGGAGAGGAAAAGCTGTAGTAAAGGGCCCTGGATCAAAGCAATTTGGAAATTCTCGTCAGAAAGGTAAGCAGCAGCTACTGTGACAAGTGAGATGAAGTCGTCGAGGTCATCTCGCGACGGCATACTCGTGGCCAGCCTGAGGGCAACTTCAACCGTGTTTGGGCTTGCGCGGCCTGTTTCGCCTTCTTGAGAAGTGAGCAAGATGAGGATTTTGCAAAAATAGGGGATAAAGACGACGAAGTTGGCAAGATTCGGAGAGGACAGAAGGGCGATGAGACGTTGGTTGAGGTTGGCCTCTGAAGCAGCCAACTGTGCGGGTTCTTCATCACGGCAAGTTGAGTTAGTTCTTTTTCACAGTCTGTCACACAAGGCTAAGGAGTCATCGTTCTCACCATAGTCAACTAGGATGTTGAAAAGCACTGGAATGGTGAAGGGTATTAAGCTCTCATCCTGCAGGTGGTTGATGATGGTGGCGAGGTGGTTTCCCTGCATCACTCTGGCACGGTTCACGTCTGTATCCGCACAAGAGTTTCCGACCAGCCGCAGGATATGGATTTGCAGACCCTGTTTGAGGCCATCATGGGCGAGGACGCGGAGGAAAAACTCCAAGATACCCGAGTCTCCAAAAGGGACCCGCCAGGCAACTATAACGACGCAGATATCGAGTCAGTCGGTGGCTGCCATGCTGTGAAGCTCCATCCTGGAACATGAAGTATCCCGAAGCTCTTATACTGGCCTCGAGAGCCACTCACCATCTCTGCTGCCATCGCCCAGCTTCTCAACCATGAGCTCTATCTCCTCAGATCCAGAGGTCCATACTTCTCGACAGGCGGCCAAAATAGGGATAAGCAGCTCAGTTCGCCTCTGGCTAGCGCCCACGGTTTCTGACGTCTCATCATACTTGTCAGGAGAGACTTGACTGCCCTCTCGCTGCAACATCTCTTCAATCTCCCTGGGCGACATGACTGCTGCTTGAATTTGCTTGCTTCCCAAAGTAAACAACACGCTATTGGAACGTTTCGAGCTTTGAAAAATGGTGACAAAGAGGAGCCAATAAATAAGGGGAAATCAAGATATCAGGCTGTAAAAGCTGTTCTGAGACTCCAGTTCATATACAAGCTGATGACGACTGCATCGACTCTCTTCGTGATTAGTAGGCAGACTAATATATCAGGCCCTCACCACCAAACGTGAAACAAAGGCTGGCCCAAAAAAAAGTGTTCAAGTGAGAAACCTAGTCCAGCCTGACGAACCACCATACGCGGAATACGGCAGGCTAAAATTAGGCTTAGAAATGCCGGAGAGTATTTTAGCTTATTCTGCTGCGCCGGCAGTGCAGATGAAATGTGATGAAATGTCCTGCCAATGAGCAACGATTTGCAAGGGCCAGACGCAATAGCTCAGTGGGCTTTGCAGCAGGCAATTGCGTGGCTCTTCAGGGGATCCCCTCGCTAACGTGTACTTCGTATGGGATGGGATGGGATGCTAATCATGGAGGGGGGCACACGACACAAGGGTGTGGGGGTTGGATTTCTTGTCCACTAGCGAGAGAAACGATAGGCGTGAACGGCCGCTTGACCGCGGTGAGGCATCGGCTCGGTCAGTGGCGGATCCTCGGGTAAATAAAAAACGGCAAGCCAGCAGAAGCCGATCGATTGCCACTGTCGCAAAACTCGGCTTTGGAAAATCTCAAGATTGAAGACGATTCTTGCCTTTCTCGACCGCGGGACGGTGCGCAACACTCTTGTCTTTTCTTGGAACGGCCGAATACACAGAGATTGTACAATCCTTTTTGGCGAGAGAGCACTCTTCGAGTCGCTGGAGCTGGCTTCTAGATCACCATGGTATGCATGCCGCAACTCTTCTTATTTTTCTGCTCACCGAAGATCCGGAAGCCCGTGCTGCGATGCGACGCATTGCGGCGGAGCGTGCCGAAATTCGCTTCGAAATTTGATGCTTTGATGGGAAACGTTACTAATCTCGAAATCGTTTCTTTCTTCTTCCAACAAAAAAGGCGCACAAATTCGTCCTCACAGCCTTCCTCACAGGCTCACGTATCCTCGGCCGGTCCTTCATGGCCGCCTACCGACAAGCCCAAGCCTCATCGCAGTACCAGCGTGCGCAAGCAAAGGCCGGCGGCGTCAGCGCCTCAGGCCGCGCCTCTCTAACGGCGGGCATGACCCTGGAAGAAGCCTGCCGCATCTTGAACGTCAAGCCCCCCGCCAACGGCCAGGCCAACGTCGAGGAGGTGCTCGAACGGTACAAGCGGCTGTTTGACTCAAACAACCCGGATAAGGGCGGCAGCTTCTACCTGCAGAGCAAGATTGTACGCGCAAAGGAGCGATTCGAGGCGGAGCTCGGACCCATACGGGAAAAGGCTGAGATGGAAGCTGAAGCGAAGGAGGGGTGGAAGCCCAAGATTTACAAGGATGAATGAATGATGAGCGAGGCTGACGCGGACGATGTTGATCGACTAAACGGCATAATGAGGCTTGGACGAGACGGGGGGCTTACGCGGCAAACTTGTATCAACTAACCAAAAGGGAAAAAAGTGAGGGTCATGAAGGACCTCCTACGAGCGAAGCGCGAGAAAGTCCATCTCTTCTCTATTGTACACGTTTTCTTCTTTTTTTTTTTCTTTTTTCCATTACCACATCTTCACTCGGCACTTGGCAGTGGCATGGCACGGCGTTTATGGAGGAGAGGACATCTAGAGGCTTCGAAGCCACAAGGGGGGAAAAAAAGAGATTGGGTCTAGACCAAAGAGGAGAAAAAAACAAAGCAAAAGGCGTTTTGAAGTTTGATAATCAAATACGCGCTGGCGGCACGCTTGTACTATACGCAAAACAATGTAACATACCAACTTGTGTAAATTGACGATTAGATGAAACCTCCGTCTTGATTACTGCTCCCTTCTTGTTGCTTTTTGAGGTTTGTATTGTCATGATTCTAGGCTTAGGCTTTTCTACGGACCAGACCCTTCCAATAGTCGAAGCTGTTCTCATCGCTTTGCAGACTCCACACTTTTCCAATCCCTCGTCCTTCAGCGTCCGTCTCCTCTACACGCAGCATTCCCCAGTCGCGAGTGATGCCGACCACTCTTGCCTTGACACCACCCTCAGCTTCTAGCGTGATGGACTGTCCCGTGTGTAGCCAATGGCGATAGTACCTTGACTCCAGGCCCTGGGAGAAACCCTCGCGGCGGAATTGTTCGTAGATGGACTCTAGACGAGTGAGGATGCGGGCGAGGAGAGTTTCCAAGTGAAGCGGCGACACGTTGGGTGGGAGCAAATCGGAAAGAGAGGTTGTTGGACGAGGGTTTGTTGCGTTGATGCCAATTCCCAGGACGACTTGGTATGAACCGTCAAAGTAGCTGCATTGAGACAGAATTCCGCCTATTTTGACGTAGGACGGAGGAGATGCTGGTTTTGTGGGATCGAGAGCATCTGTTACTTTAGTCAGCTAATGGAACATACCTCGCCGTTGATGCCTTGTGGGATTTGACACTCACATATATCATTAGGCCACTTCAACTTGACCGGCATGTTCTCATAGCCCGTGTCATAGGAGCGGATGGCTTCGACAATGGCAACGGCTGCGAGATACTGAATGAAGACTATGGGGCGTGAGGAGGCGAGGTGAGCTGGATGATTGATGATGACGGAAAAGAGAAGAGAGCCGGGGGGCGCAACCCAGACGTTGGTTCCGCGGCCACGTCCGGCGACTTGCGTTGAGGCGGTAAAGGTGAAACCTGTTGGCAGTTTGGTGTTGATTTTTGGATTTCTGAATTCCCGAATATTAGTATTTGCAGCGGTATATATATAAGAAGGGAAAATAAAAATAAAAAGAGACGCACTTCTCTAGGAGTGTGTTTGTGCTCGTCACCACATCTCCATATAATAGGACATCGCCCCATTGGTCTGCCGCAGAATCAATCTTCCTGTAATGTTTTAAGCTTGAATAGAATCTCTCGTGGCTGAAACGAGGTGTCAGTTCATCGCTAGGCAATTTATTCTCATGAGGGATAATCTTCTTGATAACGGAGCTTGGGTCATCAATAGCCTCAGTCTGTGGCAAATTCTCTTGAAGCCCACTCAAATCTAGGCCATCTTGAGAGACAATCTGAAAAGTATCTGCCTCTGCGCGGATGAACTCATTGCCATCCTCCTTCTCGATGGCGTCCCCCAAGTCACATAGCAGTTCCGTCACCTTGCCGCTATCGATGGCGGTAAGATGGAGACTGGACAGCGATGGAGGCGTGTAGTCGTCTTGGGCAACTTCGAGGCCTAGTTCTGATAGACAGGCTTTTAAAAAGCTGATTCGAGACCTGTCGTCTGCGGCAAGTTTATCGACTAGCTCGCTGTATCCTGGAATATCCGGCTGGGGATTGAGGTTGGCTGGGGCAAATCTTGAAAAAGCAAAAGGAAAGGAGAATGTCAGCATGAGATCTCTCTTTTCAAGATGGAGTTTTTGAACAACAATACACTTACTCTGGGTGTGGTCCGCTAAGGATGGCCTTGCCCTCTCCCACATGGCATAAAACAACTGCAGCCTTTTGCTCACCACCATCCACGTCAAGATCGTCCTTGTATGACGCCAAGACCTCAACCTTGCGTCCTCCCGTTGCGTTCATATCAACAAAGACACCACCGCCATTGTAATATACGGAAAATTCTCCGGGCAGCTTATCCTTCAAAGTCTGTTTTTCCGCCTTGATCGTGATAGCTCGAGCTCCCTTCTCGCTGCGATACTCGAATCCCTTGAAAGCGCCGCCGCGACAGGTTCCTGGGAAAAAGCCAAGCTCCCTATTTCCAACGACCTCTAGGGTTTTATTGCCCACTTCGAATTCGCATCTGCTGCTGCCGTAGTATCCTCCGGCGCAGAGCCCGAGATATGCGCCTCCTCGCCGGACAAACTCGCTGATGCGTCTATTTCCCTCGCCGTTGAATACCCTGCAGTAGCCAAGATCGGCGCCTCCTGGGAAGACGAGAAGTGCACATGTTTGTGCCCACGGCTCCTTCAGGATGGCCGTCTCACTGATGGGGATGATGGCGTAGTTTGGGGACAGAAGATGGCGGAGCGTATACATGCAGTGGCGGACAGATTCTGCCGTCGTCCCAGTGCCTATTTCATAGTGAGTAATATTATTCTTCGAATGAACGAACGACACATTGACTCTTAAAAGAATGTAAAACTCACCTGTGTGGACCAGGATATTCAGTCGGCTGGGTGCCATGATGCCTGGTTTCCCGATTCGTTTGGTTGCTAAGTCACGCCACCCAATAATCAAATATTTGCTCTTTTCTTCTCTCTTACATCAACCGGTCAGCTGCAACAACACCCAGGCCACTTGTCGACGCCTGATAATCCACAAAAAAACTGAGCGAGATGCCCGGAGACGTGAAGGAAAAGCCACCAGCAACAGAGGCCTCAGCAGCCGCGGCAATTGAGGATGATGATGAGCCGGATGAGTGGTGAGTTGACGGCTTAAGCTTTGAGAGGTTGCCCCGACGCTAAGCCGTGGGCTTTTTGCGAGCTATAGGGACAAGCGAATATTCAGCACAGGCTGCGCGGGTGAGTTGCGATTCAACGCCGAATACTTGGTTAATGAACTCTTTATGGATTTTTAAAATATCATGAAGAGAGAAATGTCCAATTTTACGGATCAATGGCACATATAGGGTACTTGAAGGCTGATTCGAGCAATTGTGGGCGCTGCGTGGTCAGATGAGAATATGAGAATGACAGACTGCTACTATGAGAAGAAGGATTGGAGAGCGTGCACAAAAGAGGCAAGTACTTTCATCATATTCCTCAAGCTTTCATTTGATCTCATAAAAGGTGAAAATTCGTGTGGTTTCCTTATGCTGACTGGAACGTGAATTTAGATGGAAGATTTCAAAGAGTGCTGGAAGGCCCACGGCAACGTTGAACGAACCAGCACCAGGGACAATTAGAAAGCAAAGGGAAACAACCAGTGTAATACAAACATGTAGCAATAGGAAATAGAACCATCTTGACTCAATCAGCAAAAAAAGATAAATAGCTACATTAAATTTACGTGGACTTTCCAGATCTCAACTGTCCATTCAATATCGCCTGTGCGTCATAAGACAAACAGCGGTAGCGGAACTTCTTTTCACCGGGGCATCTCGCTGATAGCTATTCAGAGAATTTCCAGAGACCGTGAATACCAACCATCTACAACAAATAAGCTCCTAGACGATCAATTTCTGGACCGTACACCATGTTTCCCACCCGTAGAGCTTTCTCAGCGGCTTCCAGGCAGCTCGCCAGCCGATCCTTCCGACCAATCCAGCCCTCAGCCCGCCTCTACTCTACAGAATCAGCGACATCAACGACAGAACAACCAGCTACATCAACACCCCCCGCAAAAGCTTCCACTTCCACATCATCGAACAGCAACACAACGAGATATGCCAGATCCGCGACCAAGGCGACCAAACCGGCCATGGCGGCCTCTATAGCATACGAGGATATCGTCTACCAGCCCAAGGGCATTGCGTTTGAGGATGCAAAGGAGGAGGATGGCGAAGTGCTGGACCCAGCGACTGTGGACTGGACGAAGAGCTTCTACGGCATTTCAGCAAAGCCAGTATCGGAAAAGCAGTTCAAGTTTCTGATGCAGCCGGTCGAGGAGAAGGACATCGAGGTCAAGCCCGATGGCGTCATCTATCTGCCCGAGATCAAATACAGGAGGAGATTGAACGAGGCTTTCGGGCCTATGGGATGGGGCTTGATTCCCAAGGGAGAGGCAATTGTTAGCGACACGATTGTGACCCGGGAGTATGCTCTCATTGTGGGCGGCCGGTAAGGACTTGCGAAAAAGGCGATTGCTTTGTTACATCAGCTAACTGTTATGCCCAGATTTGTCTCACAAGCTCAGGGCGAAAACTCATATTTCTCTTCCGAACAGCTACCCTCTGCCGTTGAAGGATGCAAGTCCAACGCTTTGATGCGATGCTGCAAGGACCTGGGCATTGCCTCGGAGCTGTGGGACCCTCACTTTGTCCGATGGTTCAAGAAGAACCACATGGAGGAAGTGTGGGTTGAGCACGTCACGACCAAGAAGAAGCGATTGCAATGGTATAGAAAGGGCGACGTTGACGTACAGTACCCTTACAAGGTCAGCAAATAAAAGCTGGTTCGCATTGATCTTACGGCGCTGGAGCGAATGTTACGATGGCTTGGGCTTGGGAGAGATTTTACGATACGAAAAATCTTTATCAAAAGAGGATAACACATGGGTAGGAGAATGATGGCGCGGTTGGACTTGTACAATATTTGGAAACCATCTCTGGTTGATGCCATGCAACAGGCAGGCATTTTGGTTAGACTCATGGGCCCGGGTGTACAAAAGGGAAAGGCAGATGGCCAAAGCCCATTTGCACGAAGGGATCTTTCACTCCCCTCGATATATAATGACATGATATCCCAAAGAGTGCCAGAGGCCCCATTTCTATCAACCAGATCCATGCGTACTTTCCCGGTACATGAGCGGTGACAAGCTGATTTGTCTACGCGTTCAGTCCATACTCGCATACCAGCCATTTCCCTCGCTGTTCCAGTTCCTCCTAGTCATCCTGTCCAGAGCCGTGGCTTGTACCCCCACTGCGGCCCCAGGACATCCACGAGCCGCCTGCGTCGTCGCCTCCAGCGTGACGACGTCGGAGGTTGGACTCATCTTCGGCTCCACTCTCGGCATCGATCTTCTCAAAGTCTGTCTCGCTGCGGCTCTTGCTCAGACCGCTCCATCCGCTGAGCCCACTAGGCGGCCTCTGGGTGACGTCCTCGTCGCTATCCATGTGCCTGGAGCGGGATCGAGATTGCGTCTGTCCGTCTCGCTGAAGCTGCGCTGCTTCTCGATCAAGAGCTGTGAGGAGGACGTTGAGTCGGTCTCGTTGGGAGGCGATGAAGGTCATCCTCTCGTTCGAGTCTTGTATATGGGATGGGACTACCGATGCCGCGCCAGCTTCGTTTCGCGCCCCTGAGCCGGTTGCCGCGGCCACGGCACCGGCCAACAGGCCGAAGAGATCGGAGCCTACATTGCTAGGAGCGGAAGGCCTCGCTGCCGCGGGGATGTTAAACCGGGCGAGGAGCGATTGCGTATAGCTCTGATAGGCGGGAGGAGCGGGAGGCTCGGGTTCGCTCGGGGGCATGCCAAGGACATTTACTCTTAGGTAGTCAATGGCCTTTCGAAAGTAGTCGATGCCAGCCGCCTTAAGACGCTCATGGGCGCTGGCGATGAACTCATCGATCTGCGATTCGTTTTCGCGAAGGAAGGGATGGATGTACGTCTCGTAGAGCACTCGAGCGCCCTGAGTATGGGGTAGAATCAGGTATAAAAAGAATAAAAGGCGAATGTAGCCGTAGAACGGAACCCTGGAAGATCAATTGCATGAGTATCGGGTCACAAGATGGCGTAAGACGAAGATGGCGGGAGCAGCTGTAAGACGTACCACGCAAGGATGAAGTAGACCCACGACTCTACAAGCAGACAGCAGCTAAACACGACCCAGTACATGAGCCATGGCGTCAACTGCGCAGGATCCGAGGTCTTGAGAGCTTTGTAGGATGCGAATATGGGGAAGAGGAAGGATGCGATAGAGCTGTTGCGATGCTTGAGCGTTAGCGCTGCTTAGCAGTGACGGCATTGGCGGGGCAGATAAAACACACGATAAGAGCATGGCAAAGAGGTCGAACATGGTTGCGGCGGGAGGACGAGGCCCGGCAAGGCCTTTAGACGTCCAAAAGGGATTGGTTTCGGTGTATAAAATAAACAAAGCGTAAGATATGCTTGTAAATATGTCTCTACTCCTCCGCAACGACGACTGCACCGAGAACGGTTTTGCGGAAAAGAAGATAGGCGGAAGTTATAGAAGCCGAAGGTCTGAGGGTTGGGTGGGAGAAAGGATGAAGAGCAGAGTTAGGCCCAACGGCGGCTCTCAAGCCAATGTGGCCCCCTTTTGTTTCGGCCCAGTTAGCACAGCCCAAAGCCTCACTAAGCCCGGAGTAAAGTGCGCTGAAAATGCTCCTTGGGCAGAACGACCTGGGCGTTAAGTCACCTCCGCAGGGGTCGTTGGGCTGTCGTGTGAGCAGGGCGAGCACCTGAGACGCTGAAAGTGGAAGAGGGCGAGCGCTGATGGCGACGTGCGACGACGGGTAGAGGCGCTCCCCGCTATTGGTGAGTGCTCGTGACTGGACCGAATGCGGCTGGAATTGCAGCCTCTTGGGGATGACGCAGTGCGGCGTCTACCTGCCTAGGGAAGCCGGGGGGCCGGAATTTGTATGATTAGCGATGTATAGGGGTTTGTGCACCGTAGGTGAAATATGTAGACTCGAGGAATGTTGAGTGCCGGCAGCGAATGAAATCGGCGGGTATAAAGAAGATGGTATTAAAAAGAGGGACTGCTTGTGAATAGACTGGGCTGGGCTAGGTACAGACGTCTAGAAGAATTCACATGTGATTTACCACAGCTGGGCTCAGATGCATCATGCATGTACATGTATTAGGTAATCCGTATTTGTAGTTCTAGAATAATATAGAGTTCGCAGTACACGTACGCATACACGTATTCTTCATCTGTTTCCTTGGTGGTATCCCTAGAATGAAGCCCATCTCGTAGCAGTGATCTGCGAAGACTAGAAAATACAGCCTGCATGTGCGGCACTTTGTAGCGTGCCCTACGGCACTGTATAGACAATCTTGATCTATTATGGGATGAAGTTGGTACACTGGATGAAGTTGATCTGTGCAATTAGTTTAGGGTCAAATAAATCTTAACATTCAGAGTCATAAATTCTCCTCCACTACTGCTCATCAAGCTTTTTCTGATGACGATTTGTCCGAAAAGTTTCTTATCCATCTAGGATGGCAATCTAAACGAAAAAGAACTTAAACTTCACCTCTCATTTGGTACCGGTAAGAAAGTTTTCTTATCATCTTCTTTGCATTGTCTTTTGTGGCAACTATCAAGCCTCTTTTCTCGTATGTGACTCTAAATATCCACATGGACCTCTAGGAGGCAAACTTTCAATGTAGACAAAGCAAGTATAAAAGGACCAGTGCCTACCACATGTCCCTACGTTTTCCCTTAAATCAGCAACACACCAGTCTCGACTATAACAACACGTCTTTGCTTTATGTTCAAGATGAAGAGAAAATCCGAGAAGCAGATTGCTCGCGAAACTGCGACACATATATCCATGGTCAAAAAGTCACGGAGAAAGGCTAGCATACAAAACGAAGCGGCCCTTTTCGCAGCGGCAACTATTTTGCGTTTCCATGGCGAGCTGGTTATACAGTCCAGGGAAGTGGCTATCACGAAAGCGATGGAAATGTCTCGTTGTGAAGAAGGACAGATGGTCTTCTTTACTGATGGCGCTGTTCACATTCAAAAAAATCAAGATGGTACTGTTTTTCGAGCCTCTCCCGAACAGGCGCAATGTCAAACTCGTCATCCTCCTCTTTGTCAAAACAAGGTCAAGCTAGCTGCTGCAATTGCATACAAGGTTACAAGAAGCAGCGAGTGGACAGTGAGGGCTTTTACGGTACCTACAGGGGGCAGAGGCGGATATTATCTCGAGGCTGAACTGGCTGGTATCGCAGGCGCTTTAGGAATTGCAATATTAAGTATAAAAGACTCAAGAAGAAAGGCCTCGATTACTCCCCAAAAGGTTGCTATCTTAACCGACTGTCAAGATGCTATTAGCCAGCTACAAAAACTACGAGAGCTTGCTTCGAATTGGAAGTCTCAAGATGGCTCACTTGCTTGCAAGCTAGTAACGAGATCACAGCAACTTCATGATCTTGGTGTTATACTTGAAGTACACTGGATTCCAGGCCATCGTTCTGCTATTCCAGGAAATATTCGTGCAGATACTGAGGCACGACAAACAGCAAGAAGCGACATGAACATCCATGAGTGGGAACTTCTCCGAGTCGAGATATAGCTTGATGAAGCGGATTGAAGGTATGAACTTAATGGCTAATAACTTTAAGAAATTAGAGTTGGGCGCTGTTAATGTAATTGGTAGATAAGTTGCGTCAAAGATAGTATAAAGGCAGATATTAATCGCATTGACAATAGTACTACTGTTTGAAGGCGAGTTTGCATGGCTCTTTACATGTATATGGTAGTGGACTTTTACAGCGGATATCTAAGTATATCTGGAAGAACCCGCCGCATGCAGTATACATTTGCTGCTTACTACACTTTGTTCGGGTGAAATAGCCAAAGTAGAGAAATTTCATCAACTTTGATGGAGACTACTAGTCAGGAAAAAAAGGTGACTGTATACCTAAACAGTCATCTGGTTAGACCAGTCTCATCTGGCTGATTCCCCAAGGAAGGCGAGGTAATAATCTTCAAGATGTATGATGTCACACTCCAACCAAGTTCATGATAGTTGTTCTTACCGTGATAAATGGTAAATTGTGTCTCATGATGTATGGAAGTCTTCTGTCCAGTGTGGCGGGTTTGCTAGCCCAACGACTTCTTGCATTGCCCGCGGCGTTTGGACCACGTCTCTTCAGCTCAACCCGCACTGCTTCTACAAGATTGAACTAGCTAGAGTGATCCAGCTCCAATAAATAAGGGGAGCGGATCTAATGACGCGAGAGCTATTCGGCTAAGTTTGTAAGCCAAGCATGAGGTAGGCAATCTTATCCTGCTCTTGCATTCCTTGATTGTAATATATTTATCAATAGGCAGTATTTCATCATATATCTTATCGAGCCGCGCTTGTATTCGAGAGAGAATACATTGTGATTGATGAAGTGTTGGTTGAAAGCACCACGTGGTCCTGTATTTGTAACTACCTGTATGACTCACCTGTTACCTGTCAAAGCCCTGAGCATTGATTGTAATATTTTTCTCATGAAAAGAACTGCGCTGGAGACGAATATATATTCCTACGATGTCTTCTGGCCTAGGATGGTTGTTTTTCGCGATATATCTTGAGACGCGCCCGGTATGGTAGAAAATTATCCTACAACAGGTGCACGCAAAGCCTTATCTAGGACGCCCTAGGCGATTTGTTGAAGGGGACAAACAGCCATGTACCTCAAACATCAGTAGATCAACGCTTGGGGTTAGTCAATTGGCTGGGGAATTTTGAGACTGATTTAATCTGGCAGGTTTGGCAGTAATTTCTGCAGAAGTTGTGGATTAGCTATGTGACAATGGCAGTTTACCGCATACAGCTCGTGAACTTAGACTGTGCTTTGAAGTCAATGAGTTTTGCGCAAGTCGTGTAATTAAAACACCAGCACAATGGAAATGACATCCTGGCTGTAGTTGAATAAAGATATTGATATCTGAAGACAACTCCAGATAGGTAGCTTCTAGAACCGCAAAAGAATGAAAGGTCGAAAGGAAGCCATCAACGCCTGGTAAGTCTCTAGAATTCTTTGCAGTGAGAATATAAGGCTAAATTGCGAGTCAGCAAACATGATTCAAGAGGTCCTCTGTGGCGCAATTGGCTAGCGCGTCTGACTGTTAATCAGGAGGTTGGAAGTTCGAGCCTTCCCGGAGGAGTCTTACATTTTTGCTCTCTTCTCTCTCAAATGTCTTGTCTTTTTGTCAAATGAAGCTTGTTGTCGCTTGGCTGTCGTTGTGAAGACGGCTCGTCGGAAACTGTTATCAGAGATCTACAAGAGACACTAGCAGCCGACTTGATGGAGCCGACAAACGCAATCATTATCAGCCATCTATGCGTAATTCAATAGGTTCTCATTCAGCTTCAATGGATCACTGTAATAAATTTACATTCGTTTTGCCGTACTTGCTGAGCCTAGGCATTGCCACGAGCCCTAAACAACATGTGCTATGTCGCTCTCTTATCATGGGCGATCTGGCCACAGCTCCTTCGCAATATCCTTAACCAGCCTCAGCTTTGCAAACATCTTCTCCTCCGTCATGCCCTCTGCGCCAATGGCCACGCTGGCAAAGCCGCATTGCGGGCTGATGCCGATGTTCTCCATGACCTCCTCGACGCTGCGCTGTTGACCGTCTGCAATAATCTTTGCGGCTTCCAGCACCCGCCGCTTGATCTCCTGGGCATCTTCGAGCTCGGGATCTTTGGTTGTGACTACACCGAGAACGACGTTTTTGCCCTTGGGGAGGAAGCGCAGAGGCTCGAAGCCACCGGACCTGGCATTGTCGTATTCGAGAAAGAAGGTATCGTAATTGAGGACGGTAAAGAAGCGTTCGGCAATCTTCTCATATGAACCTTCACTGAAGTGGACCGATTTGGAAAAGTTGCCTGTTGAGAAGTAGACAACGGTTAGAATGACCCCTGGCCACTACAAGTCTACATATAGACGGACACAGTCACAACTCACCTCGGCAGATATGAAGCCCAACGTGGAGATCCTCAGGACGCTTTGCAATGCAGTCATTGTGAGCCTTCAGGTATAAGTCAAACAGCTCATCCGG
Source organism: Trichoderma gamsii (assembly GCF_001481775.2). NCBI lineage: Eukaryota > Fungi > Ascomycota > Sordariomycetes > Hypocreales > Hypocreaceae > Trichoderma > Trichoderma gamsii. Next base: position 1,313,257 of record NW_020171339.1, read on the forward strand.
ATCCAACCCCTCAAGCCGCAACGACTCTCGCATCTCATCGGAACAGAAGTATGCCATCGTCGGGTCGTCGATCTGAAGATTTCGCAGGCCCTCGTCGTACAAGGTCTGAATCTCCTTCTGGTACGCTACCGCCAAGTCCGCAAAGAAATCCTCATCGCTAGAGTACGCCTCGGGGCTGTAGCATTTGCCCGGAGCCAGCCTCAAGTGGAAATAACATGCCGGGGGCATCGTGAACTTGCATTCCGCCCACTGCTCTTGGGGCACGGCATTGCGGAGCAGCCGCCAATTTTCGAGATACGGACTGCTTTCGTAGCGGATCTTGCCCTCGCATATAGCGGCCATGGGATACTGCTGCCCGGTTTTCTTGAGCGCGGCGATGGGCGGCGCAGAGAGCCTCGTGAGCTCCCATGGCACGGGTTCGACTTCACGGAAGCCCGCGAGCTTCTCAAAGAAGCCTGAAAAATAGTACTTGCGGTCGAATTCGCCAGAGGACAGAGCTCTTACGCCGTGTAACTGCTGTTTCTTAACGATTTCTTTGATGACAGACTGCTGGACTAGGAGGAGCTCCTCTGCGGACACTTTGCCCTCATCGAACTGCCGCTGAGCAGTGGACACATTTTCTGGGCGAATGAGAGAGCCGATGTGGTCTGCGTGAAAGGGGAGTCTGGTCATCTTGAGTTGGTACCCGTCGTAGTTGAAGGTGCTGTGCTTAGTCCTCCGCTATCTTGACTGACAGAGATGAAAGATGAAGCTGCTGAATGTTAGGGCGCCATGAGCCTCAATATATGATAATATACAGACAAACCACCCACCTTTGCCTTGCTAATGATTACGAAATATGTACGTCGCCAATTATCTCAATTCGTGGTATAGCCTCAGCTAGCGATGCGACAACGAAACCCTCCCCGCAATTCCTAAGTCTATCTCGCACATATTTGTGGAGGACATGTCAGTAGCTTGAATCGACGCAGGAGCAGTACCATCCAACGAAGGAGCTCTCTGTATGAACATGTGGACTCAAGTGTGATGAGTTCCCAAGGGTTGCAGCTCCAGCGGGGTTCGTCTCAATGCGAGCGCCTGCTAGTGTATCGGCAGCAACTCGCGGTTGTTACTGTAGGTATTGGATGAAGTGCGTGCATACTCGAGATATGGGATTTACTACAAGGGTCTTGCGATCGCCCCGGCATGACTTCATTCTCCGGCTAAAGTCGTCCTTGCCTATGGAGATGGGAGGGGCCACGGCTGGCTTCTCCTCCCCGCGGGACTTAATGGCCCGGTGCAGCGAATGTCATGACTCGTATCAACCGAAAGCGTGACGGGACAAAGAGTGGCATCGTGATATAATAGCCTCTGGATAAGGAATTTTCCTGGTTCTCTTCCTTCTTCTTCTTTGGCTTACCGTGATATCAGCAAGCACGCTAAGGCTTTAGATGTTGAAAAATCGGGTTGGCTGAGATGCCTTCACGGGTAGCGAGGATAGAAGAAGAGTATCTATATGCTTTAAGACAAATACGAGCCAGACACGACAATCCTTTCTTTCTGGCAAATGACCGTTACCTATATTTGGTTAGAGATGCGGTGTTTAAAACTCTTTGAATTAAGGACAAATTTTTTTTTTCGAGGAAATTTTCAGTATGGAACGCGTCTAGAAAATAGTTCTCTTGGTAGTTATTTGGTGGTACTAGTGTAGAGTAACAGTCTCTACTCATCAGTAGGTACGCAACATCGATTCGACTGGATCTGTGTGTATGCACTGCTTTTTTAATGACTTCAACGCATTGCGGAAGTGGAATAAAAAAAAAAAAAAAAAAAAAAAAACTCAAATATCTGTTTCGTTGATATCATCTTATAATTGTTTGATGCAAAATACTTTGTTCTTGTCAGGCGACTAACGCTACCCTGGAAAGATCACCACAATTCACGGGCGGTAAGATTTTTATCTACAACTCTCTAACCAACTGCGTTTGAACGCCTAATGACATGAGATGAAAATGAATCTTTACTTCGAAGCTGTAATTATGTTATTGCTAGGGATCACACCGCATATGATTGGTTTTTCTGGGCCTTGTTTCTACAAAGACATTCACATACTAAGGCTCTTCTTGGCAGTTAGCCATCTCCTCGCCAGACACTTGACTCTCTTTGGACCTTGAGAACGACCCATTCTAATTTATTGACCTTTATTTGCTTTCCGTATATATATTGCGGTTACGCAAGTCCGTACTGCATCATATTGCTTGGGCGATAGTTACGATTCTCGATGACTTCACCATTGGCGCTGGCCTGTTATACGAAAAGTAGCTTTTTTCTTCGAGGTTTTGAGCTTAATAGCATAGTCCGCGCGAAGTACTGACTCTCATCACCATCATTTTATACGTCGTTCACTTGCGGCTAAGAGTCTGGCGATTTTCTGGCTCTACAAAGTCCTGCAATAGACAATTTTGTTTACAAGTATGAAGCCAGTAGTGAGTTCACCATAGGTTCCCTCAGCCATCTTGTTTTGGCTCAAGGCATTCTGTCTCCTATCTTTCAGGCTCAAATTTGGCTTACAACTCATGCTCGCGGCAGCGTTGACAGCAAGAGTACGTATCGCTATGATTTGCTATACGCCCCTGCGCAGGCCACGATTATTCTCCTTTTCTTTGTTATCGTTGTTATCTTCATCCATGTATGTATGAAACCGCTGCTCAGGATATGCTGGCCTGAGTGTTTCTTCAGAACAAGACAATTACTAGGTGCCACTATGCCGGGCCGGGGAGCATACTTGGCCCGTTCCGATACTCTAAGTCAGGGATAAGCCGTGCTTCCACAGACTCTAATGGCTACAGGTATTCCTATCGTTTCAAGTTTTAAGCTAGCATGAGACGAATGTACTCGACTTTCCCCTCCTTTCCCGTAAGATGATTAGGGCTTACCACCGATGACTTGGTTGTAGATCCGTCATAGTATTCCTATCGATGCTATCCCACAATTATCCACACGCCATCATAAAGAGCAGAATAGGAATCGTATAGTAAAGAGTGATTTATCTTTAGTGATTGGTAAGCTGGACACGTGTGATATATTCTCCATGCACCTGTTGTCGGACGGGGCAATACTCGGACCGTATAGCGGCTGATGAGTCCAAATGATCCGTCAATCCGCCCAGAAGCGAAGCCTTGACCCAACAAGCATTATTAGTGTGTGCTAGATAATTCTAGGTAACAAGGGCAAATACCCTCAGTGATCAAAAGGAGCTGGAAAGGACAAGTCGGAGGAACAATAGCAACTTCGCTCCGGAGTGTCTGCTCTCCTCACCTTGATCCGGCGAAATGGCCGATGACAGATGAAGCAACTGGAGTTACAACTAGTAGCAAACAAACTCTGTAGGAATACGAGGCATCTCGAGCAATTTTTCCAATTTGAGAAGCAAAGAACATGAATGCACGCTTTCTCATCGCACGCTTTCTCATCGCACGCTTTCTCATCGCACGCTTAATAAAGCGAGCTATTTCTGGCTCAGGACAATGAAGCGAGTCTCAGAGTCTAGCCGGAGGGCTCATCGACACTGACGCTTCGCCAACGTAGAATGTGTTGGAATGGACCATCACATGTCAATACCGACACCCTAAGAGTATGTGCGCCTCAGTCAGGGTATGGCACGACTATGAAATCTCTCTGCATGTTGGTCTGGGCTGAGTAGCCATCAAAATGAATGAATCCCTGCCGAGGGCTTGCATAATAAAGCCACCCGGAATAGGCATGAGCACTTTTGCAGATAGTCTCGGCCACGTTGCTCCCATGTTCGGCCAACCAGCCCCTAAGACGCAAGCGGGAAATGATGCGTTACAATGACTAACTAATACGGAAGAGACGAAGACATACCTCTGTACTGACAGGAATAAGAGGAATTGCAGCTGTCCGAACTTCGTGCAATACCTACAAGTAGGTACTCGCATGTCGTATCCATGTTAAAAAGTATTCCTAGCTTGGCGCCACTGTGGAGCTGTAAAATTGTCAATGCTGGCCAATATTAGGGTGGATCAGTAGCTAAACAAAGGCGCTGTCTAGCGTTCCTCTCTGTCGGGTCGGGGCACAAAGTGTCAAGGCCACTCGACATATTCTTAGTTGTAGGAATACGCGTGCCAGGAGTGGGAATGGGGGCCGCAAAGCTGTCTAGATGTGGAACCAGTGAGAGCAAAAGATGCTCAGCTTTGATGGATCGCTAGGCTGCTTTGGTAGGGCATCTTTATGCCATCAAATGAGTGCTATGCTGTCATATTATCCGGCGATCTAGTACGAACAGACAAGATTTCATCCTTGTTCTGGTCTTTCTCGGATAGGCGGCGTGAGATTTTTCAATGAATGCATGCCTTAATACTATTTAGACATACACCGAAGCGAAAGAACGTTCATGGATTGCACGGGCTGGCGTCAGACAGAAATCGAGTTGGTGTGTGTGAATGAGCAAACTTTGGCCCTGGCTTGCACCTCATGGTGAGACGAGCTAGAAGCAGCAAACGAGGCGGCTGCTGCAGGGAAGTTGCTTGCATGACAAAACACGTTCGTCCAGGGCGCTCCTTCTGTGAGTTGCACTGCTAGATGCGGAAGTAAAGTCGCAGGAAAGCGCTTCCGGAAGAGGCGAGTGCATGGAAGGTGCAGAGGAGGAGGATTAGCTCCGTAGGTGATTCCCAAGTTGGTGTCAGCCCCAGCATTCTCGGCCGACTTTGGATTCTCTCCGAACACGCTCGCTTTCTGCATCCCAAACTCTGCAGAGTACGCGGAACCACTGCAATTCGTGCATGGTATCTGCATCTGAAGAGATTGAGACGGAAGACAACAAATTACAAAATTTCGCCAACCGACGGAACAATGCAACTAGACCGCGCCAAGTCACGCCGTTTGGCTCGGCAGCCAAGCAGTTCTAGAAAGCCCACCGCCGGCCGAAGAAGAATATCATCAGCCATAATTCGCTGAGCGAGCGACGGAGCAATGCGCCAGGCCCATTCCCTCGGTACCACCTAGCGTTGGACTCTGCCGTAGTGAGTGATGAGCGGGATGAGACTCAAAAATTTTCAACTACAGCTCCAAAATAGACTTAGTGATGAGAAGTCCAGAAATCAACCGCCACTCGGCTGTTGCATCAAAGTCACGCCATTTTCACAGGCTTCTCTTGATTTGACGTGCAATCACTGCTTCAACTATCGCTAGTGCCCCGAGGTTTGCAGCAATGACTGGATGAGCCGGCGCCAATACCAATCTTCGCCAGCTATGCTCCGTCGGAACACGACGCTGCGGGCGCCATGCTTCCCCTCCCAACGACTGCGGAGCTGTCTTATGAAGCCCATGGCTTCCAGACCGAATAAAGTTTTGGTCTGAAGATGGGTTTATGCTGGGAATAGAGAAGACGTTGACATTTCCGTATAATACAGCATAAGCATAGCACACCTCCCGAGATTTGGGAAAAGTGCCGGGCGGCTTTGGGTATTACACGATACCAGTGCCATGTCCTCGGATCCGGCCTCAGCCTGAACCCACTGCCTTTTCCGACTGAATGGCTCTCACATGTCTGCAACAGAGGACACCGCTTCGTTGTCAGTCAAAAATCGCTCTAGCTAAACCTGTTTGAACTCTCAGCTGCGCTCTTTGTCTTGTTATCTGTTCAATTTTGTGGTGGCTAGAATCGAGGACCAGCTTCGGACCCGTGGGTGGCCAGCTTTGAATCTGTCTAGCTTCCCTACGCAGCATTGGCCCAGGCCGATCCCTGTCATGTCATCTTCCCCGTGGTTCCTGGCACGGCGCTGAAGTACCCAACTCCGCTGCCAAGTACTTACCATCACCCTGCACGTTCATTTCATTTCCCTTTGATTCGGATCCCTGCCGTGGCCGTGCTGTGAGCGTGCTGGAAGGCCAACAGTGCTCCGGACGACTGCTCTGCTTGCGGGACTCCGAATCTGCCACATGCGAGATTGCGAGATTTGGTACCGGCCAGCGTTTGACCAGCAGCAAGCATTCGCCGCCCTGCCGAGCTGGTAGCGCTACTGCAAGAGACTGCCACCGTGACCCGACGCTGGTACAGCCCGCCTGTCCTTTTTCGCAGGCCCCATCGTCGTCTTCGTGGGCCGGGCCTAGCGCCGTCTACTTGGCAAATCCACGCCATCTCACTGAGAAGAGCCGCTTTGCGAGAATCGTACATTAGCTGGCGATGCCCCGGTAGGCTAGACGCTTCACCCATCCGTTTCTTCCCTGGTGACAACCCCATCCCTTACAGCAGCTGTCGAGACGCCACGCAACTGCTAGCTATCTGTCGTGTTCCTGGGACTGTACGTCGGTCTCCAATGTGGAGGAGGCCACGGGAGCGCCAATTACAGTTGCTCGCAACGTTGTATTCACACGTACACCGGTCACGCTCATCAGCCAATCACTAAAAACTCGTTTCCTTGGATGGTGGTTCTTTGACATCGGTATACGTACCTTGTTCAACTCGCATTCTGCACTCATTAGCCAGTCGCTGCTTTAACACACATTATCACGCATCTACAATACCCGCCATCGCCAGGCTATTTCTCTACAAACCATCTTTCGGCAATTCTTAATCGAACCCCCTTTCTTCTCCCCCGGCATCCAAAATGATAATCGAAGACGACAGTAGCGGGCCGATCCCAAACACTTACAACCGACCTCCGTCACCAGCCTCTACCGGCTCAGCCATCACTGTCGGCACATCACAGAACGCCGTTCTGATTAAAAGCCTCGAACAGGGCGAATATGTTCCTGACGACGACACATGGGACGACACGCGTAGTCTAACCGACAGCATCCGCCAGCATATCATCGATGGCGGCCTACGCTATCATGCGTACCACGCTGGGCAATACAACTTCCCAAACGACGAGACAGAGCAGTATCGGGACGACCTCAAGCACAACCTGACTATTCATCTTTGTGAAGGAGCCTATTATTACGCTCCCATTCATGAGCGGCTGCTGCAGCCTGGTGCTGAAGTTCTCGATTTAGGTGTGTTTTTCTGAGCATGTATAGAAACCTTACTCTCTGAGAAGATTTGTTGTCTCCCTCTCGGATTCTGGCTTGTGCTAACGGTCCATGTTGAACAGGTACTGGTACTGGGAAATGGTCGATTGAATGTTGGTAACTCCTGACGAAACGGCTTGAGATTGCCTCTGTGCCCTAGCGGTTCAGAAGCATCACTCCTCCTGCCTATCTATCTCTGCTATGCTCTGTGCTTTTGCATAATCCTGATAGTTCTAACATCTTTCATCTAGTGGCTGACATGTATCCCAATGCACAATTCCATGGCATGGATTTATCGCCGATCCAACCTGATTGGGTACCCGAGAATGTGCTTTTCGTGGTTGATGACATCGAACACGAAGCTGGATGGACATATCCCGAAAACTCATTTGATTATATCCATATCCGTCATACCTGCCACTCAATAAAAAATCGAACCGAGCTCTGGAGCCGAATTTACAAGTCAGTCCAAACGCCTTTTTCTGTGGTCTTGCCATTAGTATGTTCATATTAACCTTTGTCTCTCCATCAGGCATCTGAAACCGGGCGGCTTCGTTGAAGTTCAAGAGTTTCAGTACGCTGCTGCTTGTGACGACCAGTCCTGTAATCAGCCATACGCTTGGCGCGATTTCTTGCGATTCCTGGGGGATGGTCTTGCTGCCCTTGGTTCCAACCTCCATGCCATCTTGAACGTCCAGGATGAGCTAGTCGCTGCCGGCTTCCAAGGTATTCGAAGGATAGATCTGAAGTGCCCCAATGGCCCGTGGCCCAAGTTGAGACGCCTTCAAGAGTGCGGCCACATCCTCCGAGACGTCATCATGTGGGGTCTTGTCGGGCTGGCCAGACGACCCTTTATGCTTGGACTGGGGTGGACGGCCATTCAGATTGAGATGTTTCTTGTCGATGTCCGCAAGTCCATTATTGCGGAAGAAAACGGCTTGCCAAAGTTCCACTCATATTTTCCTTTCCACAACATATACGGCTACAAACCTCTTGACGCACCTCTTGACGCTGCCTAAGTTAGCTAGCCATCCACGACTTTTAATGATACCTTTCTGATACGACGATAAACGACTAAATATACAAGATACAATATGCGGCCCGAAATTGAGATTATATGTCAGATGGCCTATTGGCTAATCTTTGACGAATGCTATGCGATATTCGCCTTTGGCTTCTTTTAGAGACAAAATCAGCAGCTTGATGGCTCTACTTCACTCAATTCCATCTCATATGATATATATTCCTAGACAAGAACATACCTTTCTTGTATCAAATCTTATTTAGATTACATATAAAAGATTGGAATCGCGACATATCCAATGGAGCTGTTGGTCTAAACGCAGGCTGAAAGGGGAATTGTCCGAGTGTTTGCTATGCATATATCTTTGCCGGCGCTCTTATCTATACGCACAACAGGCATGAATCTATAATTCTCATTAGTGTAAAAAACTAATATTAACCAATGCCGATCTTACTGGCCACTAAAATAAATACCAGCCCCTAATTCGTGCCGTGCTATCGCGTTTCTCTTTTACACAAGCAGATTCACCATTCATTGCTACGAGATAGTATATTCCAAATGTGACATGGGTACCGGCAAAGAGCATATAACAATAGACAATGTAGATGATATATAGCCCGTTAGCTTATCTGGCTCTGAAGGTAGAATACGGTTCACTGGCTGGGTCTTTAAGATGTTGGGCGTAAAGTGACAACAATGTATAGGATTGATGTGCTTGATTGTAGGAGCCTGATGAGAGAAAGATGATATGGTAAAGTATGCCTATGTAATACTAGGGGTGAGGACGTATCATCTTGTTCTGCCTATAACCATGGGTCGCTGATGGTGGTGAGATTTTGGCCTGGTATCTCTGGGCCGCCGTTGGGTCGACAAGTTTGATATGATGATAAGAAAAATAGTGTTAGTTATACACAAAGGAGTTTGATATATATGTTATAAAACGCTGGTATTCTGCATACTGTTGTTTGACTACCATTAGATTTAGACTTGTTGCCTCATTCCCTCCGATCGATGTATGTATTCATGTGTAACATATATGAATCGGATGCGGATATCTTTGCGTTAAAGATGATAGACAGAATTGCCATAACATAATGGTAGATATGCTCCCGTATAGCAAATCCATTTTGCTTACTCTATTACTGAAATGGATATGAGTTGCTAGAAAACCCAGTACAAGAGGCTGATATCTAACGGATGACATCTACGAAAGACCCCTATTCGATTACACAAGGCTTTTCATCTCAACATTTCTTTCCTTCTCATTCCCTAGCTAATCCACATCCGAAGACCCTATGCTGCGATCGATCGGCGCTTTTACCTCCGAAACGGCCCCGCCAGCCAACCGGCCCCGAAGAGCCATGCCGGAGAATGCCTCTGCAGCCAATTCCAATCTCGAGTTCTGCCAGCTGGACAAACGCATAAGGATTACACGGAAGAAGAAAGGCAGTATTACGGAATACAAAAACGCACATAAGCGAAAGAAGAGAACGACAGGCGGAGCGGCACTCTCGCATTACTTGCCACAATTGATGCATCTGGCCGGCCGAGAAAGGCCATGGAGAGAAAAAAGAGGGAGCTTTCGGCTACGTGCAGGTTTACTTTGCCCTTTTTAGGAAAGCAACTGGGATACATACATACATCAATTTGAACGGTTCGCATGTCTTTAGCGGCATTGAGCAGCATGCAATGTACGCCCGTAGGGAGAATCCAATATATGCAGCGTGCCGAGCGCATAAGCGTTTCTTTTTGCCCGTTGGCTCTTGTAGTAGCAGCAACACTCTGGCAGCTGTGGAACATTGGCAATGAACAGGTTACATCATGAGGGGAAGAAGTTGTTTTTTCCGTTGCCCGCACAGTACCAGCCTTTGTGGTTTTATTCCAAACTGGCAGTTGTTGCGTATGACTGATGATGACTATCAGCCGTGCAGGTATGGATGGAGTGAGGAATACTCAGCCAAGTGAGCATGTAAGACGTCAGATTCCTTCCCACGCAGTCATGCATAGGGGGGTGCTATGACGATCCCTCTTTTTATCCCTCTCCTTTGTCTCTTTCTATTCATTCTTTGCAGTAGTTCGTCTCTGCCATAGCCCTATGGAGCAACATGGACCTGCATTTCTCATCCGAAGTCTTGGGACTGCTGGCTCTTCTGGATGGGATTAGACCCTTGTCATGATGTAACACACACACGCACACAGCCCCCTCGGCATGAACCACGACCGGAAAGGTCTCATCCTTCTTCAGCTCGTCTCCTTAACAGATACCCACTCCCATGGAAAAAATATTAATAGTTGAAATTTCAATGGAGAAAAGAAAAAGAAAAAGAAAAAAGAACAATTTACCGCAGATTGTCGCACCCACTTTGTACACACGCAGGCCATTAAACCAGGTGGAGCTGTGATTGGCAAATGCCTCCCTGCTGCTGCTGCTACTGCACCCTTTCATCCACAGCCTGTCAGGTGAGTAGGATTATGCAAGTCATCCACCTAAGAAGCGCCCATATCAACCACTCAGCCATCCTTTTTTTGGTGGTTACGTCGAAACTAAACCAGAAGCAATTCTGCAGCCCACGTTGTTTACAGTAGAGAGGGGGGGCACCGGCATATAGTGGGCTGGACTGGGTAATCGCGGCTTTCGGGGCGCTCCGAAACTACTGGCCACATCCTTGCCTGGATTTATTTTTACTTGTTCTTGAAGTTAGATGCCCAACCTGAACTTGTGCATCTGCCGTTGGGAGCCAAACGCCCTATGGATGGGCAAAAAGCCCGCTGTGCTGATACGGGTTTGCTTTTGTGACATGTTATTCATGCCCATAAAAACCCAAATCGGGCTTAAGAAATCGCGAGAGGGGTAATAAACAGGACGTAGAGAAGCGAAAAGAGCGCCCAACGCGCCAATGCGCAAATATTCCTCCTGTATTCTATGAAGAGAAAAAACCAGCTCAGGTAGCTAGTATACATGTGCATACTAAATACGTTTTGGCCAAAAACAGGGCTGAGGAGGAGAAGAAACCTCTCCTTTCTGCCGTGCGATGCCAGCTCTCTTGTAAGCTCGACCAACGCAGCAGCGTACTGTATGTAGGTGTGAGGTGATGTGTCTCTTCTCAGTGACACAATATTGTGGCTCCAACAGGCGTCGATGATTTACGCCTCGCCTCTTACTCAAGGAGAGAACGAGCATGTGGTGATGCAAACATCAGGCTTTCTTTCAGCTCTCTACCGTATCGCTCAAGTCCGAGACCCTTATAAGCCCGATTTATGACAGTGGTGGGGGGAAAATATATGACAGCAGACACTGATAGAAAAAAAGACACCAAGTGAGAGGACAAACATATAGAGAGATGAGAATAAAAACCGCCGGTAGAAAAAAAAAATTACATTCTCCGCATGAGGTCTAACCCGTCATAGAAGCAAAAACGCACAGAGACAGAGAGAAAAAAAAAATAAAATCATGGAGGGGAGTGTGCTTAAGCAACCCATCTCTTTTTCCCCTCTTTCAATTGCGCAAAAAAATCATCGTGTCGTACAACGCAGGTCCTTCGGCTCATGTTTAGGTCCATTAATTATACCTGTTTGATTAGATTAACTGCTGCTACCCTTATTATTTCTTCTCATTAGTACTGACAGCGCTTTATCATTTCTTACGCTCTCTGTTCCCACGTCAGCCCAACATTGCGAAGGCATCTATGCAAGTTACGAGGAAAAAATAGACGGCTCAGCTCCCATAACGAAGTGAGGCTGATGGAAGGTGTATACTCTAGATGGTGGCTTACTGCACGGCATTCCAGCCTGGTGTCATCTGTCATGGACGCTATGTACGATGGATAGTAAGAGGCTTTTGGATGAGACAAAGTGGCTGGCTTTTACATACTCTGCCGTCATGCCGCAGATCGAAAGGAATCGCAAAAGTCGAAACCCCGAGCCAGAATTGATACTACTTACTTCATAATGATAAATATGGTAGTAAATCGTGTATAAAGAGTAAAGAAATAAAAGGGGGAGAGGGCTGTCTTGTCACACTTCAAAGAGGCCAACTATCACCGCCCGCAAGACATTCTTTTGCTTCCTACCCGTGAGACAGTGGATTTTCTGAGACAAAGCACAGCCTCCGAACGCATACGACGCAAGGTTTTTCGTCAGGAACTGCTCTCAGCTTACTAGAAACCTGGCTAGAATTAACAAAACGAATATCCTGCTTCAAGTCACAACAAGTCCCATGCGACAGCGCCTCAAGGCCAAAACGACATTCACCTCATCCCACTCCTCCATCGTACGTCAATAGAAAGCTCTTGATGAGATGAATCAATTAAGAAAGAACCGTTATTCCCGAGGACGCGTAAACGCCACGCCAAGACACCATGTTTAACATGGTAACGGCGGGCTGATACAGTCTCTCAACGCGACTCTGCTGTCTCTATGGAACGTCATTGCCCCATAAGGATATGCATCGTGTGTAGCCTCCAGAGTTTTTACATAAAGAGAAAGAGACATCTATCCACCAGACCTGCATGAAGGGCCTGGCCCCTACTCACCACTCCACAAAATCCTGCAGCAGAAATCAAATAGTTAATTGAAAGCACAGTCACCAACATGGCATCACATGAATAAACCGGACCCTGAGAGTAATATATAATAGAGGGGATAAAGATATATTTGCGCTCGTAAAATAAAGCCATCATCATTGTGCGGTTATACTAAAAGTCTCCATCTAGAAGTTCCCAATTTCTGAAAAAAATTCACTCTGTAAAAATCCATATTGCCACAGCACATTAAAACCCAAGACATGAAGATAAAAGAAAGGAAATAAGGGAAAAAAAAAAGTCGTGTAAATCAGACAACCTCGCCACCTTGTCGTCGCCAATTTTGTGTTCTGCTCCTCCTCTCCTCCTCATCTTGCTCGCGACGCGCCCGAAATGATAACGCTGGGTATCTCTAGATGGAAAAATGCCCCGTGTCTCGGTGTCTCCTCCGCGTGTTCATTGGTGGTAGTACAGGTCGCCCATAAAGAAATCTTTCTTTTGAAAAGCCGAATAGGAAAAAAAAAGAAAGGAAAGAAATAGTGAAAAGGAAAAGCATCAAAAGCCATTCATCGCTCCGAGAGACCGAGTTCAGAAAACAAAGGAAAAAGAAATAAAGAGTCCGTAAGACTGGGTATCCATAGGAAATCCTCGGACGAGAACGATAACAGCAAACAGCAGTATTAGTGTACAATCTCTTGTCTTTTCTGGCCTTTCCATCCTGTGGAGTAGGCCCATATCCAACTTCGACGGTCCGGAATCCTAGGGAAGTTGCCAATTTGGTGAACATCAAAAAGAAAGATTAAAAGGTTACGCGAGATGCTGGAAGAGTCCAGGGCAAATTCGTAAAGCATCTCCTTTTGGAAAGAAGGGTTAATCCCGGAATAAATTTCCTGGGATCATTGTCATCCTGGATTGGAAAGATAAAAGGAATTGGGGTTGTTTCCAGGTCGTAATATAGGGTGTCCAATTTAGGAAGATGGGTTTGCCAGGATAGCCTCGCAGTTGGCGTCGAATCTCATATTGAACAGCCTCAAACTCTGCATCAACTTCTCTGTCTTGTTGAGTTCCCGGTCACGGCCAAAGAGAGTGTCGACAAACTCGACACCAGAGTTCTTGCCCAGGCCTGACTGCTTCTTCTTGGCAGCCTTGAGCATGGGGCTCTCACACGCCTTGAGAAGCGAGCGAAGCTTATCTGTGAGACGCTCGCCAGACTCGATGAACTCATTCATAATCTCTCGGTTCTCGGCACTTCGCACGCGACCAACAATGTCGTCCGCACGCTTGACCTTGCCGGAGAGCTGAATCAGAAGAAGCCAGAGTTCACCCGCCATGTCGGCAATGGGAGAGTTGGCGCCGGCCCGGTAGACGGTCCAGTCGTAAATCCACTTGCCGAGGCTGTTGGCGTCAAAGACGCTGCCGAGAAGAAGAATGGGCTCCTCTGTCGGGTCCCAGTTCTTGAGGGAGTAGCCCGTCGGAATCCGGTGCTTTCGGGCATCGGCTTCGGTGGCCTTTGGTGACGGAGCAGAAGAAGCGGCGGCGGCCTTGGCGCGGTAAGCCTGTGCTGATGGACGGACGGTGGATGGCCTCTGCGGGACGTTTGCCGCTGCCGACGAGCGGCGAGCGTGGCCGTGGCTGGTGGGAGGGCGGACATGGGAGGCCGGGATGTGCGACTGCGGCGAGTCGTAGGCATCACGGTAGTCGGCGTAGTAGGCTGCGGTGCCCTGTGGGTAGTCGTCGTGATTAGTGTACCGTATCCCCTCATAATCATAAGCATGCGAGTTCCTGCGACCCTTTGCTCGCGACTCGGCAAGCAGCACATATGTACGCCCCGAAGCCTCGAAGATCTCGTCCTCGTCGGATTCTCCAAACGGAGTTGCAGCCCGGACATAGGTGTGAGAGAATCGGCGGTCGTGCCAGGCAGGAAATTGAGACGACCCGGAGGGCCCGCGCGACGAAAAATATTTGGGACTCACATCAACCGTGGCATACTGGCCGGAGCTGTTGTAGCGGGGCGAATCTACCGGGGCGCGAGGCGTAGAAGCGCCGCCCTGAGAATAGCTGCTGGCCCGGCTGTGAGCTGCTCGGGTGGCTGGTCGTCGAGGCGTGGTCTCGAGCCAGCTTGGCCGCGGTGATGGGGTTGGAGTGGCGGACGACATTCGTGTGTATTCCCACTCGTGGATCGGGGTCGATCCAGGCGTTCGTGGTGATGGGTAGTTCATTCTGGGGCTGTGACGGCTTCCTCTGCGATGTCCGCGGTATGACACTCGCTCCTCAACCTCTTCCTGCAACCAACGAAGCGGGCTGCGGTGCGTCGACGGTGTATATCGATGAGGTTGTTGTCTGCTGTCGTCCAACGGATAATAGCAAGGCTGTTGGGTGAGAGCTGCTGGAGGTTTGAGATGCTCAAACTTGTCTTCCTGTCTGCTCTCAAAGGGGGATGAATTGGGGGAGATGGAGGGAGTTATGGGGTATTAACGTGAGGATGTGCAACGGGAAGAAGCAATAAAAAAGCCCGTCACCTTGGTATGAAGTCGGAAGAGTAAAAATTATTAGAACAGTTACGTCTTGCGTCAAACATGACCAATCTACAACAGGATGGTTTTATTCGTCTTGTCTTCCCGGGTGGAAAGCGAGCCAGAGTCCGACGTTGCGGCCTGGCGAGGTGAGATGAGATGGTTGTGGATGTATAAGTAAGGGAGGCGTCGGCTTCAGGGTCGACGGTGCATGGATAGCTGCGGCAGCGATGCAGGTGGAGATGCGATGAGATTCATTGGCACAGGCCAAAGCGATATCAAGAGTGAGAGGTCGGAGGAGAGAAGAATGCAGCGCGGGCACGCATTCGGGGTATATATTTGTGGACGCTGATAATTTTTTTGCCTTGGTGGGAGCTCAGCGAGACAGGGAAGGCCGTTAGTGAGTTTAGTGAGAGACGAGGGCAGGCATCGCTAGCGCCAGTCGCACAGGCATGCAGACAGGGGGCCCTCTGGCGGTGGAGGGGGCGTGCGCGTAGCGGTTGAGCCTTCAAACGGCTTAGTCACTGGCGGTGGAACCTTCCGGCAGCGCCCACAGTCGCCCACACAGTGCTGGAGGCGTCTGGCTGACACTGGCCCTGCGTTATCGCCCAAAGCCCAAAGCGCTGCCTGGGCACGCTGCGTGTCTGTCTGTGTGTCTGTCTGCGCTTTTTGTATGGATGGCCTCGCACCCAACGCAGCTCCCAATCCAGACCTCCTCAGTCCAATCGGGATACCTGCGGGCAAATGGACGGTGCGATGGCTGCGACTGGTCGGTCTGCGCTGCTGCAACTCTGCTGAGGTCGACGGTGCCCAGTCAGTGAGCGAGCGCTGCAGCTTCCAGCAGGTTCTGGGCGGCTGGTGAGTAAGGGAGGCAGCCCGAATGCTGCTCTCGATGATGATTTGCCGGCGCAGCTTGGTAGCCTCGGACGAGGTGGACACTTTTCAGCCGGCTTGCGCAGCTGGACGGGCTCCCAAGATCTTCGCCGTGACTCCTCCCAGTGGACGACCAACGACCGAGCGAGCCTGTTCGACAGCGTCGCTCGTATCGCTCTGACAAGTCAATTGCGTTTGCCGGGGCTTGTCGATGCTTGTCCTGGCCTGTGCTGCGGACTTGTAGGCTTCGGCAGTATCTCAAATCTAGTCAATGTGGATGACGACTCGCGGCCCTGGTTCTTATGCACTGGAGCCTCCCCCAGTCCAATTTACCGGGACGGGATAAGCGAAATGATAGAGCCTAGGGGTATGGATCCTGGTTTCCGCGGGTGTCTTGCACGATACAGTTCATGTATCTCTCGGTGAGTGATGCAAGGCAAGGGACAGGGAAAGCGAAAAAACTCTTTCGTCTTCCCGATCGTTGTTTTGTCTCCCTGCTGGTGGCTTTTCAGACGGGCAGGTGTCAAACGCCGAAGCCGTCGATGCCTTGAAATATGGTGCGAGGCAATCTCAAATCCCTGTTCCCATTTAGAGGCCTGCGCAGCAACAGATGCACGGAGCGCGCGCACTCACTGTGAATTTATTTCCCTTTTGAACCGTGGCTTACTTGGCCTCTTCTGCTCTTGCGTAGACCAGTTGTGGCTGATTGTAATACGTTGGTAATAATACCAAAGCGCCCGGAAGACAAAGAGGTTGTTACGACCGCGAGTAATGCTAGCGGCAACACGGCGACCAGGACGGCTCGGACAATGAGAAACGTTATTTGATTATGCGCACGCTCTTCTGGGATGCCGTGAAAAAAAAAAAGAAAAGGCGTTGTATTCAATGGTCCGAGGCTTAGGTTTGTTGGGGACGATTCGCGAACTGATATTTGCGCCGCCGGTAATAACAAGGTATGTTTGGCATGAATGACAATCAGTGCGTAATGCGGACTCGTACCATTTGATCCCAGCGCAGGCTTACAGTATAGCACTTGCTTGCCGTCCTCAGCCTCAACGTCCATCTATTCGGGACAGGGACTGGCTGAGAAACGATGAGAGGATGTGGGCATATTTATCATGCTCCTCCATCGTCGACTTACCAACGGCCCCCAGTATTACGTATGACCGGTTGCATGGATGGAACAGTGGGAAGCGCCCAGAAGACGCAATCAACAGCGAGCTACGGGATATCCCAGGCGCACAAAAGCGACCATGTTGCCTTGAACAAGCGCCCATCTGGATCGGTCAGCCCTGTGACCATGCGTCAAGCAACGCAAAGACGGCTCTAGCTGACGAGTATTCGCTCATCGCTGCGACGATGAGTGGTGGTTCGCAGTCACATGGCGCAGCACAATGATTGGAGGGGGCCGCATTGCCCGCAGCGTCGCAGGGCGTTGATTGGCCCGTCTTGGCCAGAGCTGTGTGACAGGCACTATCGATAGATTTGCAGTGTTACTACTGGTGTTGGTAATATTCGCTCAGAAGGCAGCGGTTTGTCCTCGCAATGCTCCCGGCTTCAGAGTTGCAGTGCGCTGTGATGGTGGTGCGGTCATGGTGATGGGAGGAGCTGAGAAGCGCCGAGCTTCGGGCGAGCGCTGGCGGTTAATGGGAAACCTCCAGCCCGAGATGGTTGCAGCGAGATTGGTAGTGCTGAGAGACAAAGGTAGTATCTGCGTGAAGACGGCCCCAGCTTTTTCACGGTTCGTTGGGGTTGGTGTTTGTTAATTAATTCGTGTTTAATATAGCATCAGGGATTACCTGAATTTACAGGGCCAGGCACAGCAAGCACTTTACGCACGACATGCCCCATTTGGTTACAGCCCTGGCGGGACAAGAAGGGAAAGATAATTGATGCATATTAGCCAATATTCCGGATCCTACTTCTTCCTACACCCTTTTGGTAGAAGTAATTTGATAGCAGTGTCGCCCAGATCAGCAGCAATGTCATACCTAGGTAATATAGCAGCTGTTATAGGCAATTCATGCTCATCGATATCTCTGAGCGGGCGTGCATATGGCATCCATGTATCCCCCAATCTGACAGGCTGCATTAAATGCACAACACCTCTTGATAAATTGATGACCCAACAGAGTCGCATGGAAATGCGGCTGTGACTGCAAAAGGACAGAAATAGAGTAGCAGTCGCACGCTCCGCTGCTACATGTGCTCTTATTCGCTTGCGCACATCCGAAGCCTGTTCGGTAATTCGCAGTACGACTTCGTACAAGGTCCTGTTGGGTTGGCGAATGGGGTGATTTCCGATCAGTGCTGCGCAGCCCATGGCAAACCAGAATCTCAGCTGTACATATTTTGAGGCAAAAATAAAGAATTGATACAAAACCTGATACCGACAGAAGCCACCGACAAGGCTGCAGTGGTCACCACTTGGCTGGCCAAAGCATATTGAAGTCAAGTTGAATATTACAGGTCACACTCGATTTAGCTTTGACCCTCCCCAGCCTGACCATTTCTCGTCTCGACAGCCTTTGGCCCATGCACCGATATCCAGCAGCATTTTCCATTTACTCTTTATTGCTTTTCTAGCAAGGGGAGCCTGCAATGCACACACACACCGAGTTTAACCAGCGGCCGCGAGAAAAAAACAGACAAGGGGGGAGAACAGCCCAGTCTCCAAAACGTGGCTTTTTCCCTTGTCTGCACGGCGCCAATCTGGGTGAAGCGAGCCTACCAGGCCACGGCTTTAATGTGATGGACGCAGCCTCTCTGATCCCGATCACACTGGAAGGATTCATGCGCAACGGCAAGGGGAGCCTGCCCCTTGCTTGAAAATTTTTGCTAGCACCAAACTGTATTCTTTTTTTGTCTCAACATTCGTTGGTGTGTGTTGGTTGGTAGTCTTGAAGAGAAGGAGAAAAAGAGCGGTTGGTTCTGTTAGCTCATGTGCAAGCAGTTTCTTCTTCTTCCTGGTGGTGGTGGCACGTAACACACCATGCACGAGTGCATCCGCACTTACATATGCACTCATATATTCTTAGCCCGCTCTGCTTAGCTGCTGCCATCAACATGTTCGTTGCCGTGATTGGCCTAGACTTTCCTTTTTGCTTCTTTTGCTTCTACTCAAACTTTTGCACTACTGCTCAGGTTTTTTCTTTTCCCTGGTCACTTTTCCTCTTTGCTTGATCAACATGCGGTACCAGTACGCGCGAGCGTGAGGTGAGACATTGATGGACATCCAGCCCCCAAAGGCCAGTGCAGGGAAGGAATCCGCTTGGTAGGCAATGAGAGACAACAAAAAAAAGAAACACTGAAACACAAACAAACTGACCAAGTCCAGCTCCACGGTCGCAAATAACACGCCATGGAGGAATTTGCTTTGGACGTGGAGGAAACCAAAGGCGATTTATGGAGCCCTCCGGAAACTGAACTACGGGCTACCGGCGCTCCATATCCCCAGCGAGCGGTAGCTGAGTGTTTAGCGGCCGATAGCCTAATGCACTCTACTGGCAGTGGCCCGGCTGCAGAGTGTCAGTGCCTGGGGGCCCCCGCGGCAGGCCTTCCGGGTGCTAACCTAGCGGTGAACTTGTCCCATGCATGCTTTTTGCGGTTTCAAGGTTTTTGTCTGTTCCTGAGGCACACGCACACGCACCCGCGCAAAGGGCCAAAAAGTGTAAATCCCAACACCACGCCCACCACTCTCAACTCCAAATCACACACAATCACGCTGCGCTAAGCAAACACGCACACACCACTTCCGTGCTTTGGCGCTTGGCGTTTGCCTCGTACTCGTAAATCCCCTTGTCGAACAAAGTGGGCCCTTCTTCTGCTTGTCAGCGCCCCCCCAGCTTCCACTCTGGTCTTCTTTCTTGCGCCCATCTCCATCATCTCCAGTTCTTCCCGGGTGGGACCTCCGGCTTTTGTCCCACAACCCACGGGAGCTCGCAGCCCCAAAAAGCATCCACGCCGCCGCAGCGTGCCGTTCCCGCGCACTTCTTCTGCGCCAGGCACGGCACACTGTATGGAAACACCAAATTCAGCAGCAATCAGCTCCATACGACAAAGTATCTATCTCCCGGCCGAGAGGTAGATACGTGATGCGTCAGTGGTAGGTTGGCGACTCCATCCCATCTCGCACCTCTTGTGTGAGCTGACCTGTACCTGCATCTTCTTCAGGTACTTCGTATTTTGCTTCGCCTTTTGTCTAGATCAAGGGAATTATTGCACGAAAAAGGCATTGTCCGGACTAGCATCGTCTACGAACTCTTTTCTTTTCTTCCTTCTTCCTTCTTCCTTCTTCCTTCTCCCCATTTCTCTTACAAAAGCAATACTACCTTCATACCGACAATTTTTGCATGGGATACAGACATGCTTATACCGACTTTTCGCTTCCTGCAAGATATCTCCTTCTGCGTGCAATCATAGCGTTCTGACTGGCCCGTACAGATATTACTGCTTACTACTACTGCTGCTACTACAATGTGGTAGCATGTCTGCTTGTATCCCCAGTCTGCGCCTCAGCTCATGTCGTTTACCCCTTTTTCTTTGTGACGTCGGTCAAGACAATTCTCTTCAACATCAGACGACAAGCGCATCCTCCTCGCCATCAAATGCTGCCCTCCGCTTCCTTCCGCTGGCTTTAGAGCGCGGCCTGGTGCTGCGGCTCACGTCTCCGGCTGCTCGCCGATTTCTAGAAGACAGCTTGAAAGTGGCCCCCGGTAAAGTGCTGGCCTGGCCTCGCTAGCTTGCACCCCCCTTGATTCATCTTCCCTTCCCCGAAGCATCCATGGTCCGTCCGCCCTTTGAGAATCCCTGGAGCCCGGAGGGTGTGGCCAAAAGAGGCTGCCTAGAGGCCGCTAGGGCTTGAGTTTTTGCCCGTCCCTTGTTTGATGGGTGAAAATTTTTCAACTCTCATTTCGTGGGCCGTCCCTCAATCAAACCCAACACTGGCCTAAACAAGTTTCTCGTGTCTTTGCTCTCCCGCAGGATGCCTCCTTGCAAACGATCTCGACTTGCTTTCCTCTTGCTTTTCGCCTCCATCCTATGATCCCGATCAAGTGGATGGTGACTCACACGAACACAAGCCCCGGCGCTTCGTAAAGATAACCTCCTAATAGATGGGCACCAGAGCTGTATTGATGTCCAAAGATGCTGCGGCTGTCGAATCGGGCACTGAGCTACAGCATTTTTGGGCGCCGATTGGCAGCCGGTCGCTCGCCCCCAGTTTCACGCAGAAGCCACACAGAGCGCCATGCCAGTGCGAGAAAAGAAATAGCTGAGAAGAGGAAAAAGAGGCCCACTTGGTCTGAGTACCAGGGATCCGATCCATTCGCATGGCTTTTTGCAATACGCACCCCCCCAGCAAAGCAGCTAAACGGGCTGGTAAGCAAATTCGCTAACTCCAGGCTAGCCACTCACCTATTTGTCCACTAGTAAAGGCTGTTTGCGAATATTGAAAACACCACGGACACTTTCTTCAGGCGCTTGCTTGCCAAAATGGTAGCCTATCTTGGAGACAAGTCTGCTTGCTAGGTAGTAACGACCACACCTTTCTCTTGACCGACTCTTTCACTTTTACGCAAGACGTATGATCTGAGAAAGGGGGGAGGGGGAGAAAATTTTCTTGCCCCGGCCCGCGCACCGTGACCAAAACCCAGAGTGCATCTCACTGGTCCATTTGACTACCGAAGACAATAAACAGGACAAGGCCTCCTGCGACTACGGACGCAGTGGGAAGGCAAAACGAGTTAGTGCCTGCAGCTCTGATACGTGAGAAGAGAGGAGATGCATGGAGACAATGCACAATGATGGAAGCCAGATCTCTACGCAACGGCATCCGTGTCACTATCCCCATCTCCATCCCGGCCTGCTGTTGAGAGCCTCGAATCCCCTCGAAATCTCGGTGAGAGCGTCCCCATGTTGCTTATCGGGTGGAATCTTCGAAGAACGGTATCGGACCGCTCGTTTAGCTGACCGATCTGTCAACGCATGGGTTCCGAATGCGCATCTGGATGAGTAAACAAGGCAAGGTAAATTGCCAGTAAGTGCGGGTTTCTAAGTAATTCTGCAGTCTATGCCGTATACGCCACGAGCTTGATATCATTCTGCGATGCTCAGCTCATACTTTACTTGGCTGGCCCACTGGGAGTGTAGAGCTGATGTGGGACGATGACTTGTACAAACGTCAACCACATGATAAATCATGGCTCTAGTCTAAGAGCTCACATCAGGCGCTTGCGGGGGATTTCTCGGTAGCAAAGCGGTTTTGCCTGCTCAGCCTGCCGGAATCTGCCTACAGTACAAATTGCAAATCCTCGCCCTGCTATATCATATTTCAGCAAACAAACAGTACTGATACGGTAGTGTAAGCTCAGCAGGCTGCCGCAGTGTCCGCGGCGATGCCCAAGTTCGACGCAGCAACTGCCGTCGGTGACAGCTGCAAAATTCAGGCCGCAAGCCCCAGATACGTCGATCCGCCTAGACTGTCGTATGTGTTGGACGCCATGTGGCATTTTTTTTTCAAACTCCTACCGGTATCACTGGTTCATGCAAAAGGAAACAACACAGATGAGGATCGCGATGCGGGCTGCATCAGTCCTAAGATCGCTGTGCACGTGTCGTGTCTCTTCGTAAGGTAAGCGCACAAGGACGTAGGCTGGCAACAGGAGGTTGCGAAAACCCTACGTCTTTGTCCCTACGTGCCTTGTCTCTAGCTTGCCTACCTATCTATGCACAGCCCTACATACAAGAAGCCATCTCAGTCATCGTCAATGGCTGGTTTGTATGGAAAACGGTCCATTTCTGGCTTGGAATGCCGCTAGTATTACGTCCTACAGTATCTGTTGCTTAAGCACCCCCCTCTATCTAGCTCAGGCCACGACAGTCCAGCCTAGATTCATTTATGCCTTACGATGCGGCAGCAACACCACCACCAGGAAAGAGGCGCATGGATAATCAGGTTATTGATTTGCGCCTTGTGTGTCTAACCAAGCGCATCAATCTTCGATTCCATCTCTGTTGCGTTGCCTGGATGTAATAGCAATGGGCGGAGCCATATCACAAGTAGTTTCGGTAGGAAGCATCGTGCCTATCAGGCGGTATGGTGTCGGGCAACAACAACAACGCATTAGATGGCACGGCGTGTTTTTTCTTCACCTTTGCATTACCCTGCGCCCATTCCATTGGACAGCTGCTGGACCGACAGGGAGGATTTACACCACGACTACATCATAACACGCTACGTGTGTATATACCGGCACTCCCTTGCGGTTCTCCCCCACTCTGCACAGCTTAGAGTGGGCAAGCTGGGAAAATGGAAACCCACCTGGATCTGTCAAAAGGTTTGTCATGCTACTTTTTCTTCCTTCTGTTCGTCAAGGGTCGCATTAACGACATGGGGTTGCTGAAAATAGAAAGAAAATGATCGCTCATGCTAATGCACTTGCGCCGAACAAGAACAGCGGCTTAGACGAGGTGTAAGTGATGCCGCATCTGCTGGCACTAATATTTACCATATCATGCAGCAGCACGGCAATCGCTCTCTTAATCCTGTCCAGACCGCCTACACAGACCACGGCTTAACAGAGGCGGTGACGGCGGTACGCATTTCTTTACAGATCACACGTGCAGAAGATTTTTCTTGGTGTCCTTTTTTTTTTTTTCTTTTTTACCCCAGACACTTTCGTCACTGTGTGTTGATCCTTGAAATTTCCTGCAAAGTTAAATACAATTGTTGAGGGCAATTTTCGCATTGTTGAAAATTATTGCGTGTGTGGTGCGCATACCATGCAGGGCTGGGCGCAAGCTGATATACATTCCCTTGCAGCCTAGGGTTGGAAAAAAACTTCACATGTCTGAGACGCGCAAAGAAAGGACACAGCCTTCTCTGTATTGAATGCCAAACTACATAGCAAACAAAGGATGAAGTTTGACCTTTGAGTTGTTGTTTTCGTTAGCCCTACACAACTGCTTCCAGAACTCAGCGCCACACACCCGGGGGGCGTAACCAAGATCGCGTGCCTCGGGAAGCCAGACGGGACGGGCGTCTGGGGAGGGGGCGCGAAAAAAAGCCACCCCAAAAAAGAGGCCCAGGAAGAAAAAGATTTGATATTTTGGTGGGGCATTCCAATTCATCTCTTGGTGCAAGCCACGTGGTGTGGGGATGCTAGAGTGGCGGTGCATGTGGCATCGACCTGCCGAGTCACGTGACTAGCCAAAGAGCCGGGACCGCCGCCACGATCTCTTCTGATGCTTGAGGCGTTACGTCATAGTGTTCCTGCGCATATACGAAACATGGCCGACTTTGAAATTTGGATTTCGCTTTATAATAACGGAGTGGCGCATTGGAATACGCGACGTGTATGTATTGGATTGTGTAATACAAACTAGCTGTGCTCTGACGCCAAGAAGAGCTGCGTGTCGATCCAGAGGATCTTTTCCGCCCGTTCTGGGGCAAACTTTGCAGAGCTGCGAAATTGACTTTTACCAGTTTGCCTATTGGGGCAGTTTCCCCTGACGTGGCTTGACAGCGAAGATGGTTGGGGGTGGTTGGGGAGAATGACCAAAGTATTCAAGTATGACGCAATGAGTACAAAAACAGATGGGAGATTTGGGCATGAGAAAGCGGGAATAATGCTTGTTTCTCTTTTTTCTAGCTTCTAAAAGAGGCGAGCATGATGAATCAGACTGCACTGTGCACGCCTCCATCAGCCTTGCGCGGCGCAATATTGAGCTTTTTTGGTGAGAAGTGCCGTCTTTGATGCAACCACACCAAAGGATGCAGGTTTGCATACATACACAGGGCTCATACATACACGTAATTCCAGAGAGCCGGGGCGAAGACATGCAGATGTGATTTGGATGGCTGGGGAAGAACGAGGCATTGAGGGTGCATGAGTCACAGATGTTACAGACTTTCTGGCATAACGTTTACACAGCCCTCTTTGCTACGGTATTCCCCAAAACTCACGACACGAGGAGCTAGAATTAGGAAACATATCCGTGCCTTTTTCGCGAGCGGACGGGGAACAAGAAGCGTGAAAGTTATTTGCCACGCGCCCCATCTGCTAATATATGTCTTTTTTTTCACATGCGGGAGCTAAAGAATGGGCTTGTGAGCGCCCTGAGCTGAGAGCTGAGGCAAACGAAAAGGAAATAGAGCGCCAAAATCCTGTAAGGGGCGAAAATCTTTTGTGGGAAACGAATGGACGATTGGCAGGCAAAAAGTAACGCGCGTTGGAACCTTTTTTTTTTAACGCGAACTTTTTAAACCCAGTAGAATTGATTACTCGTGTCGTGAGGCGAAAAAAAAAGTCAAGATGGAAGAAGAAGCGTGAAGCGTGAATCGTGAACGAGGCTAGGCAACAGCCAACCACCGGGGTTTCAGAATTCCAGCGAATAGAAAGCGGCCAAGAAAAAGAGAGGGTGGTCGACGAGCGAATAGGATCGCGTGTAGGTAGACTAGGCGCCAGCGCGCTCACGTATAAGCCATCTCTTTGTGACTATCCTTTTTTTTTTTTCCTCTGATGCGAACTCGCGCGTTGAGGTGTTCACGTGCCTGTCACATGCTAGGATATAGTCATCTATATGACCTATATATCGCCAGAGACGCGTGAGAAGGTTTGCGTTACGAGGCGATCAAGAAGGCAAAAAGAAGAGTCACCGTGAGCGCGTGGACGTGGAGAAGGATTTGCGCGCATGCGGTTTATTTCTTTTTATATTATGTGATCCAATCATTTCTTTGACTTGTAGAGGCTTGTGCTATAGACGGCGAGTCGATGATGGAGCTATTGGTTCAGATGAACGCATTTCTTGTGCTAGGGGAAGCTTTCCGGCACGAGGACGTGATGTGATGTGATGGGAGGGGGGGTGTATGATGGATGTGAATTGTGGCGATGTTTCGTCCTTTTCCATGGGGAGGTGGTTGGGATGAATGGCGGACGATTGGGGAATCGTTTCCTCCGCACTGGGTTGATGTT
This sequence comes from Trichoderma gamsii, assembly GCF_001481775.2. Taxonomy (NCBI): domain Eukaryota; kingdom Fungi; phylum Ascomycota; class Sordariomycetes; order Hypocreales; family Hypocreaceae; genus Trichoderma; species Trichoderma gamsii. The sequence goes on from NW_020171339.1 coordinate 1,339,172, forward strand.
AAGAACTTTTCAGGCATCTCATTGGAGTGATGCTGTGATGTTGATCAGAGATGCTTATTCGGTCGAGTGACTGATGTTTTTGCCTTGAGTGTTGCCTCAGGAAGGATGGGAAGGCTTATCGTTGGGTTGCAGACCGAGTCAGCCTTGGGCTCTGCTCGTCAAACAAGGTGAGCATATAGCGTCGATATGCATAAGTCACTTCATGGCGTGGCATCTCTGGGTGACAGCATGTGAGAAAAGTTGAGTCAATTTGATATCTTCGTTTCTTATCAATGTCATCGATGTATCTGTGTCTATTGGCGGTGTAAGTGTGACTCAACGCATTGCTGTTTCATGTTTCATCTTGCCTGGCTACTAGCCTGCCTAAATTATCACTAACTAACGAGCTGCTCGATATGCTTCTAAATTTATCTTCCAGTTAGCAGAAAATGTGAGATTTTGGAGAGTTTTCATGCATGTCTCGGCAGTGAAGCTTTGGTACATGGCGAGCATCCTGTTCGAAAAGAGTGAGCAGCGAGCTATATAATATCTGACATAGGTGTTTATCATTGCATAGTATTTCACAGTCGCTATATAGATGATCTCGATTTCATTCAAAGTGTAAAAATTCAGGAGAGAAGAACAGCAAGCGAACAGGACCTCGCGCTATAAACTCATGATTAGTTCTACCAATGCCATGTACAATCCCATTCTCTTGACAACAGCTATCGCCAAAGATAAAAAAGTTGAACTTATTCACATATATTGTTGAAAGAGCACGACGGTTCCACGTTGATAGATTCGCTGTGCTTTTGAAGTCGACGCCACATCATTTAGATGCTCCAAGGAAGACTCTCCGCGAGACATGGTGACGTTCGCTATTAGATGAAGAGTAGCCCCATAATAGAGCCTACTACACATAGCTGGACCATTGTTCGTCCAGAAGTATGTCTTAACAATGTTTAGCTCGTGTATCTACTGTTTCATAATTGCGCACCCTCTCCCCTTAAATCGCATATCAAGCCACATTTGGTCTAATACTCTGAGATCTGTCTTCTACTATCACTTCAACAAGTGAATATGACGTTACAATAAGCAAGAGACGAGCTAACAATTATCTCTTAAGGAGAGCTCTCTATATCATTTCTTGTACCATGAAACAAAATACTTTCATCGAATCCTGGTAAAATTCCGCTACGCAACCTATGTGTTTCTAACCTTTGTCCATGACTTGCAAGCCAGTAATTATCTTCTACGCCGCAAATGCAGTACAATCATCATCTGCCAACATACCGCGAAAATCAGTCTTCCACACGAGAGTGCGCAAAAGCCATATATATTGCTTTGCAATTCTTTCGGAAAGAGCAAGCTCTCCTTATGTTTTATTAAACTAGGTACTTTTAATTGCTTTTAAATCTTCAACGTCTAATTATTTAGCTTTCTCGCCCCTCAAAGCATGGCCTGCTAACTTTTGAAAATCGCTAAAATCTTCTTATTAAAATGTTACCAAATGGGTTTGCTATGCGCATGCAAAAAAATGTCATTTCAATCATCACTCCTTTTGTCACTCCTTCTACCGCTTGTTATAGTTGACGAATTTGCTCTAGAAGAATTAAGTTAGCATTTGATGTGACAATATTGCAAAAGAAATGGGAGAATGGAGAAAGTACTTACACCCAAGAAGAGGATAATAATGTTGCTGCCAACAAAGCAGAGGAAGATACCCAAATCTCTCCAGCGGTGGTCAAAGCTCAAGCCTAGCGGGTTGTAAAACTCATCGCCAACGCCGTACTGGCAGTATTCGCAGTTCTGGGTGGAGTTGGAGACCAGGTAGCCAGAAGCTCCTCTTTCGAAGAAGGGCGCCATGTAATCACCACAGGTCGTGCCGTTGGGGGCGGTGAATCGGTTCAGCTCGCTGCTCTTGCATACGACAGGGAGGTCGTGAAGGGCAGTGGTGACACAAGCACCGATGAGACGAGTGAATGGGTCGAGCTGGTAGAGCCAAACGCGCCAGCCTTCGGGCATCTGAGAGGGCGGGATGGTAACACCGCAGAAGAGAGCAAAGATGATTGTGATGAAAGGATCGAACTGGGTGGAGACACGAGGCGAAGGTGTCAGTGCGGAGAGACCCTGGCCGAGCGTGACAGAGAAGAGCTCAGTGATGAGAACCATGAAGAACTGGAAACCGGCGCGCGAAGGGGTCGTTTGGAAGCCAGGCATAAAGTACAGAGGCAGGTAGAAGCAGACGGCACACAGCACGGAGTAAGGCATCTCAGCGAGAATGATGGCCGCAACAAATGAGGTGGTGGAGTACATCTTGGACGAAGACTCGCGGAAGAAAAGAGCACGCTTGATGGCGTACATGATTTCGACCTGGGACATGATGATGGCGGGCAGGACGGTGATCTGAAACATGACGAACACCTTGTACTGCAGCGAAGCCTTGGAGTCGTCCAGGTTGAGATAGGTGAGACCAGTGATCAGAGCGACGGCAATGTGAGCGAACAAGCGGGTAAACAGGTAGTTTGGCGATCGCCAGAAAGAGCGGAACATGCGGCGAACAACAATCTTCATTTGGTGGTAAAGAGGCGAGGCGTATTCCTTCTCGAGCTTGTGGCCAGCCTGGTTGCTGGCGGAGACGCGCTCTCGCTTCAATTCGATAATGGCATCCTTAGTATGAGCAAATTCAGGGCTATCCTCCCAGATGTCGGCCCAGTCGCGGTCGCCAACACGGGGCATGCTACCGGCACCAATGGCCTCTAGCATATACTCAGCAACGTTGTCGGTCGGGGCGGCTTCAGCACCATAGCGCTTCAGATAGGCACGCAGAATAGCAGCATCCTTTCCGATATCGCCAAAGTACACGGTGCGTCCTCCTCGCTGCAGCAAAAGAAGCCTGTCAAAGTTCTGGAACAGCGCGGCGTTGGGCTGGTGGATCGTGCAGAGAATTGCCTGGCCGGCGGCGGCCAGCTTCTTCAAGAAGCGAACAATGTTGAAAGCGCTCTGGCTGTCCAAGCCGGAGGTGGGCTCATCCAAGAACAAGAGCAGTTCGGGTTTGGCAGCAAGTTCGACTCCGATGGTAACACGCTTGCGCTGTTCGACGGTCAATCCAGCCTCGGGAGATCCAATGATACAGTCGGCAATGTTTTCCATTTCCAGCAGGGAGATAATCTCTTCGACATAGGCATGTCTTTCGGGAATGGGAGTTTCGTAGGGTTGGCGCAGCTCCGCAGAGAATCGCAGAGCCTCACGGACTGTCTGGGTAGGCTCGTGGACATCAAGCTGCTCAGCATAAGAGGTAGATCGCTGGAACTGTTTTCCGGGCTTGGCACCATCAACCAGGACGTCTCCGTAAATGACACCGATATTCTTACGGGCAGCCAAGACGTCGAGAAGAGTGGTTTTACCAGCACCAGAAGCACCCATGAGCGCGGTCAGCTCGCCAGGCTTCACGTAACCGAAGACGTTGTTAAGGAGTCGTCGAGTACCGCCGGGAACGGGGACATCGTAGTTGAGCTCCTCCCAAGTCAGAACGCTTTCAGAGTTCATGGTCAGATCAGAGCCTTGCTCATTAGATTTGTCCCTTCGCTTGGCATCACGCTTGTCGGTCAAGGCCGCATTCAAGGTTTCCAGCTCTTTGGTAGGCTTTGCGTAAACCTTGAATGAGCTTCCTCCCATGTTGAACTTGATGATTTCACCAAGCAGCACGTTCAAACCCAAGAAGAAGACAATCAAGGCCATGACAATACCCCAATTGCGCCATAAATCACCGGGAAGGTACTGGAATCCACTGGAGATGTAGTCTCGGCCCCTAACAAAGGTCGTGCCAGAAGTAGAACCGGGAAGGGTACAGACTTGATGGTTGATGTCGTCGTATCCAGGCCCTGAGGGAATAAGCGATTCAGCAGTGCAAGTGAGATCGATTCTTTCGAATTCGTTCTCCATCAGAGAGCTGAACGCGAGACCCAAAACGTTGATCCAGTAGATCCATCGAAGCCAGACCTTTTCAGACTGGTACTGAATAAGATAGCCGGATGTCGTGATGAAGAGCGTAATGATGACGACGGCAAACTTGATGGCGTAGTCAAAATCCGGACTGATACAGCCGAGAATTCTGAAAAAGAGCGTCATCGCAATGTTACCGGAGAGAATCATCAGATAGAAAGTGAAGAATGCGCCTGCATCTCGAACCAGACCCGTCATAAAGTATACAATGATGGAAAAGATCAAGATCTGAGAGGCCGCAAACGCCTGATCGACAAAAATTTGAGCAATCCAAAGGGCTGAAGGTCTATGAAAGGCGTATGCTTTGTGCTTATTCACAATCGCACGTCCCGTCATAACTCCAGCAAGTTCTGAGAAGGCCTGGAATGCGTTGAAGAGGAGTGCCACGAACAAGAGACCACCTTTGCTGAAAGCACTGGCAGAGGTTTGACCAAGGTTAAGATAGAGGGTACCGAGAACAATAGCGACCAAGATACTGCGAGCCCAGCCAACAGTAAGATTGAAACGATCCTGAAGCTTGAGAATAAACTGTCGCTTCATGATGGACCAGACCTGAATGTGGAAACCAACTTGGTAGGCGCTCCGCTTCGATGTACCGCGCTTGCCCTCCTTAAAGGCAACCAAGAAGTCGTCGTGCTGCTGTTTCTCTTGCTCGAGGTTAGCCTTGTATTCGGCGATTTCGTTTTCAATCATCTTTTGGTAGGGAGACGCCTTGAAAGAGGCCATAAGAGAGTCGGGGCTGTGAGGGGCATTTTCGGGGGATCGACCGGGTTGATATTCGCGTTCGAACTCGTCGGTGCAGCCAGTCACGTAGTCGGGCGTCGTTTGTCGGGGCTGAGGCAGAAAGCCGAGGCCTTCAAAGTAGGCACGAGCTTCCTTTGCGGGTCCAAAGTAGACTTGACGTCCCTCGTCAATGACCATGACCTTGTCGAACAAGTTGTAAATGTTCTCAGAGGCTTGGTACAGGGAGACGAATGTACAGGTCTTGTAGAGGTCGGTTTGGATTCGCAAACTCTTGGTGAAGTCGAGTGCGGTACTGGCATCGAGACCACGGGTACTGTTATCCCACGAGAGGATGCAGGCATTCGTGATCATCATCTCGGCGATGGAGACACGCTTCCGCTCACCACCAGAGACACCTCGGACGAAAGCATCGCCGACAATGGTCTTTCTGGTGTGCTCAATGTTGAACATCTTGAGGAGTAAGGAAATGACATGCTCCTTGAACTCGGTCTTGGTCATGCTTCCGGGTCGCTTAGCAGGCATCTTGACGTCCAAAGCGAAGCCCAGGGTTTGCTCAACAGTCAGCGTGGGATGATGGATATCATCTTCAGCGTTGTAGACAGTCTCGCCGCGGTATCGGTCAAACTCTTGGGCTGTCCATGGGCCGTAAAAGACATCTCCTTGAACGCCAGTATATCCGTAGCGCTGATTGGCAATTGTCTTGAGGAAGGTCGTGCAACCTGATCCAGGCTTTCCCAAAACCAAGATCATCTCTCCGGGCTTGCACACGCCCTGGAAGCTATCGAGCAGCGTGGCCTCTGTGAATTTGGGGCCGAGGCCGACCATACTCAGTGCCGGAGTGATGACGTTGAAGAAGTCGACGACGGCATCAGGGAAGGTCTTGACAAAGTTGGTAAAGCCACCAATGCCTCTAACCGTCAGGCCATCCCAGCAGGTTCCAATATGCTTGGATCGGATTCCAGCTTGTGCGCTAGCATCGACGTCACCTCTCATGGCAGCCTCCAGGTCGAAGAGAGAGACATCGTCGGCGTCATCTTCTGCTGTGACCGTGGCTCCCTTCTCAGGATCGGATGATGACTGATGTTTATTCTTGCGGCTTGCTCGAGATACACCAGTAAATTCTCGCTGTAGGACAGCAAATTGGGCTTCGGCCTGCTCAACAGAGACTCCCGTTTGCACTCTGGCGAGTTCGTTGGATGAGCGCTGACCCTCAACTCGAGTCTCAACAGAGTTCGAATCCAGCTGTTCGCCAAGCTCTTTTGTTGTTTCTGAGTTTGCCGTGCTGGGCAGTTTCTCCCCGTCAGGGAGCTTCTCCCCCGACATGTTGACCGATTTGGTGAAGTGTTGTATCGTTGGATGATGTATGATGTGATGAAAGTCGTTATCGAGTTGTTGAAGGGTGTCTGATCAGGATACCTCGAGGGTCCTTGCGTCGCCAAAAACGAATAGCGAATGAGGATATAGCGAAGAAGAAAGAGAAAACTTGTCAATTCCAAAAGACTTTTGATAGCGAATATTAATTTAGGAGTTGATGGCAAGTGAATGCAATTATGGCTTCAATCCGTTTGTATATGACGAATCGAGCAAGCGGTGGGTCAAAGCGGTGTGATTCTACCAGACGAATCTACCAGACAGATAAACGAAGAATTAGACTAGTATAAAGAAGATATAAAACAGCCCCAATCGCCAAAACCTCTACTGACAACCAAAGCTGGCTATCAAGTAATGACCAGAATCACCAGCCGAGCAAAATCAGGCGGCCCAGAGCTTTGTATTCGATTTTGCTCCCACGGCTAGATCACAAAAAGGAAAAAAAAAAAATCGGGCCGGCGGAGCAACCAAAGGGGCTGTTAGTCTGCCAAGCGGTGCTGGGGCCTGATAACGACATGCAAACTCGCCTCACAGCTGGCATTACAAAGTTCTCTCTCGGCATCTCTCCAGCCAGCAGATCCACCTGCAGGGCGGTTGGCAGCAGCCCAGGTTCAAGTTTGGCCAGCACAGCTCAGCCGCCAAAAGTCCGAGCGCGAGGGACATGGCCGGAGCTACAGCTGCCCACATTGTAAAGCCCGGCGTTGAGGCATCCACTTCAGACGCACAAATTGGGGGTTGCCGGGGACGGTGGAGCTGGCCAGGAGAGCTACGAGTAGGTAATACGTCGTACTTGTCTAGATAGAGTAGGCAGGGAAGTGGCAGGCCGAAGGCGATCCATATTGGACCCAGCCGCTGATGGGTGCTATGCCAGCTATAAACTTTGAATGTGACTGACAAAGGCTGACACAAACGGGCAGATTCCCTGCTTCAAGCCCCCCCTGACTTCTGGAACTGGTCTCTGGGCACCTACAAGCAAAGTACATGTGCACTTTGGCGGCAATTTGGGCGGGATATCTTATAAATGCACGTAGGTAGGCCATATTCCGATGCGGAGATACGGAATTACAGCCACCATCAGTTTCTCATCACGGGCAAGCATTGGTTCCGGCATTGGATCCAGTCACCAACCAAAGTTTGCGTTTCCAACGGGCAATTTGCTGACTGCCTGGTAGAAAAACAATTTGTTCCCGTGCTGTCACCGCGCTGGCTTTGCTTCCAGTGACACCTTGGCCGTCGCTGAGACGCTCCAAGTGCTGCCAAAACTCAAAGACGTGGTACCGAAAACGGCTGCGAGTAGATTGATGGCGCACAGCTGGTGGCGCTGCGACATGGTCAGAAACCGTGGGGCGCTTAGCGCTGGGGCGACTCAGCAGCTCCGACCATTTGCCGGCATCAGCTGGCGCAGAGTTTTCCAGTTGACGCTGCAGTGCCGTATCAGATCTGTGGTGAGCGAGTTGACGAGTACGATGGCTGATGGGCGGTCGAATACGCCCCGGAAGTATTTAATACGCACTCGGAACTCCGCGAGAAAAGCGGTTCTTGATTACCCCGTTGCTGCACTACAAGTACAACCGCAGGCAGAGGAAGCGTTTTCACATACGCCGCCGGTACAAATTGGAGTCAATCAATTTGTCAAGCCCAGCCCCCAATGCCATGCAGGGGCCAAGATTGATATCCACAGCCCTCTCTCTGGTTACAAAGCAACCGCATCCTACCTACGGAGTACATACACGCATGTACTTATCTTTGCTGTTGAATACCTGACTTGTCACAGAATTAACCCACTTTGATTTCCGAGGACCACATTCCCTCGTTGACGAAGTAAGCGAAGATTTACACGTATACCTTATGTATACCTGCTTTCCGTAATAAAAGCACTTACCACTTCCAGACGCACGCAGAACTAGCAGTTAGCACGGATCGCAAACTCTATGCTGACTTGCTCAGTATCGCTGTCCGGCGTGGAGAGCGGCGCTCGGCGCTCGATGCTCGCTGTTTGCTCTTTTCTCTCCCTTCCTAGTTGGCTTAGCATACATTAGTGTGCCGGGGGAATTGAGGCGGGCCGCGGGTGCCCCATTTCGGTCAATCTCCTTGCTCTGCTTCGTTGGTGTTGATGGCGGTTAAAAGCCGTTAGTAATGCCTAGCAAAACTTCACGAGAAGGCTGAGACATTCCTTCAGCTGTCCCACGTGCGCTGCAACGTAATCTGTTGTAGTATTTGATATCAATGCTTGTCTCATTCAGCCCGCCGGGTAATCCTTGGCACAGGTTGTTCCATTATTCTAGCACTCGTATTTCGTATCTTAGTAGTACTCCGTATAGTACTAATCCAATCCAACCCGGCAAGGCTTGAATATTTCGGTCTCCTCCGATGGATGCTAGGCTCAAGTCCCATCAACTAGGTACTACTGACAGCGTGCGGCACCCCGCCGACCCTTTGCCCATCGACTTGTACGTAAAATCATTGGGAAATATCAAGTGAGAGAGGCAAATGACCTTCTGTATCTATGTGGGGTTACAAATGTGAGACGCCGTTTACTACAGTTTACGACTGCCTCTGTCTCACCGATTGCCCTGCATAAAGGATCCAGATCAGCGAGAGAAGACCGCTATCAACTTTCTTTGCTACAAACGTGCTCGGGTGCAATGCCCAGCCTGCTATTACCGTAGAAGCGTGGAGAAACTATCGAGCTAGGCTTGACTCTGATTAGTTGGCACTCCACCAGCCTTGGATCAGGAGTATCCGAACTTGTTCGCCGGATGACTCCTCCCCTAGCACGAAACTAAATACTTGGGTTTACCCGCCATGGAGGGAGCTTCCGGTAGCGTCGCTCTTCGCCAATAGCAGTCTTGAAATCATCATACGAGGATCGCCAACTTCCTTTTGCTTTCTTAGGAGGGAGGTAGCACATCCACTGATACAGAAGACTCCTTCACCTGTAAATGCATCTTTGGCATCAAGACTCCAAAGGTCACCAGTAAGAAGGTTTAACTCACAAAATCCATGACGTACAGGTATTGCCAGAAAAAGACGATCTTTTGATGAGAGCAGGCCTCACAGCAGGCTGTGACTAAGGGGATCAAGTCAGCCAGTAACATCTCGGCGCATACAAGAGCACACATATGGGGCGCCATCTACCAATATGGGTACAGAGTACCGGCATGTGCTTTGCACATGAAAAGTCCGCCATCTAACTCCTAATTCCGACAACCAACGAAGTATTAAGGGCGCGCCCAACCTCTGCCGTTACATTGGCCTTATCAGCTCCAGCCCAGCATAATCATGCAAGGAGTAGCAGAGCGTAGCCTCAATGCTTGTACCGACGGCTAATCTTTGGCATCTGTACGAAATACTTGAGGTACCTACATATGTGCTAGCTACTAGTACAAGTAATTACACGTTAGCAAACGCATATTGATGATGAGTAACGAGTAATTAGTCTCTCCCAATAGACCACAACCTGATTCAAAGACTTACTAGTTCATCTACGACTCCTACTGGCGATGCAATAGGCTATGTGTCTCGTTTGTAAGTACGGTACAAAGACGGAAATACAAAAGTTAGAAACAATATCAACAATACCAAAATCCAACACCTGCATGCATCACAAAACACAGGTAGTATACTAACATTACTACTACTGTAATATTCTAATTTTACTTATTTTACGTTTTAAACGTAGCATTATGCAAGAAACATCGTAAATGTCAAGAGGCAAAAAGGCAAAAGAGGTGCGCCAAGCGCAAACTGACAACACAGCCTTGCACAAACAGGCGTCGGTGATACCATTTCACATTTGTCATATATGTACCCTCCTCGATCGTTTGATCACCCTGACCATCCTGACCTCGTCTCATTGCTCTGTAATCAAATCGTGAAACTCCGCCGTTTGCTCCAGCTCAGTGGATCAGATATTCCGCAAATACGGAGACGATGGTTGCATCGTCGCTCATCGTTACTGCAGCCTGAAACCCCATGTAGTTGCCAAATCGCCACGATAAACATGCGAGCCGAGACGGCATGTTCTTCAAAGCTGGTCTGCTTCTCTTTACTCTCAGGCTGAAAGAATTGTAAATGATATTGGGCATTAATAGTGGTGCTTTACCCTAATATTAGTTGCTTTATTGGGTATATACATGGTATGAGGCTTTGACCTGCCATCTCAGGAAGAGTAGATGCTGAGATTTGATGCCTTATTTTGATGATAATAATAGCAACACAGCCTCTCTTATCCTGTAGCTATTGGACCATATGTCGCTGATTTGACCTTGTGGTGCATAATGGCATCGATCCCACGCTTTGGTGTCCTTAGACTGACTGAGCATGCCGCAGAATATGTATATATAGTCCATCGTGGATATCTGCCAAGTCGTAAGACTCTACAGTTTCATCAAGTCAGTCTTTGTATGCTTCGCGAGTAACTCCTGGCGGTCCAAAAAAAAGATTCGTAGTGGCATTCCTATCGACTTGCAAACGCGAGTGTATGTTCAAAGAATAGTGGATGCAAAAGTCACCCTAATGAGAGCGGAAAGATCCAAAGAGTGAATATTCCACTAGCGGCATGTCGAGTCGTGTCTCTAGAAGTAGCATCAGCAAAATGCAATGCGCCAAGACGCTAGATACTGCTCCCATTCCTTTACTGCAGCTTTTCGTAAAGATACAGATCCACAGATTGCGTCTCTGCGCCAAGGACGGGCAGTGGCAAAGTCTGACTATGCAGCTCAGTCCATCCCTCTTGCGATAGCAGGTCAAACAAGGCCTCTTCCGAAGTGTGCCGCGGCTTTGTGGCCAAGAAGACCTTTGTTGAGAGTGACTGCTCGCCGGATGACGCCTCACTGGATGACGAGGACGAAGCGGCCGCATGTGCTATATTAGATGTGTGCAGCGCAGACAATGTCTCAACCAGCGCGGGAAGCATGTCCACGTTGTACGTGCAGTCACTAAGCATGACCAGGTCCCAGCGGTGGTTTTGTGTCTCGAAATCAAACTCCCCCTTTCGACCTTCTTCCCAATCAAGGTTCTCGTATAGAAGCTTCACGGGAGGAGTGTTGCTGGACTTTGATTTCCGTGCTTGGAGGAGCCGGGACATGTTGGACCTGGTTCGACTCTCTGCTTCCTCCAGATCCGTCATGAGGATGGTGCATCTACGGCTTGGGGGTGGCCGCATCCTTGGTATCACAGCACTCAAGCCTCCTCCCAGGATTCCAACACCACATCCCAGCTCTAAAACGTTGATTGGCTTCGGGCCAGCGAAAAGCTTCTTCAAAGCTTTCAAGCCAGAAGGTTCGGTATCCGTTGGCATTGGCAGCATCCATGACTCTGCAATTGCGCAGAATGCAATTACTCCCGCATCCCAAATATGTCTAGCAATGCTCTCGCCAATTTCCTCTTCAAATTCGACGTAATCTTCTTGCTCAGAAGTTCCGGGTAAATACAGTCTCCTCGTAAAAACTTCAACCTCAGCTTCGTCGGGATTCAATGTGAACCAGACCGGCATTATTTGTCCATCTTGCTCTTCCTCCTCCGAAACAACTGTACTAGCAAGTATGTCGGATACCGTACGCGCAGAGAACTTCTCTGTGCTGATGCATAGAGAGATTTTGTTCTTGGAGTTTAGTGTTTGTTGCATCAGCCTAGATATGTCAACTGAAGGTTTCGCGACGCGCATTCCAGATTGCCATTGTAACTTTGTAGTCTCTAGCGAGAGCTTAAATAAATCCTTCTTTTTAGATTCTGAGTCAGTAGATATCTCGGCATGGATAGCTACGTCGATTGGCTCGTCTGGATATAGAAATGAGTCTCCTAGGTCGGTAGTTATTGTGAAGACCAGATCGAGCATGAACTTTTTCCCGGAACGAGACAGAGTTGGTGATTTCAGTAGCCGTATGTAATGCATTATGGCGATTGTATTAAACTCTGGCCAAAAACCTCATGCATCGACAATTGAGTTGAAACTGGGCAATCGCATTCATGGTGTTTCCGTCGACGGAATTTTGCTGATGGCTTAGTCATCATCCTGCAAGCGTGCCTCCATACAGGAGAACAGCAATTTGTTGCTACTTTGTTCAATGCTGTGCTGCGAATCAGATACTCGAGGGTTATTAAAGAGTTGGCTTACACGGAATGTGAAAAAATTTCCTTGTTTTGCGCTGTGTATGACACTCCAGAATCATCAAATGAGATCTTGAGTTAGAAGAGACCATCTTCACTGTGCCACACACCAAAGCATACTAGTATCACTTGTATCAGTAAGTAGACACTGGCAGCGAAATCATATAGGAATTGCTCATGGCACCCTTCTTATCTCTCTTTAATATGACTTTTATTCTTCAAAGGAGTTTTTTTTCTCTCTCGCTTGTTTCTCTTTCGTCTTTGCTCCTAATTATGTCCTCTATTTTCTCTATTTGAACAACTGCAAACTCTCCAGACATAAAGACATATCTATCTTCTCATACTTGAACCTTCGGCTCCAGCCATTTAGACTGCCGGTGATCCCCGAATTTGGAACATACTCTTTTGTCAAATGCCTGGAGGGCTTTCCCCATCTTTCCTTGCTTCATCATCTACTATCAAGGTCGAAATCAACATCCATCGATTCACGTACTTCAACATACATGTTAGTAGTAACCCCATTGTGGGGCAAAAAGACGGCGACCTTATCACCCCAAGTTCATAGAGAGAGTGAAGTGCGGCAATCGACTCAACATGCCTTTCAGATGGTCAACCATGTGTATAAGGAGGTAATATATGTCATCAAATGCTCAAAATAACGATGCGTAGCAGCCGATTTTTATCTTCCAGGTTACCCTAGCTTAGGCATCAGCATAATCCAGATCCCCTGATGTAAACGAGATCCCCCGCTCTTTACAGGGCCTCGTGGCAGCCTCTAGTTGCATGCGGCTGCAGCTTACTAGGCGTTTCCCTAGCTCTAAGTGGCTGAGGCTGTGTCTCCAAGGCATCTTTGCAGGCAGACCACATGCAGCGAAAAAGGGCGTAGTGGACTGGATCCACGATCTCACTGCCAACATCCTCCTTGGGCCTCTATCTACAGTATCTACTGTTCAGCCAGCACATATAGTAAGCTGGATGATGGTTGAACAGAAACAAACTGTAAAATTCATAGCCGCCTGTACTATGCCTCGCCACAAGGTGAGACTCGCAGCTTTGCGCGCAAAAACACATTCAAGCCAATTGAACACTTGAACAGAACAGCGCCACGCTGAGGCTACCCGATCAGCCGCTTACTGGAGATCAATCCGATGGCCTCATTACTAAAAAGCCACCCCTGCTTTCTATTTTTCTTCTTCCTGTCTTGGCATACGGCTCCCTCGTGTTTGTTTCTTACACGACACCCCCGTCGGCAATGCCTTGAAACAGGGGCTGAACATCTGGTGCCTGTATCTAGAGTGCGCGAGTTCCATGATTCGACCGCCAGCAGTCAATGCCGCTGCCAATTCTTATCCGGCTTCTGACAGACGTGTTCAATGAACTTTACCAGGCCCAGACAGGTGACTGAGCCCGACCAAGGTGAGTTCACCGTGTTCTAGCGCAGGTAGCCGCCAATGCCTCCACTCTGTGTGCCCCCCGAAGTGGATGTTTCTCCAGAAGGCTGAGGGAGAGTTGGCTAATAGGCGTTTTCTCTCTGCATTATAAGTACGGCAGTTGAGGACCTCAATTGAATCGTGTGTCTAAAAAAAATCTCCTATCATTGAAAAACAGAGGTCTGCCGTCGTCTACCCATACCTCCAAGGCGATCTCTTCCATGCCATTTTCATTGCTATCAATATTCAGGGGCATCAGGAAATCGTTTAGAGCCATGACCAATCTCAACAAGAAGACTCAGGCGCCTATGCCCATTGTCCGCGTCCAGCAGCAGGAACTGCCCATCCGTGGACACCCCGTTACAGATACAGACGCCTCGATAGACCCTCCTCCCTACGATGCTCAACCCAGCCCAATTGATCTTCAACTTCACCACATTGTCTCCAAAGATGCCCTTGTTGTCAAGATCCAACCTCCCAAGGTGCCACCAAAGCCAATCAGCCATGTAGCCTGTGATGTGGTGCTCGTCATCGACATTTCCGGCAGCATGTGCTCGTCTGCCCCGGTGCCCGGCGAAGGCGAGGACACGGGTCTTTCAGTCTTGGATCTGACCAAACATGCGGCTTTCACAATCATCGAAAGCATGGATGAGAGAGACCGCCTTGGCATTGTGACATTTGAGACCGAGTCCAGAGTCATTCAAGCCCTGGAGCCCATGACGGATGGCAACAAAGAACAGGCACGCAAGAGAATCAGGGCTCTGAAGCCAATGGGATCGACCAATCTCTGGCACGGCATGCTCGATGGAATAAAACTGTTCAAGAATGAAGAAGACAGCGCTCGGGTGCCGGCCATCATGGTCCTAACAGACGGCGAGCCAAACCACATGTGCCCTGCCCAAGGCTACATCCCAAAGATGAGATCCATGGATCCGCTGCCCGCTACAATTCACACATTTGGATTCGGATACAGTCTTCGATCCGGACTGCTCAAGTCCATTGCCGAGTTCAGTGGTGGTAACTACGCTTTCATCCCAGACGCAGGCATGATTGGAACTGTCTTTGTCCACGCCGTGGCCAACTTGCAGTCTACTTTTGCAACCAAGGCTTCACTTGAAATAAGATACGCATCCAACTTGGAGATTGAGCAGACGCTGGGCGATGCTGTTGACAAGCAATCCGCTGTCGATGCCGGCAAGGGTCAGATGCAGTTGACTATTCCTCTAGGCAATATCCAGTATGGACAGTCACGCGACATCTGGCTTCGCCTCAAAGGCACCACAAAGGATAAACAGATTTCAGACTGTGCCATTGAAGCCACTCTTACTTTTGAAGAAGCCGAGAAATCGGTTCCCAACTTGAGCTCAGTCCGCCTCGGCGACAGTACAACCGGCGCGGTAGCAGCTCTCTCCGCCGATGAAGCAGTTTATCACGAATCTCGAGCCCTTGTCTGCAGCTTCATCTCATCACTATTCCCTCTTGGATCCGATGGAGAATACCGGGCACTCACTGAAAGCGCCCAAATAGCAAAAAAGCGACAAGAGCTGGCACAACTCATCGCAACCCTACCCGGCCGACATCTCACTGACGGATTGAATAAGTCGCTCATGGAGGATCTCATCGGCGACCTGCCCAAAGGACAAATCAGCCTCGCCATCTCCACGCCAGAGTTCTTCATCAAATGGGGCCGCCATTTCCTGCCCTCATATGTCAACGCTCTGACCCGACAAATCTGCAACTCGTTCAAAGACTCCGCGCCCCTTCAATTCGGCTCCCAGAGCCCCCTATTCATAGCCTGCCGCGACCGTCTAGACAATGCCTTTGACAGCATCCCTGCGCCACCGCCATCCAGGGTCGTTCTACGCCATAACGGAGGTCGCCAAGCTCGATCCTTCATCGCCGCTCCCTCATCCATGGCACGATACCGCGACGCCTCCGGAGTGTGCTTTGCCGGCTCGACCATCGTAGAACTCGCGTCCGGTCGAATCACAGAGATGCGGAAGCTTAAACGCGGCTCGCGAGTCTGCACGCCTCTGGGTCCTCGAAAGGTGCACACGGTTCTCAAGACAAAAGTATCAAACGAGACACTTTACCGGATTGGCTCGATGCTCGTCACGCCCTGGCATCCCCTTTCCATGGACGGCAAGAGCTGGGACTTCCCGGCCAACATGTTTGATGCGCCGGTGCTGTACACGGGGTTCATCTACTCGGTGCTGTTGCAGCCTGATGGGAGACCGGATGCGCACGCCATTCGTGTTGGTGGTGTTGCTTGGGGCGTTACGCTTGGGCATGGCATCACTCGAGGAATGGACACTCGGGCTCACGAGTTCTTTGGCGATTACATGAGAGTGAGGGTTGGGCTGCTGAAGCTCGCAGATGCGGGCAGGAAGGGCGTGGTCAAGGGACAGGGCATAGAGCGAGATTCGACAACTGGACTTGTCAGGGGATTTCGGAGCATGGCTGGAAGGGCGAATGCACCGGCCAAGAAGGAAATATCCATCTAAGAAAGGAAATATGAGGGACTTAAGTGAGCTGGTGTTAACGAATTAACGAGATAAAAGAAATGAAGTGAGAAGAAGGTCCATAGTAGCAGATGCTATTAGTATAGTTGATGAAAAGAGTAACAAGCAAACAAATAAATCTATAATAACATCTAAAAGCCTCACTTCCCTATAGTTCACAAAACAAATCACCAGCTTTTCGTCCTTCATCTCCCCCTTTCTCCCCCTCTCAGTCCATTCACTCCCGCACAAACAACCCAGCCATGCCCATCCCCGTCCCAATACACATGCTCACAACACCAACCTCCCCCCCATCCCTCCTCAGCCCATGCATCAGCGTGCTAGTCATCCTCGCCCCTGTGGCCCCCAGCGGATGTCCCAGCGCAATCGCCCCTCCATCCGGATTCACGCGGCCCTTTTCCCACGCCTCCATCAGCCCCAGCTTGCGCAGGCAGTAGACAAACTGGCTCGCAAACGCCTCGTTCAGTTCCCACCGGTCCACGTCCTCCGTCTTCAGGCCCAAGCCGTTCAGCAGCTTCGGGATGGCGATCGCGGGACCCACGCCCATCTCGTCCGGATCGCAGCCAATGGTCGTCGCCCCGACGAACTTGCCCATGATGTGCGAGCCGAGGCCCAGCTCTGTGGCCGTGCTGCGCTTCATCAGCAGCGTGGCCGCCGCTCCGTCTGAAATCTGGCTCGAGTTGCCCGCCGTGGACTTTCCGTCCGGCTTAAACGCCGGCTTCAGCTTGGCCAGCGACTCGGCCGTCACGCCATCTCTGATGCCATCATCGCGGGTCACGGTAATCGTCTTCTGCTCGCCCACCGGCTGGCCCTGCTTGTCCACCTCCTGGAACCGCGTCGTCACTGGCACAATCTGCGAATCAAACCAGCCACTGTCCCTCGCCCTCGCCGCCCTCTCATGCGACGCCGCCGCCACCTGGTCCTGAATCTCCCTCCCCACGCCATACCGCTCGGCCACATTCTCCGACGTGATGCCCATCGGCATGACACAATCCCGGACATGCTTGTTCGGCGAGTCCCGCAGCTCGGGCCACACGTCCACCGGCACGGCCCGACTTCCGTAATTCCTCGTCATGCTCTCCATCCCGGCGCCGATGCCCACGTCCATGATGCCCGTGCGGATCTGCGCCGCCACCAGCGAGATGCTCTGCAGCGACGACGCGCAGGCACGATTCGCCGTGAAGAGGCTCGTCGAGTTGGGGTACCCTGCGTGATTGAGCGCCATGCGCGCTGCCTTGGAGCCACCCAGCTCAGAGAGCACGACGCCCACGCCGACGTCCTCGACTACGGCCGGGTCCATTTCGGGAACAGCCTCGCGGGTGGCCTTGAGGACGACGGAGAGCAGCTCCTCGGGGTAGGCATCCTTGAGACCGCCCTTGTAAGAGCGAGTTACCGGCGTGCGGAGAGAGGAGAGGATGACGACGTCGGAGGGGGCCTTGGTGAGAATTGCAGAGAGCCCTTTGGACATGATGGGCTGTGTAGATGTGCGTATGTTTCTTATATCAAGTTGAAGTATGAATATATGTAAATAGTTCCGGGATATAAGAGGGTCAGATGGTGCCAAGGAACCACGAGATGCTTGTAAGATGGCGGCAATTACTACTTGCTGCTGCCAGTTACTGGAATAGAATTAAGGTGATAAAAAAAGGTGTAAATTGGAAAAAAAAAAAGAAAAACTCGAAGTAGGAGTCAAAGACACAGGAGAAATAGGACAGAGAGAAAATGAAATACAAGTCATCCCTCACTAACATCTTACCAATTCATCCCCAATCTTCCGAATCGATGCCCTGTTCCTCCCCGCAGCGCCACTCTGGGTCCCCCGCCCGTATCCGCCGCTGGCAGTTGCTGTCGGCAATGGGTCGGATTCTACCCCGGAGTATCCCGGACGGGCAAATACAGCTACATTCATGCTACATAACTTCCAAGATCCAATTACACATTCGCTGTATACCTTAGGTACTGCATTTGATGCAATTGGGATTAAGTCTATATCTGCATGCCTATAGCAACAGAAACCTCGAGCTTCTCTACTCTGAAAATACTATCATGTTAACCGAATTATTCGGTGGAGTCTCATGTCTCGAGCCTCCGGAAGATTCTCCCGGGCCGCCGGCTATCGTTGCCGCACTTCTGCGTGCACTGCCGGCTAAGAACTTATCCAAAAATCATTACAGACTTTACTCTCTTGCTTGTTGGACAGTTAATGCCAATTCTCTTTTGTTTACTCTTACTCATCACTCTTAAACAGAGCGTATATCGCAAATGCTCGTACAGTACAATAGTCCCCGACCTTAACTGTGCTGTGCTGTACCGTTTGACCCTAGCCCTATCGCCCTTTTCCAGAGTCCCTAGAGCTTCAATTCCCTTATCCGACTTCTTTCCGACAGCAACCGCCGCGTCTCACATCGTGGTACTGCCACTCTCAAGTAACCTCAGATATCAAATCAAATTCAATTCAACAAATATGGTCATCATTCGTCAAAGAGAAGAATAACTCGGCTATAAAACACAATAGGCAAATATTTCCAATCATGTGCCGACTCGGGAGGATATCTCTTATATGATTAGCTTCAATCTGATCTGACATAGCCCGGCTTCTCTTGCCTTTCTCTCTCCATTCCTACTAATATTGAATGCCCAGCCCAACACGGCGGCCATCTGAGGCCGCTCCACCAGCTTTCAATTTCTTTTGTGGGCTGTCCGTTTGAGCCTCGCCTTCAGCAGCCAGCTTGCGCTTTTCAGCCC
Organism: Trichoderma gamsii; assembly: GCF_001481775.2. Classification (NCBI taxonomy): domain Eukaryota; kingdom Fungi; phylum Ascomycota; class Sordariomycetes; order Hypocreales; family Hypocreaceae; genus Trichoderma; species Trichoderma gamsii. The sequence continues at coordinate 1,358,079 of NW_020171339.1, forward strand.
CAGCAGCAGTTTTGCTTCCAGTAAAGAGCTTGGCGTGCATGGCTGCAGACTTCTCAGCAGGTCCTTCTGGGGCATCCAGAGACGGCGCGCCGCTATACTCTTGGCCGGGGTACTGGCGCAGCATCTTTGCCGCTGCTCGACTCGCCTGGCTGTCGTAGACTTGCTCCTCGTCTTCCTGTGAGCTGATAGGCCCCCCGGTGGCAACATTTCCAGATGGCTGAGAAGACAGTGTCTGGACTGCCTTTACCGATTCTATGGCTTGCCTAGCAAGTTCTTCATTGTCCTCCATTGAGATTGTGCTTTCTCGTCTTCTTCTTCGCGATTGTCGCTGAGAGGGTGGAGTTGTAGGAACAAATCGTCGTTGTGAATAGCGAGATCTCGGCTCCGTTTGCGCCACCAGATTTACTGACGGCAATAGGCCGCTGTGGTCTCCCCGCAGATTATGCATGGGAGTGGTGGGAAGTGACGACATGGACTGGGCGTTCCGCTGGTGCCTCCTAACCAGCCGAGAAGCAGGTCGAGCCATGACCATGGGAGTTGACGGCGCACTGTTGTTGTTGGCCGCTGCGTTGTTGTTTTCTTGTGTCTGGCTCTGGCTCATTGCCTCCAGAAGGGCAGACAATCCGTGCTCCCGCCCATCAGTCTCTTCCCGGTGTAGAATGCGAGACGCTCCGCGATGCTGCTGCGGCGTCGATGTAATCCCATGTTTGGGCGTCAAAGCGCCATGAAAGATGCCTCCGGGGCTGCATAGCATGTGAAAGTGCTCGCGGTTCTCCCGAATTCGGTTCAGTAGCATATCCCGCTCCTCAGCCAGAGATATAGTCTCCTCCTCCTTCTGCTGGATGACCTTCTTGGCCAGCTTAACTCTCCGGCTGAGGGCCTCGTTCTCTTCCGCCGCTGATTCGTACCACATTTTCATCTGCAGGTACTTGTTCTGCAGAGACTCTGATCCAGAGCTGAGCTCGCGCTTCGCCTGCCGAGAATGCTCGGCCATGCGTAATGCGTCCACTTCGCGGCGTATCATGTCGTGTTCCACCGCGGCACGTTTTGACTCTTCGTCCGCTTGTAAACTCAGCAGGTTATATTGTAGTTTGTGATGCGCAGCCTCCATCTTCAGTTTCTGATTCTCGGCGATGCAAGTCTGCAGCATGGCGCGAAGCTCGTCCGCCGAAGCCTCGAGCAGCTGGTGAGGTGCTGGCGGCGCGAATTCGGGTTCGATATCTCGTCCACGCATGGTGTTTAGAATAGTAGCGGGCGGCGAAAAGAGGGCCGACTGCTGAGAATTGGTATAGGCACGTCTCGAGGCGCCATTGCTTGCCGCGACCTGTGTGGAGGGCGGCGGGGTCATGGACGACGGAATCACCGCAATGGCCGGCCTATCGTCGATAACCTCCGTTTTGAACGACTGGTTTGGGTCAATTGGCGACCCTGGGATCTCGGTGGACGGCAGCGTTGTTTGGCTGAGAGGTCCTGTCTCTTGAGGGGTCGATGGGTGGACAGCGGCGAAAGCGAGGTCCTCGACGGTGCCAGCGCCCGTGCCATTGACGCGAGGAACGTCCACGTCCATCTCCGAATCAGAGGCCATCGTAGCTGTATAGGCCTTTGTAGATAGAGCAGTCGTTTCGGGCGCCAGATTGAGCGGAGAGAGGTGGTTGTGTGAAGCGGGCAGCCGAAATCCAATGCGTTAAGCTTCCAATCGTGTCCTCACAACAAACCCAGCTCGCAGAGGAAGATTCGAGGGAGAAAGTGTGATATGTGGATCCCGGTGCGCCTCGGCCTTCCGTCGCCGCCTCTCCCTTGGCGCAAGGGCAGTTCGAAGCGCTGCGACCAAGTATCGTGACTTGCGTTACGCCGTGAACGAATGACGACGCCGCCAGTCCCAGACGGAGCCAATTCACGACGAGCTCGGCGTTGCAGCTGCGGCGAACAGGTCGGTCAAGCTCTACGTCGGGTATCGCGTCGAGCCGCGTCAAGTCTCCCTTGATGTCCGTGCTGGGAGTGGAGTTGTGAGCGGCGAGACGTCGAGGCTGCGAAGGGGGGTCATGGGTTGAGGTTCTGAGAAAACGAGGTGGTGGTACATGCGAGTAGCACCATTTGGCTGGCGCCATTCAGAGGCGGCCGATTCGCAGCTTGTACCTCGTACCTACATGGCCAGGCACGGGAAAAAAACAAATTGAGAGGCTGGCTGGGTTACCGTGGGCGTTAAGCCTACTTCGGCCTGCCTAGCAACGGCGGGCTGAGTGCCGACATTTATCCTTTCGGCAGTTTGGGATACCTAGAGAAGCTACTACTAGTATAGCATCCATATTACCTGTAGGTCTACTGTTACCATCAGACTGTTACTGCTAAATACTACATAGGTAAGTAGATATTACTACTGCTGCTACTGCTGCTATTTTCAAATATCCATGGTAGCTGTGTATTTTGATATGTCGACTGACTTCCTGGTTGAGCTACAGCTGGGGGGTTGGATAATGAAATTGTGGTGCTGGATAACTTCTCCCTTAATCTATAACCGGCTCTACCACTTTGTAGTGGGCAAACAATTCTAGTCGCTATCATCACTACTATCGCCTCTTCTCCATTCGTTGTTGATGCTTTAGTCAATGCCCAACTATGATTGTCTTGCATGTCTCCTATATGTAGAAGATTATACATGCACTAATCTTACACCTACAACTATCTCTCTCCGTCCTCAAAAAACAATCCCTACCCTGAATACAATCTATGAATGACAACAAAGACATCCATCCACCAGAAGACATGATAAAATAAAATAAAAAGTACCCATCCCTTTATACTTCTTCCAAGCTCTTCTTCGGCCACAACAGCTGCACCTCCCTCCCCCTCCTCGTCCATCGCTTCCCAAGACACACCACTTTCCTCGCAAACAAAACCGGCAGTATCAACGGCCAAAACACCATAATCACCACCCACCACAGCACCACCATCCCCTTATCCCACCTCGTCCCCTCCGAGTCGAGATACCACTCCGGAACCCATCGCCCCAGCTTACCCCGCCCGTTGATGCACAGAATGCAAATGATCCCAAAGAGCATCCATCCAGCTATGGAGATTGGTATGAGTATTCGGACGATTGCGCGCGGATCGTACGGCGTGATTTTTGATGATAGTAGCCCATTCCGCTCGAGCACGTAGTGATTTGTGGCTAATTTGTTGACAGCTCTGTATCGTAGCGCAGTTCTTGAATCAAAGCTGGGCGTCGTGAGTTTTATAGTAGTAAGGGCCATTGCAGCGATGTGGTCGTAATCTCGGAGATGATATTCGGATGTTGATATTGGCAATCATTGATGTATTGTTGAGTGGAAGCAAATCAAAGGCTGCTTCCAGCTGACTATCGATTCATAAAAGCCCAGAATCTCCTCCTGGGCAATGCCTTCCTCGCCACAGCGCTTGAGCAACAAGTACATATCTCTAGGCTGAGCTCTGCGTTCAGAAGCGGCCATCAGGACAGTAGTCGCACTCGTCAAGCACTTTCCAATAGAATCAGAAATGCTTGACTCAATAAATGTGTCTGGATGGTGATATTAATACATTACAGATTATTATACATATTTGCAAGCTAATGCAAGCTCCTGCGGTATCTATGCTGCCAGTTCCAACCAATACTCCGAGTGTCGCTCTGCCTGCACACCCGATCCACCGAAAATAATAATGTACAGCTCTACCCTTCAACAGGGACGACCAAAAAAAATTAAGTAACAGAATATATATAGTACGTGGCCTTACCGTAAAATGAAACCAATAAGTTACAATTGAAGGGGGAAACAATCATCGCCCACTGCGAGTTTAGTCCACGTCAGAGTCATCTTCCCCGTTTTCAGCTCTCCACTCTTCCATCTCTTCAGCTGGGACTCGCCCTCGGAGCCATTTCATTGTGGCTGCAGTCCCCTTCTCCAGAATATTCCATTTGGGCACCTTGAATCGGTTTCCCGCCACTTCAAGCCGCTCGAGCCCGTCTTTTCCACCCAAGAGGCCGAGCCGGGGATCCAGATGTCCAATGTCATTGCTCGACACATCAACAACTTTGAGGCCCTTAACGGCAGCTGGATCAAGCTCTGTTAGTTGATTATTTGACGCGATAAGAACTTTTAAATTGGGAAAGCTCTGTTTAAGATCGAGAGGAAGTGCGCTCAGTCGATTGAGCGATACGTCAATCTTTTCCAGTATAGGTGCTTTAAGAAATGTTGTCAACGGACCTAGGCTGGTGATGGTATTCGAGCTCAAATTCAACTCTGTCAGAGCGGGCAAGCTCATATCTTCTGTCAGGTAGGCGTCGCCCGAAATTTTGTTGTGGCTCAGGGACAGAGACGTAAGAGTTTGCGAGAAGAACTGAAGGGATCCGGGGAACGCACTCAGCAGATTATGATGAAGCTGTGCCTGCCTTATCTGGTAACTCCTGGAGAGTTCGGCGCACATTTCCGGGCTCAATGAAGATGTCTCGGTGCGTGAACGGTCGAGGAGCCCGCCTGACTTGACCGGCCAAGCCTCTCTCACCAACGTCTGAGCTCGCGATCTAGCAGGTGAATGCGGCGCAGACGTTGGAGGTGTGGCAAAATCATCGTCACCTTCTGATCTGCTATCTGCATCGTCGGCATTGACTGTTGCCATATTATCCTGCTTCTTCTCAACGTCAAGTTGGCTTATCATGGTAGTGATGGGCCCCTGGCCGGCCGGCTCCTGGTACGGGGGAGGAGGTTCTAGTCTCGTCGATAAGGCCTCCTTGATATCCTCCGTCGAAGCTGAAGCGAATTTCTTGTCCCGTAGCGGGTTGCCACTGAGCCGAAGCAAAGTGAGGCTGTCCATGCGAGAAATCTCAGGCGGAACTACACGGATATCATTGCTAGAGAAGTCTGCCTGGCGTATCTTTTCGAGGCCTGTGAAGCTTAAAGGAATGCTGGAGATGTTGTTTGTGTCCGCCGCAAGGGTCAAAAGACTTGTCCATGTGGCCATATCTGGGAGCTCCTGCAGCCGGTTCATAGAGAGGGTAAGAGTATGGACAACAGGAAGGTTGATCGAGGTATCGGCAGGCACAAGTCGTGTCAGCCTATTTACCGAGACATCAAGAGTTTGAAGCGTCGGTAGAGAGCCAATAGGTTCGTCAATAAGAGTACCCGAAAGCTGGTTTTTCTTCAAATCAAGCTCCGTTAGTGGCAATTTCGATAGTCCCTCGAAAGGAAGCGACTCAAAGCTGTTTTCGCTCAAGTTGAGAATACGCAGCCGAGAAATGTCTTCAATGTTGGACGGCAAGGCAGAGAGCTTGTTTCCATGAATATCGAGAATTTCTAGCGCGCTCAAGCTAGTGAGGCATGAGCTCAATTGTCCGGTGAGGTGATTATTTGCAAGTTTGAGGTCTCGAACCGCCGTCATCTGCGCGATAATCTCAAGGCAGCCATTTTCCAGGCGATTTGACGACTAAAAAGTGTGAACAAATGATTCCAAAGAGTAACAGGGCCGTGGAGATACTCACCAGATTGAGAGTGGTTAACTGTAGGAAGCGGCGGAATCCCATTGGAATCGTTAGCAGCTGATTGCCATGCAAGTCGACTGTCTCGAGCCCCCCAAACATGTTACCACGGCCCTCCTCATCGTTCTCAAGCTCTTCAAGGCTAAGGTCTGGAAACATGGCGTCTTCCAACGTCTCTAGCTCATTATCCGCAGCGATAAGCCTAGTCAACTCCACGCTCTCTGCCCAGCTCCCACCAGCGCCAATAGACTCCATGTCGTACATTTTCATAACATCGCTTGGTATCTCCTTCAGCCCTAAAGCTGCAATGTTCAGCTTACCGCTTGTTCTTGCTGCTCCAATACGCTGTTTCAAAACTTTATCGCCAGCATCTTGGCCCTTGTTCAAATTGAAAGGATCTTCAAATGCTGCATCGTAATTGAAGCTACTACTTGAGGGAATCGCTACCCTTTCGTTAGGTGTCGATGATGCACCAGGCGCCTGATCCTGATCCTGAGTTTGCTTCATAGCCGCTCTCCGAGCTGCCTTTGCTTTGGCAATTTGATCTCGAAGCGCTGTTGATGATTTTTGGGCCGTCTGATTCGGCTCAACAGCATCTTCGTTCGTTGCTGGAGCAGCTGGGGCGATAGTACCGTCCCAAGCAGAGGCACCGCTTCCCGAATTCTCTCCGGCATCCAGTGCTGCTTTCTTGGCAAGCCCGCGGGCGGATGCTTTCGGCTTTAGTGGCCTGGACGCTGGCTTCTGAACCTTCTTCGTCGGTGTTTTACCTAGCTTGTCTGGGGTTGGGCTTCTGAACTCGGGCATAGAAGCAGATGGTTTTGAGGCTATTCCAGAAAGGCGGCTGGCTGGACGAGGTCTCTGTGCGCCGTTGGACGCGACGCCTGGAGTTCTATCAGGAGTACCCTGAATAACCGAAAGAGGTCGCTTGAAAAGATTGGCTGATGACTTTCTGGGATTTGAGAATCCTGAATCGTCTGCTCCGCCACTCGAACCTGGGCGTGACGCATGCCCTGCAGATCCACCAGAAGTATAGCTGGAGCTTGGCCTTGAGGCAGAGCTCTCGGCTCGCGACATGGGCCTGCCTGAGTCAAAGAATGAATTTGTTGACCCTTTTCTTAAAGCGGGGGAAGAAGGCAGATGCGAAAGAGTTTCAATAGTGCGATCAGAAAGCGAGGGTTTCGGCGCATTGATCTGGGGCATGTCTCTCCTCGGGGAAATAGCCGGGGACAAAGGTGAGAGAGCTCGAGGTGAGAGAGCTTGGGGTGAAAAGGCCCGGGGTGAAAGAGCCCGAGGTGAGAGAGCCTGAGGCGAGAAAGCCCGAGGCGAAAGAGCCGGCTCTCCATCGTCGACTTGGTGTGATAAGCTTGCAGAGTCATTCAAATATGAGGTGAGCAGGTCGTTGGATGCTTCTGTAGAATCTTCATCATCCCGCTCAAAACCAAGCTTGCTGGTCTCTGACGGCTCTGCCCAAGGCTTATACTGTGACGCTGGGGCGTTTGTAGTAGTGCTCCATCGTCGGGACTCAGATATGTTTCGTAAGGGCTTCGACACCGGGGCAGCAGGTCTCGGGGCAGGCGTGCGATTGGAGCTGGAACGGAGCGAAGAATTGGATGTCGAGTTTCGTAAAGATGGCTTTCGTTCGCTGATGTTGGCGCCGGGGCGTAGTTGACCACGGGAAGTAGAGGCTCGGAGCTTTGGGTTCTGGATATCCCTAGCACCAGTTGCGTCTCCCGCAAGACTATCGCGGGATGGCCTTGAACGAAGCGATGACGTGGAGCTGGCAGCCGGAGCCGGAGTTGGAGATGGTGCTGGCTGGACTACAGAGACTGGGCGAGGAAGCCGAGAGAGGCGGGGGATGCCGCTGGCTCGTCTCTGGGAGTTATCCATCATACATCAGTCGCTGGCTGGAACCCGTTTCGAAAGCTAGATCTGAGATGTGGCCTGTTGAACTGGGGTGAGTTTCGGGTGTCAATGGATTCGATCGGGCACGGGCGAGATGCGTCCCACGAGGGGCAGGGCCGCCTGAAGCTGTGTTTGATAATGTGATATTCGCTTAAAAGCGGTGCGTGTCGAGTTGGAATGTAGCGAGTGTAATCGTCAACAAATGACGGAATCGTTGAGCAAAGCGAGGATTGTCGAAAAAGGAGCGACCAATGCAAAAAATCCACAAAGCGCGACTGAAGAAGAGAAAAAGATCCCCAGAGCCACCAGCACCGTTTGTAAGAGATGACCCGCGTCGTCAAATAGAATTGCGGCTCTCATCCTGGTCAGGGGAGTGACAAGGAGCTACCTATCACGTGGGGTTAATTTACACAGCACCAGAAACAGGCACTACTGAGGCTAGTCTGCGGGAGACGAACAGCGCTAAACGGGCTTGTGGCTGCCCGAGACGTGCGAAGCTGCGGGAGCTACGAGTATCGTGACAGGTACTGCAGGTACCGGCCTCATTTACAGGCGCTCCACTGCTGTTGTTGTTGAGGGCAAGGGTGATGGAGATGGCAACTTCCGAAATGCACGTCACCTTGATGCTAGGGTGAGTCGCAGAGGACAAGGTGTTTCACAAGTGCTGGATAGACTGAGGAAGGCGATGTACTGCTATAACGAAGGCAAGTGTCTGCAGGTAGTCTGCCATTTGCTTCAACTTTGAGCTATCTAATACAAATAACTTTATTCAGATTCTTGCTTCACCGACTCAATAGAGAAGTTAGTCCAACCAGTCGTTGTCGATTTCGTAATCTCTATCAGAGCCCACAGAATCGGACAGCTCATACGAGGCATCACCATCCTCTTCTGAGTCCTCGTCCTCATCCACAGAAGAGGCTTGATCCGCCGCGTCACTTCCCTCTGCCTCATCTTCATCTTGAGTCAAGTCAATGATCACCGGTTGCGATTGAGTCATCGTTTCTTTCGAGGTCTTTGAGAGAGGGCGCTGCTTTGCGGCTCGCCTAGACACTGTCGTGGGCTTAATAGCTGCCGTTAGAGACCCACGCCATTTCTGAGCCACTCGTGCCACAGCCTTCTGAGACTGTCCCTTCTTGTCCTTCCGAACAGCGCTGCCTAACTTCATCACCGCCGGATCGCTGGCCCATTCGACCAAGACCCTCGAGACTTCGTCCCGGGTAGCGTCTCTCGCGGCATCTCGGTCTTTTGACGCCTTGGTGATTTTATCGTAGTCCGTATGGCGATGGCGAATATGCGCTTGAACTGCTAGATATGCCTTCCTGTCCAAGTCTAGTTTTCCCGTACGACCAACCCTGCCGCTTCGTTTTCGGAGGGCATGTCTCAAGATCTTGTTCAGATCCTCTTCCGGGATCTTTGCAAATAGTCTCTTGATGGTCGTTGCAAACGCATCCTCAGTTGCTGCATCCCGCCTCTCCACAGCACCGCGCCTTCTCTCTCGAGTTGCTTTCTCCTCTGAGAAGACTTGATGTAAAATCCACTTTGGTGCTCGTAATCCCTCTTGCTTGCCTTGATTCACCACCACATACAACGTCTTTTTAGCGTCCAGAGTTTTTCGGCGACAGAGCCCTGTCATGAATGGATTGCCTTTTCTGAGAAATCCGTAGCCCTTTGGCATTGGCGCCTCCGGAGAGACTGTTTGCTGGCGAGCCATTATCGAATAGTAGCAGCGGCTGGTTCAGATAGAGAGGATTCCGTACGGAAGGCTACGCGTGAGGGCGCATGAGAGGCGAGAAAGGTTGCTTCATTTATATGAAAGGTATGGCTGTGTCCATGGCGAACAAGGACGCAGACATTGTTTAAGCGATTCCTTGATCGAGATTCTGTTCATCGGGCGGGATGAAACATCTTGTAACGCTCTGATCACTGAAGAAAAACGAGCAAAGAATAAAAAACAAACAAACCAACGGAGAGCTTGCATGGACGCTAGTAACCCGCGCCGTCGGTAGAGCAGTTTAGCGCCTCGTCATCACCTAGCATTTAGGCCTAGCGGGCCCAAGCAGCGGTTTTCACTCCATGTGTACAATTCACTAGCACAAGGCAGACAGGTATCGAAGCAAAGCCCACGAATACAACGAACGTTGGTTCTTTTATGTTATTAGGCGGGGGATATTTCCACACTCTCGCTAGCGAAGCTGCCACTAAACACGTCTGGCTCGGCTTGCAGCTGGGCTTGCTCTATCATCTCAGGTGTAACATCATCTTTCTGCTTGTTCCACACCATATCCCAGCGGCCCTTGAGAGCAACAGATGCCTTTCCCGCAATTTTTGAAGCTATAAAATCTTTGAGGACGATGTCCGCTGTTTGGCTTGCACCTGGCTGTAGCTGGATGAGTGACTCAGGACTGGGCGGCCATTGTCTTTGAATCTGGAGCTTTGGCAAGTCAAGAGGCTCTGAGGCGCCGTCAGGCGTGATGGTGAGCAGGCCAATGGATGGGGCAGCGGTATCCAACGGCGAATTGTATACGAGAAAAGTGACCGTATGATCATTATCATTGACGACGGTGCTGGTGATGGTGATAGGAGACGTGCTGGTCTGCTTAATCTCCACGCGCAGACCAGCAACAGGGCTAGAGCTGTTGTCGCGGCTCTCCATTGAGTATGAGGGCGAGAAAAAGAAGGTAGCTAGCACGAGAGTAAGACTGATTCCAAGAACAGCGCGCACACTTGCAATGCGATTAAGGCTCATTAGAAGGGTGGCAATAAAAGGATATTTCAAGTACGGCGACGTAGATATTTCCCTTGCTTGCTAAGAAAGAAGTTGAGTTGTTGTTTTTCCAGCTCTGCAGAAGTCCTGTATTCATTAGTGTCCTGCTCCTCTTTGGAGGCGAGTGGGATGAGACTGATGACGTCGACGTCGGCAGCAGGCTCCTTCATTCATTCCCTCATGTGAGTTCTACTATCCCTAGCAATATGCGCACTGGTGGCCACATCCGCATTATTCTCGTCAAGTCGCCTTAGATACCCGCGCCTCTCTATCTGGACAAAAAAGGGCATCCCAAGTTCAATAAAGCGCCAAGCCTGCAAAGGGATCGCATGCGTGCAAGAGGGGTCAACCGTCGTAAAAAGATACGAGCATATGAATGCTGAAGATGGATGTATCGAGACTATTCATGTTGGGATGCTCAAGTTTTCGGACCGTCGCCTCCGCATAGTAGCTCTTAATGCTTGATAGCCGCGGGCTGCTCGCCAGCTTCTCCTTTAGGCAGCCGGTGGCACCATGCGAGGCACTTTTGTATCTCAATATCGGAATTGTGCTTCTAGTAGAACTAGTAAAACACCCAGGCACATTTATTAATAACCTTACGTTATGCTTGTCTCCGAGCTTATTCACACTCCTTGGGCCGTGACCTTTGTTAATTCACATTGATGATATAAGGGGACTAGCAGGATTTCTATGGCATGAGACCAAGTAATCATTGAACAGCTACAACGCTGTAACAGCGGAAAAAGTTGGGATGTTTTTTTCTTGGCTCTTGTTTGAACCCCCGTTCCGTTATGCCAAAATACATGTCGCTGTCGAACCTGAAGGGCGCAGAGATTGGAGGCATGCTTAACACATCACAATACAGTAAGTACTCATCGCCAAGAATGTAACCCTCAGACTATGGAGGACATATTGTTTAGCAATAATTGTTTCTATATAATACTTACGAGCGAGTGGATATCGATAGGTTTGGCTTCCTGAAGAACGAGCTTCCTCGTTGGGAACGTCTTCCGTCTAAGACTGCACACCTGCACTCCACGGTTATCTACCGTAGAAGCCCATGGCTTCGGTAACTGTGAAGCAGACAAGATAGGAAGGTCACAAAAATAACCAATTAAAGTGGAAGCAAGCTTTAACATCCGGCGAGCTAAATTTGAGTACGCGCAGCCCGATCGAGCCGAGTTGGGAAGATCTGCTGCGCCTATTGGGATTTCTTCACCGAAGCGATAGTATTCGGTAATTCGATAGACTATAGAATTTTTGATGTGTGTATGTATGCCAAGACGTAATTTGCCTAAAGGATTTTCCGAAACAAGTACACCCTCGGATTTTACTCGGCAGAAGTCGTTGGTCCCTCAGGAAGCCATCACTTGGACATATCTCGCCTGGAGACGTGCTCCTTCCCAGGGAGAAGCATATACTATATCTCTATATATTAGCCATCTTCAAGCCGGTTTTCTATGTAGCATTTGATACTATTTGACCAAAATTCGTATAGAATTTGTGGCATTTCTGGAGTATGAATAAACCCGTATTGTCAACATCACGATTTTGTTAGAGATGCCAAGAGCCAAGACACTAATGTCTGCGTATGCCTCTATGCGAGCATAATAGTCCACTCATACCTCCGTTTCCTTGAATTGCAAAGTACCCGGAGATTTTAGACATTTTTGGAAGCTGTTTAGGCCGGCACAGATTCGTTTCTACGCTTATCGCTTGGCATTGAGGGGGAAAGCTGGGTCTGTTGCCGAAGTCTACGGGATAGTGAGTCCGCATCTCGGAACCGGGCCAATGAATGCACCAGCCATTAGATAGAGCTGAATTGGCTGAACACTTACAAAGCGTTTATAATTAGCCGCTGATTTCCGTTATCTGAGCCTTGATAGGACAGCGGACACAGCGTTGAAGTTGAGAGAATCGAAGAGAGATATCTTTGTAATTTGACATCATATACATAGGGTAGTTCTATTTTCATGTTCCGAGTAGATTTATCATGTCTATTTGCGTTGTTCGTTTTGCAATGGCTATGTAAGCTACCAGATAGAAGAAGATGCACTATCCCCCATATGTCTTGCCAGTATGTAAGAGAAAGTAATCTGAGTAGAAGATAGACCAGGCATGCCTCTCCACCGACCTTTTGGCTTTTATCAACGGATACTGGTCCCAATACGGCAGTTGAATCGGATTGGTGTGTAGAAGTGCTCTATTTCCGGTCGATATCCTTGATACATCACTGCATGAATGCAAGAGAAAACGGCAACTAGAGGATGTGTAAGTGAGTCGAAACGCCAATACCATACTCTTGATTTCAACAGGGGAATTGACTAGAGTCCCATTGATGGGGTATGGTTGTAATTGAGAAGAACTTTTGTTTACACTGCCAACCATCATGATACTTCCTAGAAGTTAACATGCTATCGTATTTCAAGTATAAATAAGGCTATACGCCGTCCATTATTAGGTATCATACCACCACAATCATCTCAACAAGCATCACATTCAGTCGATTCCTCCTCTTCAAGATGAAGTTTGTCGCTGGTCTCATTGCCCTCGCCGCTTTGGCCTTAGCTGCCCCTGGCAAGGCACCAACCCCCCTGGACATCAAGCTCGAAAGTGCTGGCAACGCTGAGATCAAAGCTGTCATTACCAACACGGGCAAGAACAGTCTCAAGATCTTCAAGTCTGGCACCATCTTGGACAACAGTGCCGTAGAGAAGGTCACAATCACCTCCGGAGGTACCCTTTACCAGATAATGCCACTTACACATTGAAAAGTGCATAATTGCTAACGTGGCTTATAGAGCACACTGTTGCCTTTGACGGTATCCGCCAACGCATCTCTACTGAGAACCTGGCTGAAGATGCCTTCCAGAGCATCCCCGCCGGACAATCCATCGAAGTGACCTTTGACATTGCCGAAGCTCACGATCTCTCGCTTGGCGGAAAGTACGACATCCAGTCTGCCGGTGCTTTCTCCTTTGCCCAAGAGGGATCCACCCAACTCGTCGGTTCCGTGCCCTTTGAGACCAACAAGATCGAGGTTGATATTGATGGCGAGGCCGCCTCTGCCCGCCGCGTTGCCTTCCACCAGAAGCGCACCCGCATACAAAGCGACTGCAGCGGTAGCAAGCTCAGTGCTATCCAGACCGCCGTCCGCAACTGTGCTTCTGTCGCCCAGCTCGCCCAGCAAGCCGCTTCTTCTGGCTCCGCAGCCAAGCTCACAGAGTACTTCAAGTCCTCCACCTCCAGCGTGAGAAGCACCGTCTCGGGCGTCTTCAGCCGCGTTGCCTCTGAGTGCGGCTCAACCAGCGGCGGCAGCTCTTCTCTCTACTGCTCCGATGTGCTTGGCGGATGCAGCTCGGGAGTATTGGCTTACACGCTTCCCAGCAGCAGTCTCATGGCCTACTGCAACCTCTACTTCAGTGCTCTGCCATCTCTGTCCCGAACATGCCATGCGCAAGATCAGGCCAACACGGTCATCCATGAGTCAACGCATCTGTCGCAGGTCAAGGGCACTCAGGACTACGGTGGCTATGGATACAGCTTCATCCAGTCTCTTTCGGCTTCTCAGAACCTCAATCACGCCGATACTTATGCTCTTTACGCCAACGCCATTTATGTTGGATGCTAAGTGTAGCATTGAAGGAGAATGAGAAACAGGAGGAATAAAAATGCTTTAAATTGTATCTCAAGATTGAATAGCATGATTTGTATGAATGATGACTTGTTTGGAATGAGATGAATGATCAATAGTGTATACGTGCATGTACATGTACTGAGCGATTCCGAGTATTACAGGTAGCAGCTAAAAGGACCCAGGCATGATTGTAAAATCGAATAAGTGCCTCTATAAACTGGCTATACTTTCCATGTAAACACTCGCTCACAGTAAAGGCAGTAAAGTTTGTCTACATGCTGTTCTCATCGCCGTCTTCAATCTCCAGTCTGGTGGATTGAATGTAACCTGTGGGCGAGATTTTCATGCTGTCTCGGAACCCAATCTTACACTTACCGTCCTGCCCGTCAGAAAAAGAGAGGCACGTAAAGTATTGCGCCTTTCATGATTATGAAAATACGTACACAATTTGAAATCAAAAAGTCTAAAAACAAAGCCTTCTTCGTTTTTGATAGGGAGGGCTTGCCCCCAAAGTGGCCTGATATCACGGCTACCAACGCGCACAAGCCTCACCCAATCCGGCGACCGCAGCCCAACTAGGAGGCCCCCAGAGGTGAAATCGTGAATATGGCCAAGGCCTCGCAGCCCGAGTGGCCAAAAAGTCTCCTGCAGTGGGACGGCAACACGGCTGTGAGATCTTGGCTCCGGCCCAATGGGCTGCGGTCTCAGCCAAATGCCGTCTGCCGCGATGGGTTCGCCAAAGCGGCAGACGCAGGCTGTGCTGGGCGACACCGCTGCAGGGGAAGTGGAAAAGGGCATTTTATAGAGCATCATTGGTCACCGCAGGCGATACATGTCTAGCGGCTACCCCGTAGTATTCTGGCTGGGGCTATTGTGCAGCCTGTACGGAGTAGAGTGAATGCAGTCACAGGTGGTGATAGTTCAGGGTCGATGTCATTTTGTCGCCCAAACCCCATCCAGGCATCAAAAGCCACTGGTGCCCAAGCGGCAGACACGATGTGAGATTTTTTTTTCCCATGGCCCCTTGCATATCCAGGATAGCAAGCGCGCAGCAACCTTGCAGGCCCTCTTGCTGTGGGACTGTTTACTTGCGATTCTAATCTATTCTCGATGGCCTCTTGTCTAAACTGGTACAAGTGTTGCTTCTTCGTTTATGCAGGGTGGATGTTGAACCTGAACCTAGTCCGCGTATGGGGTGCTAACGGCCTTGTTTTTTACAAGCCAGCCAGATGGGCGAGCTGCAGTACCGAGACTGGACCGGGTGTCTTCACGAAAACGTCACCAGGAGGGCCCCTCACCTGGACAGGCGAAATGATCCATCTTGGAGTTGGTGATTGCAGAGCCACATGAGGTGAGCGGGCAGGAATAGTAGCATCGGTAGTTGCAAGTAAGACATATAGTACAAGCGCTTGAAGACTCAATGACTCTTCATCCCCGTGCTCTCTCCTCTATTCTCTCCCCGTAGCTATTTTTGCTCGTATTGCTATTATTGAATGCAGCATAGCGGCACTAACACGACAAGTCTTTGTTGGGGGCGCCTTTGAGCTGAATCCATCATCGAGCTGAATCTCACCAGCCACAACCCATATAAAACCAACCACACCATCGCAGCAGCCCTCCCGCGCATCACGAGCGCCCTCGCCTCGGGCCTCTCCCTCCCAGCGAACCCTCGCGCCGTGACCTCACCTGTGGCTTATCACGGGGCCTCCCTGGCCGTGCCGCTCACCACTAGCTGTTGGTGTTGCCCACGGCTCGCCGCTACTGGCGCAACAAGTCCAGCAACCCCTGCGCAAAACTTGGAACAGACCAGAAGGCCAAGCGGGGCTCAGCACACAAACGTCATCGCTTGACCCGAAATCCACTTGCAGCGAAGAAAGGGCTGTTTCATATAGCCGGCTGGCCCTTCGTCTCGCCATCTTCTTTCAACTCTCCAGCGAGCTTGAAATAGCAGCTGTTTGAAAGCAAGTGCTTTGTGCTTTGTGCCTTGTGCCTTGCGTTTGTCTTCTTTGGAGGCACGGCGCCATTCTTCGGGGGTACAAAGAGGGGCATATTGCTCTTTGTCACACTGTTTGCATTATAAAGACCACTTTGTCCGAGGAACACTGGAAGAGTCACCAAAACTTCATCTAATACACACAATACCTTCTCATTGCCTCTCGACTCACCATGGCCAGTCGTGGAGACCGCTTCGAACGGGATCGCCTGGATCGGGACCGCTTTGTCGGCGAGAGAGATGAGATTCGTGAGAGGGATCGCTTTGAGGAGGATCGCTTTATGAGCGGCGGGCGGGGTGGCCGCGATCGCTCTGAGGAGCGCCTTGGCAGCAGATACGGCCGGTCATCATACGAAGATGATATTGTCCGTGATCGCCGGTACTACGAAGATGACATCCGCCTTGATCGCCGTTCCGATCCTCGCCGGGAGCCTCTCCGGGACCCCCTCCGAGATCCCCTCCGAGATCCCCTTCGAGATCCTCTTCGAGAGCCTCTTCGAGAGCCTCTTCGAGAGCCTTCTGAACAACGTCGTACCGTTTTTGTCGAAAAGGAGCGCGACCGCGAATACTACCGAGACTCTTCGCCTCGACGCCCAGGTCTGATGCGCCGCCAATCATCTCTCGATACATATGACCGTCGACCACTGCCCAGGTTTTTCGACCAGCGAGAGGAGCTTCCAGTGCCGGCCCGCCGCGAGGACATTCTGCGCGAAGACTACCGGGCCCCGGCATATACACCCATTCCTCTTCCCAAGGCCCGCGGCTTGCCGTCTCGACAATATGACCAACGCTTCTATGAAGATATTCACGTTGAGCACGACCGAATTGAAGAAGGCATCCCGGCCGCCCCGGTCATCCCCCCAGAGCGCATCGTCGAGCGAGAGATTATTCGCGAAAAGGAAAAGGAAAAGGAGAAGCGCAGCCGTAGCCGAGATTCCCGCTCTACTAAACGAAGCCACTCCTACAAGCGCAGCCACCGAGGCAGATCTCACGCATCCAAGTCGTCTACCCGCTCTTCCAGCAGCAGCAGCAGCAGCAGCAGCAGCAGCGGTGGCACCACAGTCAAGAGCACCAAGAGCGAGTACCCGAAGAAGGGCAAGACCAGAATTCCTGCTAGATTAGTGTCTAAGCGGGCCCTGATTGATATCGGCTACCCTTTTATTGAAGAGGTACGTCTTTATACCGGTTGGCAGACCATTTCCAAGGAACAAGGCTAACAAAGTGTGTAATAGGGTAATGTCATTGTTGTGCAAAAGGCTCTAGGACAAGCCAATATTGACCACCTGCTTAAGCTTAGTGAAGAGTACAAGTCAAGTGAGTCCATTGCTCTTAATAATTCGGCGTAAGCTGGCTCAGTACTAACTCGGAATCTCAAGGTGAACTTGAAGTTGCTGCCGCTCGATCCTCAGCCGGCGAGATCATCAGGGAGCGCAGAGAGGAGCTCATTATCGAAGCACCAGCACCCCCGCCTCCACCTCCACAGGCGATTTATGCGCCTCCGCCTCCACAGTCGGTTTATGCTCCGCCTCCAGGTCCTCCACCAAATCATGCTCCAGCTCCAATTCTAGTCCCTGTGCACTCTGGGCACCCAGCACCCGTCATCATCGAAGCTGCGCCTCGTGGAGGACTTGAATTGATCGACAAGACTGTCTACCGCGATGACAAAAGCGTGTATTATGACGACAAGTCAGTATACCGAGATGACAAAACCATCGTTTACAGAGACTACTCGCCAGCATCGCGCGGCCGGAAAAGCAGGAGCCGCTCTCACTCTCACCATCACCACCATCTCAGCGACGACTACCAGCTAGTGGAGCGCCATCGTTCACGAACACGATCGCGCAGCCGAAAGGACATTCGCTCCGAAATCAAAGCCCTCGAAAAGGAGCTCGCCTTCCGCGGCAAACGAGAACTTGACCGCGAAGTCGTCCGAACTGAGAGACTCCCCAACGGAGACTTTGTGACGTACGAGGAATCGATCGAGAAGATCTCAACCCACAAGCCGGCGCGTATCGAGAAGGACAAGAAAGGTAGGATGTCCATCAGCGTGCCAAAATACCGATGAAAGGTGCGCCGCGTTACTGCCGTCGCATGAATTTTTCTGTTATTTTATTCCTATCGAGCGAAGTGGCTGACATCGGACTATGTTATACAGGACCACCGCCTGGATATGTCCGTGCCATGTTGGCCACTCTGACTTGAGCGTTTGCGCGGACGATTCACGAGTTTGAGCGTATAGACAACGAAGTCACGAATTTAATGAATGGATTAATGAAAGGATATTTTTTTTTCTTTTGTCCTTTTTTTGGATATGTTGCGTAGAACGATTCATCTTTTTTTGGGCTTGTGAGAATGATTGTCTTGGCTTTGGCTGGTCACTGAGCTACCTTATTCTATTTGTATGCTATGGATTGGATTGGATTGGATATCTGGTATAAGGGTACATATACACATATCGGACGTATCAAAGAATTTGACGAATTGACGGAATATCATGACTATCATCTTTGTACAAACTTGAGCTCCATACATACCCTGGTCATATTATAACAATGAGCTCGAGATCTCCTAGAAAGTGAGCGCGTCCAAACACATGTAGTTTCTATCAAATGTCCTTGCTCTCGGCTTTTGTTGCTTTCGATGATGCAAAAGAGGTGTCAGGTTGTTAATCCTTCACTTGCTACAAATTGTCCACCAAGTGCTACTGATTGTGCGGATTCAGAAGCGCTCAAGCGTATTAACGCGCGTTCCTCTAGCGGGTACGGTAGACGAACCCCGCTGTGATGAGCAGTCACGAATTTGACGCTTCTTAAAGAGAGAAGAAGGGACTTGAGTATTTGTTTCTCGTCGTGCAAGTATATATATGTAAGCCTTTCCTAGGCTGACAAGTGCAACAAGAATTGCCCTGCTTGACTATTGTATCGTTACGGCTGGAGGGTAGCGCTGTCGCAACCTCATCATGATCATCTCCAAGACTGTAGTTGCTTCGGGCATTTTGCTCGCAGGAAATGCAGTCGCGTATCTAAGACTCCCGCCGTTTTTACCAAAACAACATGAATCAGCCCGGATCTCGGACGGACTCCAGTTCCAGAGCTTCGACTTTGGTGATCAACGTCCATTGGCCGGCCCCAAGACGGCAACAGCATCCTCATCGGCAGATATTCCCTCCTTTAGAGCGGGCCAGTATACTTTGACGCCGCAAGACGATTCCACGTGTGCTACGTATGGCGAATCGCAATGGACGGGCACAATCGACGTGACGGATTCGCATCGCCTTTTCTTCTGGTTCTTCGACAGCCGAAACGACCCTGTTAACGATCCCGTCATCATCTGGATGAATGGAGGACCTGGGGCCACTTCGATGTTCGGACTCTTCAACGAAATGGGGGCTTGCTGGCTGGAGCCTGGCGCAAACACAACCGTGCCCAACGACTTTGCCTGGAACAATAATGCCTCGGTGCTGTTCCTGGACCAGCCCGCTGGCGTTGGCTTCTCCTCTCGCGCAGAGGGATCGCCCATCCCGTCATTTGATCTCGCCGGTGCATCCGATTTCCAAGCCTTTCTCAACATCTTCTTCAAAGACGTCTTCCCAGACCGAGCCCGTCTGCCCATCCATATCGCGGCAGAATCGTACGGTGGACACTATGGGCCAGTCTACCTCAATCATATACTAGAGTCACGGAGGTTCAACTCCCGAGATGCATTCCCGGGCAACATCACCTCTCTTATTCTGGTAAATGCTGTGATTGACTATACCGCCCCCGCTGTGGGCACATACGAATTCTTGTGTAAGGGATTCGGGAAACACGACAAGATCATGAACGATACCGTCTGTGAGGTGCTCGCACTCAACGTGCCTAAGCTCTTTGAGCTCGGACGAAACTGCGATGCGAGTAATGATGGACATGAATGCCGGGGCATGATGACATACGTAGAAGAAATGGTCCATCCCTATTATTACGAACAAGTCATGGCAGGGAAAAGAAACCCGTTCAATGGTAAGTTGAACCCTTTTGCCCTGCTAATACGTTCCGATATTAACGACATTTGACACAGTCCACATTCCCTGCCCTGATTGGCCTTTGTGCTCGGACATTACAAAAGGCAACATGACAGCCTACCTCAACCAGGACCACATCAAAAAGGCTCTAAAGCTGCCGTCCTCCTTTGTATTTGTAGCCGACGACATCGACGTTGACATGGCTTACATCTACTCCAAAGACCCCTTCAGGCCCACGACCCGTGAAGTTGCACGTATTCTCGACGCCTACCGCACTCCCAACCTGGGCGACATCCGCGTGCTTGTACTACAAGGCAACGAGGACTACAGACTCAACACGCCGGGCAATATGTGGGCGTACGACAACCTGCGATGGAGCGGGCTGGCGGACTATCGGCTGGCTCCGTGGCGGGAACTGCCAGAAGGCATGGCCGCCACGGGATTCTGGAAGAGTTCCGGTCGATTGGCGTTTGTGGCGGTTGACGGGGCTGGACATACCGTTCCGGGAGATGTGCGAGAGGGCAGTTATAGAATTGCGCAGGAGTGGCTTGAGGGAGGATGGAGAGCTTGAAAGGATCTGGCGTGTTTAACAAGTTTACACGTGAGCCCGAGGCACAGGTTGAATTATACTAAAAGTAGTATTTCTCAAGTAAGAATGGCTAAAAGAGGTATACGTTGCGTGACAACAATAACAAGAAAAGCCAATGAGAAGACGAGCATCAGACAGCTTTGGAAAAAGAGCACATTTGTGTGGTCCCCCCCCCCCCCGCTAGATCAACTTGAGACGTGGGGAAGCAAATCCGATCCAGCGTGGAGATGTGGCTGAACTAAAGAAAGGATTTTTTGTTCCCTAGACCTCTTTTTAACAAATGTTTTTTGTTTTGCCCCTCACGCGCGAGCCGAGGCAGATGGACCAGGCTATATACTATATATCTAGCCAGTGGTGAAAATGTGAGGCTTTCACAAGTTCGTAGAAGCGTTTCTTTGTCACTCTCCGCCACTTGTTCTGGTTTGCATCTTTCGAGCTTGTGGTATCTTTTTTGTAAAAGTATCAATTGCATTTTTTAGAATTGAGATTTCAGAATATACGGCTCTGAAAGTATACAGCAATTGAAATACCTTCAATGTCATACGCCATGGCTGTCATGGATGCAGTGGCAGCTTCTTGGGGTCACATAATCGCAACCTACGACCCCTACACCGTCGATTTCGTCGGCACCTTCATCGTCCAAGTCATCTTCTGGTGGATTCCCTGCGTCCTCTTCATCCTCCTCGACTCCATCGCACCATCCTTCTCCGAGAAACACAAGATCCAGCCCGCGCCCAAACAACCCACGTCAAGCGAAATCTTCCACTCCATGCTCGTCTGCATCCGCAACCAAGCCATCGTCTTCGCCCTCCACGGCGCCTTACTCTACGCAATTTTCGCAAAGGGCCTGCCCCCCAGCATCAGAGTCGACGCAAAACTTCCCTCTCTAGAAGAATTCGTACGGGATCTCTTCCTCAGCGTGCTAGCTCGCGAGGCACTCTTTTACAGCTCCCACAGGATCCTCCATCTGCGCCCGCTGTATAAGCGGTTTCACAAGCAGCACCACAAGTTCACGGCCCCCGTGGCGTTTTCATCGCAGTACGCCCATCCGGTGGAGCACATCGCGGCCAACGTGCTGCCTATTTTGCTGCCGCCGCTGCTGCTCAAGTCGCATATCCTCACCATGTGGGTGTTTGTGGCCTTTCAGCTCATTGAGACGTCGACGGTGCATAGCGGGTATGATTTCTTTGGGGGAGCGGCTAGGAAGCATGACCGGCATCATGAGCGGTTTGACGTATACTTTGGGGGTATTGGGCTTCTGGATTATGTTTTGGGGACTGATGAACGAGAAGATAGGAGGAGAGCTAAGAAAGATTAAGAGCGAGGGGTTGACCTTTTAGATATTATTGCCCGTGTTTGAAGTCCAACGATTCAGTCAACGTTGTAATCTTGCGATGGTGTGACCCAAAGCACTCCTTTATGAATCATTTATTTGCCTAAATCTTCGTAATCTCTCCTGTAAGTCATTTCCGCCTGTGTCTCATCCCATCCATGATCTCGTTATGCCCAAATCTATCGGCCGGCCAATATGCAAGGGTATCCATCCAAAAAGAAAATTTTCCGCCCAGACAAGCAAAGAGAGGAGATATAAACAAAAGCAGATGTTTTCTTCCTAGCATTCGTAGCTCATATTTTCCAAACTTGTTTCAAATGCCATCCATACCGAGGGAGGAACATGCGCCACTGCCGTGTAAGATTGTACGGTCAAATTACCGCTTAATTGATATAAAAATAATAATAAGAGTGTTGAAAAAAAAAAAAAAAGATCGAACCGATGCCATCCACCAACTTCCATCCACACGATGCTGGTGAGAGAACCACATTGGTACAGCATCTGCAGTATGTAAATCTCAAACAATATATGATGATATCCCAGACAATGAAGAAAATGATGTGGAAAACCGCAAAATATTGGAAAGGGCGGGGCAAAAATTAATCCAAGAGGGAAAAAAAAAAGGGGAGAAAAGGTAACGGAAAAATGGAAATAATAAGGATAATCTGGTAAACCAGGTCTTCAGAGCAAATCGCTGGAACTTGATGCGCCAAAGCGATACGTGAGCACTCTGTTATCTGTTTCTGAAATGCCAATGTCTTCCATATCCATGGCGACATCTGCAAAGAATTGGGAAGGACTGCCAGGCAAGGGGGCGCACTGATCGAACAAGAAGTTTTTCGAGTCATAAGAGTCGTATTCAGGGCCCTGGATATCCGGTGTCGACTCAAGATAACCAATATCTGTTTGAGACTGAAGGTTCGAGAGATAATGAGGCACGGAGTGTTGAGAGTAGTTATGCTGAGGCTCGAAAAAAGTATCGTCTGCCCGAGGTTGGATGGGGCCCTGTTGCTGCTGTATTGCAAAGGGCGTAAAAATCGCGGAATAGCTTGTTCTATCAGAGCCAGTCTCAATGTGTGGCGGTATTGATGGACGAGAAGTGTCTTGTTGCCCTATCTGGACTCTGCGCAAGACTGATGCCGACGTGTCCCCATTTAGGAATATCGGGGTGGTATCGAGAATGTGGGAATTGCGACGCTGCGCAGAATTTATTTGCTTTAGGAAATCGCCCAGCAGTTCTTGACCTCGTGTTGGAAATCGCTGTTCAAACACCTTTGGTAGCCATGTACAGAATGCCATTCGGTACAAGTCTTCCGGCTCTGGAAAGGCTTGCCTGATTTGGAAGTGCAGCTGGTGATAAACGGGAGCCAGGCATTCGGGGCCATGCTTTTCTTTGAATTTGTAAATAGTCCTCAACTGCTTGATCGTCCAGTCCTTGATGCAAGGGTCTGAGATGCGGCTCGTGTGGGGAAATAGGATTTGATAGATGCGGTCCCATTGCTGTATATGTGATTTTGATCGGTCGCTACGCTGTTTGATCTGAAGACATGTACCCGAATCGTAATGGAGAGCGTTATACGATCGGCTTCGTCGATGAAGTGCCTCTGCTCTTTTCTTTTGACATTGATGAGGACAGTTCATGGCATCGTGGTGGACGTTTCTCAGATGCTGTTTCAGGTACGGGATTGTGTTGATCTTCTGAAAGCAGTTGTGATGCACAAGATCTGGGTACCTCATTGCATATGGACAGATGAATGAGGACTTATCGTGCAGTACAGGGAAGTGTCCTTGCATTATATCGGCATTTGCATCATAGTCCTGAGGCGTCTGCGGATTTCCTTCTGCGGCGCCGAGCATACCACGCCCATAGCCACTGATGTCCCGCCCCATGTTTGGTCGTTGGTATAGTGCGTCGAGATTTGCCACCATTTGCTCTAGACCAAGCCTCACATCGAGATATGAGCCTTCGGCCTGACCAAAGGGAGCCTGGTGCTCTTGGGGGCGCTCTTGGGGGCTTGGGGCCTGGCTTGCGATATAGTTGCCATCGCCATCTTGAGGAGGGTACAATCCATTATCCAAGTAGTCATGCGTGTTGTGTTGATCGCTTTCGGTGAGCTGTCCTGAAATTGTGGAGGTTTGCTGGGAAAACTCGCTGGTATCATCGATCCATGATTCTGCAACAAGCTGTATGTCGCTAGACTCTTGGGTACCCATGCTCGAGACATTGTTGTTAGGCGGTATCATGCGTTGTTGCCGATTAACGAGCGGCTGGCCTCGGATTGTCAAGACCGTTCCATCCCAGTCAAAAGAATTGATCAGCCTATCGTCCCTCCTCTGAAACATGTCGGTCCATGTTTGGTGAAACTGCGTAACATCGCTGAGGATTTGCGCGGGAGCCGTGCGTCTTGGTGGGGAGAGCACCTGCATGGGACTGGCGATATGCGAGGATGCCAACGGCGACGGGTCTCTCGATAAGGAATAAAGCTGAGCCATAGGAGAGGCAATCGTCTGGGACATCACGTCTCGATCTCGGGCCATCGACTGGGCGTCGTGTGTCCGAATGACCAGCGATTGGCCTTGGCCATTGTGGGCAGGCCGGGGGGGATACAGCGACTGATCGGGCTGGTCTCGCTGCGTATTCGCCTCTCCCTGGCGCTGGAGCCGCTGCCCCGCCCTCTGCGGGATGTAGCCGGGCGTATCGATTGGCGAACGAAGGGCAAGGCTGAGGGTGTTTGAAGAGTAAATCGAGGGTGACGCCTCTCGGTGTCTTCGTCTTGACATTATGGCCCGCTATTCGCGTATAGCGGGTGCCCAGCGCTATTGCCAGTGAAGCTACAGGCGATCTAGCTTCCGATTAGCAGCTGGAGAGCTGGAGAAGTGAATCTAAAGGCCCGGGCCGCTACCTAGGTGCGGGGAAATTTCTGTCTTGCCAGTCGAAAGGCTTCTCCACCGCCCACCAGCAAAGAGGCAAAAGAGAGTTTGTGACGGTCTCACGGCGGGCAATTAAGCTTATCCGATCACTGGATTGCCTCTGCTTCGCCTCTTGGAGCTGGAGATTGAGTCGAGATCAAAGGGCACGAGGTTGGGTGGCGAGTGAACGAAACGGACGTAGCCGATGAGTCTCGTTTTATGCGCGGCTTTGCTCCGGCATGGAACCCAAAAAGATACAAAGGTACCTGGAATTGATGTCCAATGAGAGAATGGCGGCCTGGTTTGGGCTATCGCCAACCGGTACTAAGGAAAAGGTACGAAGCAAGGAGTCAAGCACTTTAAAATCTATCTACGACTTGTGGCATGGCAAAAGTTATGTGGTCTTGTTTCTATTTTCCTAGAACGAGGACCCTTGGCCGTTTTTGTATTGCCTCATCCTCAACGCCGGGACGTTTAGTTGAGGCTTCCTCCGGCTCTTGGGTCGAATTACACCCCGTTGTGAATTCGTCGTCATCAAGCGGAGCCGCTAGGTTGGTGTGCTGGTGTGTCGAATCTTGGGAAAAGTGCTACAGCATGTATACACGGCTTGCTTGGTATGTCCTGTTGTTTATTGACCGTGCAATTTGCCTATATATCAACTGTAGCTGGATTTTCTGGCATTGCTCGGGCTTCTGCACCGGCAAAACACTGTAGCAATCTAGATTGGTCGAAGCTGCGAGCTGCGCCATCGAACTCATCTATCCAGTCGGCAGAGAGGCTGTGCGGGTGGCCCCACCCCAAACAATTTGCACTGCCAGCAAGGATTGCAGAAAGCACATGCACGGCTCTTGGTAATGACTATGGTTGGGCATATTTGCTGAGCTGGCATCAGCTATGAAGGGACTCGATATTGGCCACTGCGGCAGCGGCCCGTCATCTCGATCTTGTTTCCCCAAAAGTGGTGGAGGCTAAAGCGAAAGAAACCACCATTGGCAGCACGACACGGAGACCGACGAGATCCATATGCCCGGGGTATGTGCTCGTGTGATGCCGACAATGGTGACTGATAAACCAGCTGCCTATTGCCGCTATCTGGCGGTGTTCTATCAAGCCGATTCTAGCCAGGCCGGTACGTGTATCTTGCGTTCATCTAAGGTAGACAGCTACCAATAGGTATTAGTAGGATGGAGCGGCATCCAGTAGGATATTCTTGGCACATGTACAAGGGCTACTAGCATGCAGCTGTATATACGATATACGAACATGTGTCTCTAGCAGGAACAGGCATCTCACCGTAAAGCACGAATTTCTCCGAGTTACTCGTATTGTTCTTCTCTTCTCCGAGCTTGAGCCGTCACGAGTCGAAGGATCACCAACATAGGCACGGCCCCACCACGTCCGAACTGCCGGAAATTCGGGGGGCACATTTGCACGCTCTTACCATTTCCGAATCAAACCCGCCACCTACGGGAGCGCACCCAAATGTCCTCAGGAAGTATGCGTAAATCCAATAGCATAGCCTTCTGCAGCCTAAAGAGCCACGCATCTCTTTTGGGGGAAATAGCCAGCGTTACATACAGACATGGAGCATCACGTAACGCTGGATCCCAATAAAGTCTACCTCCTGGTCTAGGGCGTCGTAAAGAGTCTATTCTTCAATACGGGCTATCAATAGTACCCAATTATATACCAGAGCTACACCAGTCACCTGGATGTTTTCCTAAGTTGTTAGGCTGCCATCCACAAGGATCTTGCTGCAATCCTCAAAGAGTCACCGATGAAGCGTGGTGGATACTTGTACATGCTACGTGCGTACCCAGAAGCCTCGCTGTCCATATTACATCATTCGCGGAAATTGCTTTCTTCCACGCGTTTGAAAGTAAAAGTTGAATTGATTGCCTAATTATAAGTAAAATCCTTGCCTGATTGGTGCAATAAGCACTTGGAGCAAAGACCCAAGCCACTTCCTCCCTATGTATGCAACTCTGTCAAGTTGGACGATGGTGTTGTAATTTGCGGTAATCATATATACGGAAGCAATAGTAGGCAGAGAGATAGTGAGAGTGGCGAAGCACTCCGTGAGCATCTAATTGAGACGAACCTATGCCTCTGATGTCACATGAAAGCGAATCTAGCAAGTCTCCGTACCTCTTCCACGGGTGGAAAACCGCTTCGGGGCGGTAAGAGCTTCGAGGCGGCCAGTCACATGTATCCGCTGATCTCTATTACATGCAGCTACTACTAGGTAGTTGCTGAATGCCCCATTGGCTAGACTCTGGTGTTACGTAGCATCTAAGAGTAAGTGCGCAGTTATAAAAGAAGGGGAAAGGTGGGTTGACGCCCTCGCTGGCCAGCAGATTGAGGCTCTGCGGCTTATCCTGTTGATTATCTCATCGTGCATGTGTCGGGCTACAGGATGTCACAATCACACTGCAATCTCTGTAGCTTGAGCCTCTTCCCTATAACGGATATTCTTCTATACATTTGATTTCCTACGACTAGGTCTATATAATCACTATGCTGGAGATTGTAGCATTGCTGTCCTTGAATCGATCCAAAGCTAGTCGACTTCATCTACCCATTGCGCCGGAGCTACAAAGGCCCCATCCGGGCCCATGGTTCCAGCGACATACCTAAACGCCAAGGTCAGTAATAGTTTGATGTCATAGAGATTGGCAAACTTGAATACTTGGTGTGGCTTCCTCTTGCGGCGAGCTGGCCTTTGCTATTGTAGAACTGTACCGATGTATACGCGAGCGTCTTGCCAACTGTCATCCCAAGGTCAATAATTATCAGGTACCAATTGACGGCAATTACGTACTCTTATCACAAGTAGCAGTTCCCTTGAGAAGATCGCCAGGCCGGCCACCAGGGCTTAGATACGTAACTGAAGAGATGACGCATGTCAGTACGTTGACAATGATTCGCTGGAAACAAGGGGAGTCATTGTTGCCTGTTTACCATTCAAGTCAGTTGACACACCGGTCGCGAATCGTCCAGTAGATGCGACTGCCAGAGATCCTCCGAGGTCAACGAGGCTGGCTATGGTCCCGCCATGTATGGTTTGGAGCCGATTCTAGGCGAGAGCGTTAGATAATTTCAAGAGGATATTGAAGCCCGCCATTCATCTCTTCGGGTCAATTCACCGTATGATCTTTGTGAATGTCGACTTCGAAGTCGACTTTACCCTCTGAAGCATTTGTTATGCGAAACTAAGTATTTCTGTGAGCTCCAAACCAAAACTATCCGTCCAGGTTTCTGCACATACTCGGCTGTGAAGCAGTCTGGCGCCTTGTCAGTATGCGGCTAAGATCCATGGCTGGAGTTTGCTCTTACCTGGGCTCGAGACCTGATTCGGCCATAAATGACCGCATGACAGCCTTTGTAAAATTGAAAGGAGAGAGCTTTTTCGCCATGATGTTACTCAGACTGGTTCAATTGATTGGATATATGTATCTTGATATGTTTGTTTCGAGTGTAGTAGATGTGTCCGGGATTCGGCTACCATTGAAGGCGGCGGCGGCTTGTGTAGCCGAGATCCCTCCACTGAGACGTAATAGCTAGTGATGTTTAGCGCTACCGTTAGCGGGCTGAGCTCTATCGCCAGTTATCTTTGGCGGCCGATTATCCGATGATGCGCCGAAGCATCTTCATCATAGATAAGCAGGTTTATAGGCAACCTAAAACTTCACGCTCGGTAACCTTCAAATCTCCAAACGTCCAGGCCAACGCTGCAGGCTGGGCTTTCGCATATGATGCGATAGTCAGCACGACATCCATTCTCTCCCTGGCGGATAGCAGCCTCGTCATCCACAAGCCGCCAAGATGTCCAACAACCCTTCCCTTCATCTCGCAGAATATCTGGAGAGGCTGCCTGGTACAACCTTTAAGAAGCTGTACCAGCAGCCCTCCACGGCCTTTGCAATCTTCAGGCGCATGCTGCCGCATCTGGCCAAGACATTTGTCATGAGAATGCTCTTCATGCCACATCCCATGACTCTGAACGATCTAGATGTCTGGGTGAAGCCAGAAGCCAAGCGGTTAGATCACGCTTCCTGCGATTGTCACAATTGCCCGTCTAACATTGGAGTAGGAACAAGGATCAATCGCTCTCCATCTTGAGAGGACTTCATATTGTTCAAATCTCCGCTCCGTCCAAGGAGAAGCCGCAGGAGATCCAGCTCATGTCCAACTTTAAACGATCTCTCCGACTCGCTCTCACCGGTGGCGGGAATCACAACTCTTTCGGCGTGCCTTCTTCCCTCCTCATCCCACCCGAAATCGACCTGCAGTTCCTCGATCGATACGCGCGCAAGAAGTGGGAAGATGTTTTGCACTTTGTCGTCTCTAGCGTTGGCTATAAGAGCGTCGGCGATGGATCTGGGCCGAACAAGGGCGTCAAAGAGCTCCTCATCGCGGGGCGACTTGTCGACAGACGACCAAGCGGAGGCTTGGGCATCACACAGGCGGGCTTTACCTTCTTGCTGCAAGAGGCCAATGCGCAGGTCTGGACGCTGCTTTTGCTGTGGCTGGATGTTCTGGGCAATAACAAGGGCTCGGGACTGGATCCGGTCGACATGCTCTCATTCCTCTTCATGCTTGCTAGTCTAGAGCTGGGGCGAGCGTACGACACAAATGCGCTGACCGAAGAGCGAAGGAATATGCTTCCTTCGCTCGTCGACTTCGGCCTCATCTACATCCCCCAGCACAAGCGCTCCATGTTCTTCCCTACAAGACTGGCTACAACCCTTACGAGCGGAGGCAACAGTCTGCGAACAATCAGCGAGGGCGTCACAGCTGCGACCCAGTCAGCCCAGGCATCGCAGCAATCCCTTGGACCTCTCAGCGGTGGCGGAGAGCAGCAATCAGGCAGCGTCGTCATCGAGACAAACTACCGCCTCTACGCCTACACCCAGTCTGCCCTCCAAATCGCCGTCCTCGCCCTCTTTGCCAAGCTCAACATGCGCTTCCCGGACATGGTCGCCGGGCGCCTCTCCCGCGCCTCCATCCGTCAGGCCATTAACTTTGGCATCACGGCCGACCAGATCATATCCTACCTCGCCGCCCACGCCCACGAGCAAATGCACCGCACCGCCGCCCTCACCAATAAGCCCGTCTTGCCGCCCACCGTCGTCGACCAGATCCGGCTGTGGCAGCTAGAGAATGAGCGGATGAAGACGACGAGCGGCTTTTTGTTCAGAGACTTCACCGACGATAAAGACTATCTCGACACGGCGCGCTTCTCAGAGGAAATCGGTGTGCTGGTTTGGAGAAATGACCATGCGCGCATGTTCTTTGCAAACAAGCATGAGCAGATCAAAGACTTTTTGAAAACAAGGAAGAGGGCGGAATAAAACTTCTTACACCTACTCTTCCCTACACAATATCTTGACTGTTTCTCATCTATTACCCGGCGAATTGCATTATTATGATTGGAATTTAAATTGGCGTCTGGCGCTGGGAATGGACACTGGGACAGGAAGCATTGATCGGCTAAACCTCAAAATGGATACTGCATATATAATATCAATACAAAAGAATATGAGTAGTAATTCATATCAGTAACTCATTGCCATAATCTATCTCGAAACTTGTATGTATCTACATTAATTCTACACTATTCTTGAAGGCTTTTTTATTTTTCCTTTTTGCATTCCTTTAACAAGAAGCTCAAGCGCATGTACTTCTCCAATTCGAGCAACAGCCAATACAATCCCGACAGAGGACGTTTCTTCGATGTATCCATCACAGTATCCATCACAAATTCCATTTCCAGTTCAATTCCAATTCAAACACTTGCCCCTAAGTCGATCCATTACATCTCGGCTTTCCTGTGCCGAGTACAAAAAGGGGAATCAAGAAGACATTGCCAAAGACCTATCGGTGCCAAACGCCACTTTGCACTCCTTCTAATATAATTAATTGACACAATTATGAATCCAGTTTCGTTATGACATTGTGAGCCGCTTTTCTCGAGACGCCCTAGAAATGCTTCCGGAAAGAAAGCTCTTGGTCTTGTTATCGTGATTATAAGAGCCGTAGCGCAGTTTTCCTAAGCTGTGCCTTTCACCTTTTTTGGCACCCGAGCTGCGGAAAATCTTAGCCATCAGACTCTTTTCTTCCATAGTGCCGCCCTCAGGGAGCAGCGAGGGGCGACCATGTCGACGAGCATAAGCTTGCTGCCAGACATGTAAAGAGCGTCTCGCTTCATCTGTGGTGCAAAGACTATCGAGGTGGTCAAATACACGGCGACATCGTGCGTCCTCTTCGTTCTCGGGCGGGACATTGGACGATGTCATAAAGCTTCTCAAAGCGGAAGTGGTAGTTGAATTAGGGAGATGAGATGCTCGCTGATGTAGGCTGCTGTATGGTGTTTTTGGTCTCACGGAAAAGGAGTTGGTCAATGATAGGCGAGATTCAATTGCATCTTTAGCAAGATCTTCTGACGAATATTTATCGTGGAGAGCCATAAATCGGCCAGACCAATAGGCAGAAGATTGCGCAATGCTTATACGCATGATAGGAGACTCGGGAGAATATGACTGGGCCGAGTTGGCCAGCGACGCTGTGGACGGTTGCACAAGATTCAATTTTGAAGGGTTGCAGAGTGTCGCATCGGTTCTAGTAGAAGATGGAGAAGATTTGGAAGAGGAACCGGTGAACGCTGAGGTGTTGATAGAGCGAACAGCCAGCGAAGGCCGGGAGATGGACGCCTTCAAGTCATGAAGGGCACTCATAGTTCGAGATTTGGGCAGTTTGCTCGCCAGTCGCTGCTTTGGTGGATCTGGATGGAGAAAGCCATCTGGTGCAGGAGGAATATTCTCGTCCTGTACCAGTGTAGCTGCTGGCACTGTTCTAACAGATGGCTTCGGTATAGATGAGGTTAATAGCAAACTTTTGCGCGACTTCGTTGGTGGCTTTGGATTGGAACAGATGTTGATTGTTGGCGTGGTCGCGATATCAGATTTTGCAACGCTCGGACTGTCTTCTAATTGGCCATTGCTGTGGAATCCAGCTGATATGTGCCTTGGTGTTTGAATAGGAAACGGAAGACGGCATTCGCGAATGGAGCTTGAGCTGTCGGTTTCACAGTCCTTGATGGCATCGACAATAATAAGCCTCTCGCTTCGGATAAGATCGGCACCTCTGGAGTTTTTGACCGGGCCTATGGGTGCAGAGATGAGGGGCCGTCTATTCTTTTCACGTCCTCGCATATTGTTTCGGCTGCAACAATAGCTATTGAGGAGCAGAGTTCTAATGGTGTTCAAGTGGATGTTATTAAACAAAGAAATGAAATCTAGGTCCAAAGCTAGAGGATCGTTGGCATTTAGCGGAAGTCAAAGAAGAAGAAAAGGAAGAGATAAGAAATACCAACAAGCTGGTTGTCTTTTTCTTCTTCGATCTTCTTAAAAATGTAGCTCTGCCTACCACAAGAGCTTGCTATTTAAAGCAGCGAGCAGTCGAGCCGGGCAGCCAATCCTAGTCGAGAGTGATATGCTGCAAGGACAAGGCACAGAGAAGAAGTCTGCGGAAAATGGAGACTGAATAGCCAAATGAAAATAATCTGGAGAGAAACGCCGGGCTTGATGATATCGAGGTGCCAAAGAATTAGGGGAGTTGTGGCATCGCGTTATATGCGTGACTTGCAGCAACTTATGCTTGTTGAGCGATGCAGCTGAAAAGCAAGAGGCGGTTCCTCAACGACAGGCTTGTTCTGAGAGAAACGCCGTCCAGGACGCGTCTTTGTCTTCAGCGAGTCGTTTTTGCAGACCGACTGACGCGTGACTGAGGCAGATGCGAGAAAAGCACTTTGGCAGAAACTGGCATCTGGCAGGTGCCCGGCAACCTTCCATCTGCAGAGGCACCGGTCTTGCAGTTGTTCCGCTAAAGCCATATTTTCTAGCAGCAAATTATTCAAAGATTAATCTTTCTATTTCTTTGACATAGCTCTCTTTCAGTCTCATGCCTCCCGTGCATCTTTACTGCTCTATTGTCTGCCTCCAGCTTCCTGCGTCTATTGTTGTCGTTTGCGCCGCGATGCTTCCATCTTGGATCGTCCGGTACATCGCCCGTCTTGCATTAATCCTCCTCTCGCCTCGAATGCCATTATATAAAGATCAGTCCGTCCACAGCTAATCGTCCCAGCCTTCAATTTTGAACCGGAAAACAACGTCTCCTTCCCCTCGGGGTATCTCGTTTCCATTGGCATCCCAAAGAGCCCGCTCCACGTACGTCGTGTTGCCCTCGTTATCCACCAGCATCACAGTCTGTCGTTGCGTTCCATACATGCCCTCTTCAAAGCCCATTGGTGGATGTGGGCTTGTGCTTGGGGTGATGCCTGGCCTTGATTCTTGCTTGAGCTCTTCGACTGCCTTCTGGTTATGCTTGAGATCTGCCCATAAGATGCGGCCTTTCGCAGTGGCCTTTTCCATCTCCGTGCGATGAACTTCGTCACCGACAGGGGGCACGAAGATGGTATGCCTCATCAAGTTCATATACTCCTGCAGGCTTGATCCTGGAGGTCGTTCTGGCATGGATTCCGTATCGAGGACTGAGAAGAGGCTTGCAATGAGATCGTCTTCAGTAGACTTCTTCGCCGCGGCCTCCATGACCGCCTCCTTCAAGAGACGCTTTCCCGCAGTCACCTTGGGCCACTCGTTGGGATCGTTGTATACCGTATTGCTCAGCCCCCAAACGCCATCCGGCTCAAGCCCGACCAACGGAACATCATCCACGTCAGCAGCTCTGTTGCTCACAATGGCGATGCCTTCGTTTTTTCGTTTCAGCTTGCTGCATACCATCGAAAATCCTCCCACGCCCTTGACGCCGCCATCTTGGACAAGCTCATTTACACCCTTCATTATTCCCTCGTCTGGCAGCCCTCCAAGCCACATGTTAACCATGCGGCCTCGGCTTTTGATGCCATGTATTGGATGTTGAGCGTCATCGCTGTCGACTTCGCGATAGTTTGTCAGCACAGCCAAGTTGCCCGTCTTGGTAATGCCTAGCCAAGTGCCCTTTGCTGCCCGCTGGAGGTCCCGCGAGGAAAGAACATCGGTGCCTGATTCGGGATGCGTCCACCAGTGCGGTCGAGAAGTAGGTCGCAGAATGAACTCATCACGGTTGTCGATGAGAATGAGCGAGTAGTCTGGATGCGCTGTTGTGAAAATTACGATGCACATGACGTTGGATTACTGCTGTTGTGTTGCGTGGATGAGATTTGGATGGTGAGTTATAGTTTCGGCGAATGCCGCCCACAGCCGTTATTATAAGGTTGAATCAATGATGGGCCGACGTCGGCGCTACGAGGATGAGATGGGTTGAACAACACCTAAAGAGGATCCAATATGAACGTCTCCTTTCGTTTTAAGCTTTTCGGAACATCGCCAAATCAATTCAGGGATTGGTGCCACCGCATGGTCTTACTCATATCATGGCAGTGCCAAGACCTGGGAGTCCGGCGCCAACCGGGCTTACCTCATGAGACCCGCAGTCGAGCCGATGCGCTGATCAAGATCATGAGATCAGCTGGTGGCCAGTCGTCAAGGATCCCATCGTCATTGCCGCCATTATCGGGGTATCAGTCTACATCTAGGAGAATCATATATGTCGATATCATATATGTCGATGGATCTCACAATCGTTCGTTCGAACCAACCGGCAGCTTTCGCATTACATGGTTTCGACTTTGGCGTCGGCTGACGTGACGCCTGTTTGCCTAGTAAAAAGGTCGCAAGCCATGCAACGATGAGAGACTAAGACAGCTACAAAGGTGCGGGAGGCAGGCGCCAATGCATTTTGCGAAATTTAAAACCCTCGGTGTAAGGTATCTGAACGAATCCCCTCGCTAGACAGCGTGTGTCTTCGACCTCTAGGCAGCCATGGCTGTATCTCCTTTTGCTTTTCCTTTGTGCTTCTACTGCGGTGGCTTTGTGGGATGTGTCGCAAATATTCGGGATCTTATTTTTAGAGCGTATAAATGGCCCACATGTTAATGCTTTGTACGTCCAACTGAGGATTACGCACTCTGATCAACAAAGAAAATTATGACGAGCATTCGATGCTCAAAGACACATTGTCGGAGAATAATAATGATGTCACCGACGATGACTTTTTTCAAATTGTTGTTTGCCCTTCATCTATCAGCATTGTCTCTTATTATTATGAAAGATAGGCGCGAACATGAACAAAGCTTTATAATAACAGCTTGAAAGTGTGAGATTCTTTCAATCTCTCGCGCTCAAGATTCTTCTTTGGAAGAATTTATTTCTTTTCTCTTTTTTTTTCCTTTCTGAAAATAGTTTCGAACAGAACATCGAAGACTGGCACAGACAGTAGAGAATATATAAGCAGGGCTTACGTACCCTCTCGAGAATGCCTCAAATATATTTGCATTACTCTTTTCAATCTTCCAAAACTACATCTACTATTCATTAATCTGCGGTTAACCTACACTTATAGCCATGGAACGAAATCTTATCGATGGAGGTCAAAAAACCTTCGGAGCATTACTTACTCTAGGATACCGCTGAGCCCCATTCATCACTCAAAAGTCAACAGTAGATGGTGGCTACGTCATTCATAAGCCAGATCACGGTATTATTATCATCCTAGGAGAAGAGCCGAGGAGAGGTTGCGTATATGATGAATTCGATGGCAACGTCCTAGACAACATACGGCACGTCATATACTGCACAGCTCGTATTGGCGTCAAGAGTGCTCAATCAAGCTGTGGACTCGCAAACGACTACAACTTCATATTTGCTGTTACCGACTTTGAGAAATTTCGGAATTTGGTCAAGTCAGGGCGAGAAGATTTTGATTGGCTCATCTACAATACTTATGTAGACGCTCGAAAGGACGATGGGCCCCTGAGCAAGGCGCCGTATCCTGCTCCTATCAACTTCACGAAATGGGAGAATGTGATTGGCGTCGAGATGCTGACCCCATGCCCAAGGTTAAAGAAATATCTTGAGATACAGGAGGAATACTATGGCTGCGACGGGGAAGAGACGGAATGTATTGACACGGCAGCAAGGGAGCCTCAAGGTCAGAGAGGCGACCAACAGTTTCAAGCCATTGTTGATAAATTGCTATCACATCTTTTGAGATTATTTTGATTTTGGGTTTATCTATCCTTGATGATTCCCTACACATCTTTTTGTGGCAGTTGCACTATCCGCTATTTTCGTTAACATGTACTTTTCTCCAAAAAGTCACCTTCTACCACGGGTAAAAACATTGATGATCTCTGGTAGACTAGAAAAAGAGAAGAAGAAGCAGTCGAAATATGTTTAGTTGAGTAGTTAAATTACATTGAGAATTTAGTTGAACCAGCGCCCTCTGCAGCCGCACGTACAGTCGCTCTGAAACATATTTTGAAGCTTAGAAACTCCCGCCAAAAGGCACGCAAGTATGAAGAAGCATATGAAATCGCTTGAGTTGGGTGAGAATGCGGTTCGTTTATGGCTCGATTCGTCTTTGGTACTTGTCTCCATAATGACTCACGATTTTCGCAATATCGAGAGGTAGAAATCCCGCCGCGAACGATCATCCGTTTGCACGCTGCATTACAGGATGACCGGTTGCACTTTGAGCGGCGCTTCGCCCAGAGCCACGCCATCGCTAAGATTGGTTGTGCATAGGGAAAGCTATGCGGTGCTAAATCTCAGATTGTTGTAATATATTGAGTCTGATGTCAAAATTTGCTTCGGGGTGAAGGCTGAATGGCCATACATATTGCGTTCGAGGGCTTGCCTCCACCCTGTTTGCGTTTGCTCAGACAGGCTGCACAGGGCCAATGGGACGGGCAACTTGACTACTCGACTGGCATGAGAGTTACTAGACCAATGGAAGAGCAACATGTGAGATGCACTTCTCACGGCGTCCAGCCACTTCGCTGGGGGCGATAGGAAGGCCCCGTACATCAGGCTGATGAAGTCCATGGCCCCAGAAGATTGACATGATGGATGAATGATTCTGCAAAAAGAAATGACGTCCTCGTGGAACTTTCACGTATGCAAACGTCACCGCAGCCCATGGCTTGCTAATGGCGGTGAAGACCTTTATAGCTACCCGATGTTTTTTTTTTTGTGAAGGAGAAGACGTTTGTTGCTTGGTATTTCTGGGGCTTCTACCAGCTGTATACGCAGTCACTGTTTATAAACAAATTCAAAAGATGATGAGGTTGGATGCTCCTATATTATCATCTACTACTTCCCATTTGATGATGTCAGTAGCATATCAGATTCTTCGACCCAGACCATAGCTAGCATTGAGAGCGTCTCGGTAAGGCCAAATTTTAACAATTCATCTCTCCGTGCCAGTAGGAAGGAATTTGAAGTCCAGAAATGAAATTCTACACGCAGAAACTTGGAGAACAACGTGTGGTTAAAGTAGATGTTTGGCCTCACTGATAACGCCACGATACAAAGTCCACTGCAAACAGGTGCTCTGAACAAGGCGAAGGGCTTTCTGTATGGTTTTCTGGTTGAGTAATACAGATGTACAAGGAAACGTGGTCTCGAAGAGATCAACTCACTTCGTCTACATTTATTCGGCCTTGGTAGGCGTCGCTCCGCTCATTGAGAGGGAGTTGCTGGCGAATATATGTAAGGAGCGGATCTAAGCTAGATTAAAATGGTAGGCAAGCCTAAGTGATAGAGATGGCCTCAAGTGTCAATAAATGATTGATGAATACTGGTAACAGTGTCTTTTAAATTTGGAAGCTGCTACCTTTATATTGTGAACTTAGCAGACTCGACGATACGAATCATCATGTGACAAGAGGCAGAGAGAAAGATGTTGGCTGCCATACAAGCTGAGTTTAAATATATGCATAAGGCTTATTGGCTAAGAGAAAAGAGCTGTTTCCTGAAACAGGTTCCAGATACTCTCAACATTCGAAATCCTACCTCAGCTCAACAAGTCTATTGTTAACGATTAGTGAACAAAAATTGGACTATGGAATGTCTCTAACCCTTTGTGCTCTGGTAGAAAGTTGCGCCAACTCAAGAAATGCTCTTCTGGTGACCCTCGGCCGATGTTCCGGCGAAGCAGTAGATGGGAAATACTATTAGATACCTCCTTTTGATGTTGTCCATCTTCAAAGTGGCGAGCCCCAATGAACCGGATGTAAGACGTTGAGAATTGCCAGATAGTACAGACTAGGCTTGCATTACGGGGGGCATTACTGGGAAAAATGTCCGACTCCAAGCTGTTGACTCCACTTCAACACTCTGTCATCAAGCCCCCACTCAGTTTCTTCCCGGCTTTAGTCAGGAGAGAGCAGCCTCAACACCAGCCTTTACTATTATCAACGTGCTTTGTTGGGAACAAGAGACCTTGACTTAAGAACTTCCACTTAACTCAATGCACAAATGAGAGGGTTTAAAACAAACAGATACGTGTTTGTTAAGAAGCAACGTGGCTGGCACAACTAGAGAGAATACATCTGTTCTCTGAACTAGAGTCTGCTGCGAACAAGATCTTGGTAAGCTGTCAGACTCAAAACGCAAAAACGCATCTCAGCTCATCTATCTCTATCCCTTTCTCTTTTCTCTTTTTCTTTCTCTCTGTTTCTTCTAGATCTGTTAGCAAAAACATTCCATTTCACCATTCTTGATTTTGTTTAATCCCCTTCGCCATGGCTGAAACTCAAGACCCGCCTACTCGGCGCACATATCAAGGCAGTTGCCACTGCGGCGCCTTTGCTTACGAGATCGATCTCACGGAACTCAAAACCGTTGTAGATTGTGACTGCAGCTTCTGTAGCCGCAAAGGCAATCTCTATTTCCTGACGAGTGAAGAGGACAACTTTAGAGTTGTCAAGGGTAGCGAAGAGAGCCTCACGTCTTACACGTTTGGCCCGGGGAACAAGATCCACAAGGTAGGCAGCCCACAAACAAACACTATCAATATACTATAACGTTCAATTGACCACGTCACTTTATAACAACTACTGACACGAGTTACCTGATAGTTCTGCCCTAAATGTGCTACAAGTATACTTTCGAGGATGCCCAAGGGCCCTCCGCGTCTACAGTTGCTGTTGAATGTGAGTTGTGAGCCCCGCCTACCTTGCATAGGATTGCGAATTCTCACAAAACATCAAAATGAACAGGTACGCGCCATACAAGGTATAAACATCAATCAAATAGGAAGAAGAAAGTAAGCAGAAAATAACTTTGCCATCGTGGCGGAAGGTTTCACACATAAGATTAACAGTTCTATTACAGCATCTTCAATTCCAACCTCGACCCGCAATATTCCCCTCCGGCTTACAAAGGAGACGTGCCATCCACCATTGAAGGCGGCCAACTCTACACCGGAAGCTGCCATTGCGGTGCCGTGACCGTTGCTGTCTCGTGTAAGCCTTTAGAGTCCGGCGAAGAGAGAATAGCAGAATGCAGCTGTGACATTTGTCTGCGTGTAAGTGCCCATTCTGTTCATCTTGCTCAATTTTCTTTTTGGTTGTTCTCAACAATCTTGTTCATTCTAATATCTCGAACAGAATGCATGTGTTTGGATTTCTCCAAACTCCGAAAATGTCGTCCTCTCAGGATCTGAAGATGCCATAGGCCGCTACGTACTCGCCGATGGCCGGACGAGCAAAGTATTCTGCCACACATGCGGTGTCAACATGTCAAGTTTCAGGAACGAACTCTCTGAAGAGGAGATGATAGAACTGGATGAGCAGAATCTTCGGGCCTATAAGAGAGGCAGAGCGCACTATCCGATTAACGTGCGAACGCTGCATGGAGTGGACGTGGGGAAATTAAAGAAGATCATGAACGAGACTATGCCTTGCCGGTTACATTTGTGAAAGCTTCAATAAAGACGTCGCCGGTGGAAAATGCAAAGCGGCGCATCCTAATATAAAGTAATACAAGAAATAATGGACTCTAGAACATCTTATGCATTTATATATTAGTATTTTTCCGCTGCAAGCACTTATTTGTCTCTCGGGTAGTACTCAATATCCCTTCGACAGTAGATTGGTTTACTTAATTTCAGTTGTCGCATATTTCGCACACGCAGACGCTGTTATCTTCTTTAGATCTAAATGGTGGATATAAATCGCCAACAGATATTGTGCCTTGTAAGCCAGCTCGTGTGAGAGCCGCCGTAACGCACTACTTCCATATAAACAATCAACATCGGAAAAGAAGAACCAATCCGGTACTACAAGCGACATTGTTTCTCCTAGTCTGCGTATGCGTTTATATAAGCGTGGCACGTTTACTTTGGTGATCGTTGGCATTGAGCTTGTTACCCGCACATAGGCATCTCCAATTCTCCAAAGAGGGGTTCAGCGTGACAATGGAGCGCAAGTGAGCTTGCCCACGCGGGATGATGGGACTTATAATGGCGAATCACGGGCAAAGCGGCTACATTTTCACCCATAAGATGTCGCTGAACGCTGCTAACTCGACGGTGGAAAGAGGCGAGAGTAATGCGACAACTGAGATCATCTTGGGCAGCCTCGGCTAGAGCAGGAACAACTGCTCTCATGGCCAGTTCAGTTAAAGAACTTACCTCCTAACTCCGTGGCCTCAGCTTTGCTTTTGGCATTTAATCCACCACTCGTCAAGCAGCTCGTGTCCACGCACCACGGTCCGCCATGGCAGTCAGATGCAACTCGGTTGGGAGCCCGCCGTTGTCTGTGCCATAGTACGTATCGTGCGAGTACCCGGGTCACGGAACCATGCTGCGAATGGTACTTGTGGTATAGAAGGCCTCGTGACTTGCCACCTAGGCAGCGTGTACTCGAGAACTGTGGGCAAGCGTTGATGGCTGTTGGCGATCTGCCCAGCTTTGGAGGCTGCGAAGCAAACGAGGCGAGACTCTGACTGGTACCGTCTCACAGCCCAAATCAGGAGGCTTGCAGTGACGTAGCTAAAGGACCCTAGGGCCGCTTCCCCGGATTGCCAACATTGCCCCGCCGGTTTCCAGGAATGGCTCGACGTAGGCCTACGGCTACATACGTACTGCAGGACGCATGCACGGTCTTCCGAGTAATTTCGACTGCTTGCGGGCTGAGCCAGACCAGATTTGCCACAACCACAGCCCTTTTGGCTCGTGAAGAGGCTTTGGCCCAAGGAATGAGTGGCACTTTGGCTTGATCATGGGCTCTCGCCGTTAGTTGGCTGGCCATGGCATCGTCGATCACTGCCTTTTACCGTGGCATATTGCTTGACTGCCGCTTGGCTACCTCTTGCCATGTCTCTCTCCTCGATCGTTGGAACACCGTATGCCTTTTTCGTGCGGAGTGACAACTCGCATGTCGAACGCCTAAGCAAGAAATCAGCCGGGTAGGACGGGAAAGAGACGCGGCTCAATTTATACGACAGGGCGAAATGATGCATTACCAAGTCGTATTAGTCGTTAGCCCGTCAAACCACCATTATTAGGCAGCGGCAGAGCAGCTTGACACCAGCATTTTGATAATACTAGCAGCTATCTTCCAAGCAAATCCCTGCCGCCACCCTCCTGGCTGCATGCACAGCTTCCCCGCACGTTTTGGAGATTTGGGTCGCCCGCCGCAGCGCTAACATTGGGAAATCGAGCCCTAAACTCTGACTATTCAGCCACTGGATGTCTCTATGCTTACTTCGAATTCTTCGCTGCCGTGTTTAGGCCGCTGTGAGCGCGTGGGGGATTGACCTGTTTTTTTTTTTTTGAGATGTGAGCAGTTCTCTCCAGAATCGGGTCCAGACCTTTTTCTTCTTCTTTCTGCCGGCTCGAAAATAAAAAAAAGAGTCATGCGATGAGGAGACTGAAGAGCAAAAGCATGCCACGTACGACCCAGTTCTCTCGTGATGGCGATTCCCTGTTTTCTCCTGAAATTCGGGAGTTGTCGGAAGGGTGCGCGACTGTGTGAGGCGATGAGGCGTGTGAGCGGGAAAGTAATAGTGATTATCCTCCAAAGCTTGGAAAGCAGCACGTGCACGCCCATTTCCAACCTTTGCTCCTTAGCCACCAAAGGCAAAAACAGAAATGAAGTGTCAAGCCCATACGAGTAGTACTAGCAAATGGAATCTGGATTGCATTTACCCAGAATCAGCACAAGAAAAAGACTGAAAATCCAAAAACAAATCGAGCCCCTCTTGGCGCCTTCAGGGTCGTCGCTCGCTGCAAGATGCGCCCCGCGGGCCCCAATCGCAGCAGCGCAGCCCGTTCCCTGAAGCAGATCCATGGAGCCTGGGGAGCGACTGAGGAGCGCTGTAGAGCCCCCCATCCCTGCGCCGGTGTGGACGCCACTCGCGCTACCGCGCAGCTTCTATCAAGGCGGCGCAGCTGGCCAATCCCACCCGCCAATTGTGCTGAGGCGGCTCATGACAGACGGAAATGCGTCATCAGAACTCGCGATAAGTCTTTGCTGTCTCGGGCTGTCTGTTTCAAGCACCTTCTAGTCTTGGTATTGGCAATCATCGCTCCGAAAGGCTGCGATTTCACACACCCTTCGTCTTTTCCCCTCTCTTCGGCTATGTAGCTTGGCAAATATCCAGCCGTTCCGCGAATCCCAGACCGTTGCCTGCCTTGGCTGTAGTACATGATGTCGATGCATATAGGTAGGTACATGCATACAGACACTACTGTGGCCAAGCCGGAACAGGATCTCGTACCAACGAGACCAAGCTTATTTGTATTTATAGTAGTTTTATGTAGACCTGGCTGTAACCTTGGCTTTATTAAGTTCCAGCCTAAAGGGAAAAGAGGGTTGTCTTTTTCATATGCCACGCCTCTTAGCCCATCTCATCCCACCATGGCTCAGACACTGGTGCTGTTCTGAAACTATAATAAGCCTTCTTCCTCGTCCTCTTCCATCTTCTCCTCTGCCTTGTCTCTTTCATACTCACTTCATCTTGAACACAATCTCCCACTAGAATCACACTCTCTTCAAGATTCGAGAATAAAAAACCAAACACTCCTCACTTTCACCAACCAAACAAACATGCCTGCCTACGAGTACTGTTGCCAATGCGGTGGCATGATTGTCATCAGCACCACCTGCACTGGATGCGGCCACAAGCAGTGCTCTCACTGCCCCATGTGCTAAATTTCTGTACGACAGTCTAAAAGCATCTTCTGAACGAGGTTTGTCTTTTATAAAAGTCCTCGATGCTTGAAGGGCTGAGCTAACGCCGCTTGAACAGCATCACCACTTTGAAAACGACACATTATGAAAATATAGTCTAGCAGGCGTCAAATATTCGCCAAAGAGCCTCTTTCCTTCTATACGACATACTTCTTTTCTCAATTTTTACTTTTATTCTCGGAGCAGAGCTCCCTTGCGATACCCTTTTTAACGAAACTTTCTTCTCTCTTCACTTCTTAG
Source organism: Trichoderma gamsii (assembly GCF_001481775.2). Classification (NCBI taxonomy): domain Eukaryota; kingdom Fungi; phylum Ascomycota; class Sordariomycetes; order Hypocreales; family Hypocreaceae; genus Trichoderma; species Trichoderma gamsii. Next base: position 1,401,035 of record NW_020171339.1, read on the forward strand.
GGCTACTGGGAATCTTCGGCTACGGAATTATCGTTTGAATGGCGATCTTCTCTATCTTTCTTCTCTATGTGTGTTACTAGCTTGCGATTTTACTTCGATTTACTGGGAGCAGGATGAAATAGCTTAAAGAAATAATTCCAAAAACAAGATGAAAGAACTTCAAATAAAAACCATTCAAAAACCAATTTCTCAGCCACCTGTCCGTCCATACACATCACAGTACGCATCTGGTTCTTCCTACCTTCTAACAGCTCTATTACATCAATTCTTATCCTAAATCTCAAAACTCCCTAATCATAAAATACGTCTTACTCTCCACAGGCCTCTGCTTAATCTTAAAGCCCTGCTTCTCATAAAACGGCACCACCTTGCCATTATCCCCCGCCACGCCAATCCAGATCCCCTTACTCACGCTACCATCCCGTTGCGGAACGTCCCTGATACTCTCCACGAACCGAGAGATGAGCTGCTTGCCCCATCCCTGGCCCTGATACTCATCCAGCAGATCAATGTGCATCGTCGCCTTATACTCCGCCAACAGATCCGCGTTGCCATCCACCAGCAACAGATGCGGGTTATACGCCAGCCGCGACAAGACGACCTCGCTGACGCTCCCATCCGGCAGAAACAGCGGCTCCTTCAGCTCCAGGTCGTCTGGGCGCGTCACCTCGGGCGAAGGGTCAAGCACCTGCGTGGTGTAAGAGTCGTACGCGGCCACAAAGGCCGAGATGTCAGGACACCCAATGCAGTAGCCCACGGGCCGGCCGGAGCCGTCGTCGACCACGAAGCACGTCGTGGGGGAGAGGTGCGTGTATTGGTGTGTCCAGACGTATGGGGCCAGGCGGCGGCCGGGTATGGACGGTAAAAGGGCGGGGTTGAGGGTTTCACGGCACTGCGATTGAGAGCTGGTTAGAGACAAGATGGGACGAGATTTAGGTGCATCGGGATGATGGGATTGAAGCATAAGATGAGATGGGACGAAACGAGATGAGATGGTTCTAAGCGTACAATGTGAGACATGCCCTCAAAATCAGAGGGCTTATACGGCCGAATAAACGCCATGGCTCAGGAATGACTCCAATTGGCAACTCCTACAGCAGAATCTATTTCACCGGTCGTCAGAACAGTTTCTCTCATGCATGCGGCGGACTGGATTCTGGCAGTCTAAGAATATCAACCCCGCATTATGTGTAAATCAGTAGACTCAACTTATGAAAGAGAGACGACGCACCCCAGGAACATACACTCAGAAAACGATTGCTTGTCGAAAGCACAAGGCGGCTGGCTTCTTTCATGTAAATGAAGATACTAATACACATAAACGATGAAAAGAGATTATTAACTATCAACGATGCACGTCGCTATTTTGAAGTCGTACAAGCTTACGTGGGGGATAAAAAAAAAGAGGAGATGCTACAGACCGAGAGACACTGTCTTTCCCCGAACTTGACACTAAAACACAGCCCGTACCCGAAGTAACGTAGCTCAAGCCTCTTTGATTCACTCCTTCAGCTCGGGGGACCTGTATCCACAGCCCCGATGCCCACAGAGGCCCCGTGCCTTCGTGGGTATTTCCCCGGCCCATCAGGCTACTCACTGGAAAAGATAGGATAGTTTTAGCTGAGCATCGTCTTCGTTTTGAAACCCAATAAGCATCGGTATCCGGAGTAATATAATGAGCAGTTGTACCGCAGTATAACTCCGAATTTTCCAAAGCGATAGCTTCTAATGTAAAAAATAGACAGCACGGCTTAACAGGAGAAATAGGCACCAGCCCTTAAAGTATGCTCAGTATCATTTCAATTTGCCTGCTTGTACGCAGACAATAACTATCAGCTGCCTAGGCATCAACTACCTACCTATGTAGCAGTGTGTTTTCTCCGCACCCATCACACATGCGTTGCACTTCCTATGCCCCACCCGTAATATTTCCTTTCCCAATGTGGTTTGCCATGTGCCAGTGTACTCTCAACTAGTGATCTCGTTTTGTAAGAGCAAATTCCGACGCCATGACGATGATTTCAAGTCCCGCCCAATAGAGTAAACCGCTTCTCTACAAACTAATAAATAAAGAAATATGAGGAATAAAAGGAGTAAAAGGAAAAGAGGTGAAAAGAAAAGAAAAGAAGACTTAGAAATTTACACACTCTATATCAAGTAAATGTAGAGTGTAAAATAAGAGGAGGAAGAAAAGCAAAATATCAAAAGACAATCAGAAACAAATTGGATATGGGCCATGCCATCTCAAGCATTGAGCAGCCGTCGTAATATTACAAGTCAATGTAGTGGTGGAAGTATCTTTGTCGTCTTTCCCTCCTCTGCCGTGGTAGGCCAAATAGGAGACCCAAACGAGTAAGACAAAGAGTGATGAAAACTGCAGCGCACTCATCCTTCAAGCAAGCGAAAGGTCTTAGATGACGCCACCTGGAAGAAATTTGCCGCCGGGCATATTTGCTTGAGGCATGGGTGGTGGCCTTGTGCCGTTGCTTGGAGGGTTGTTGCGAGCTCTCAAGCTGGTGCCTTCGCTTGTGGCCTTGCGGAGTTTCTGGCGGCGCTGGGCCAGAGTATCGTCATCAGATTCATCATGGGTAGGGAAGCCTCCGGCACTCCGTGATGCTGACATGTCATCCTCGCTGGCTCGACCAAGCGTTTTGCGCCGAGGGTTGATTGGTGGCAGTGGGGGAGCGGGAGCATTGGATAGCAAGTTAGGCGTGGATGCTGTTGCCCCCAGTAAGCTGCCGGTTCTAGATCTCGTACCCATGCTGATCGGAGAGGCCATCGGCGAAGGCTGTCCCATCGGGGAGGGCTGTCCAGCTTCGTAGGGACGTCGAGCGCTGGGAGGGCCATGTCTCATGCCAGAGGTGCTTCTAGCACTGGCAGGTGGACTGGCCGGCGTATATTGATCGTCGTATGCGTTTGATCCATTACGTAGCCGCATTTGTCGAAGTGGTGGCGGGCCAGCGTTGCTCGTTTCTGATCCGCTTCTCTCTCGCTCTGAAGGGGCTCGCGAGCCTGCTCGGGACGCTGCGCGAGAACCACTGCCATGTCTGGACTCATCACGCGCCTTTCTGTTAAACATGGCTGGTGGTGGGCCACCGACGTCATAAGACCCTACGCGAGAACCCATTGAAGGTCTTTCAGGGGGTCGCTGTACCGATTCTAAATCCTTCATCTTCTGAAGCTCCATGCGTGCTTGGCGGAAGGCCTTCAGGCCAACATGGACACTGTCTTCCTTGTCGGTTGCAGCTGCGTCTTCCGAAAAGCGTTCTCGGGCTTGGGTCGATCGACCTCTGCGCGAATCTTCCGGATTCTCCGTGGAACCTCGGCGAGACGGTGATGATGCTCCATTTGAGGCAGACATGACGGCCTTCATGGCTCTCGGCTGACTCTGATCACGAGCGTGGCGGTCAAAGAGTGAAGTGTGGCTAGATTTTGATTTTAAGATGCCCAATGCATTTGTCCGCGGGACATTAGCGTCTCTGAGATTCTCCAAAGACGGCTTTGCACTCGGGGAGGATCTTTCCATTTCAGCTTCGACCATAGCCATGGAGCCTAACTTCTCGCGAACACGGCGAGCTCCATCTGCAAGGTGACGTGCAAACTCATCTTCTTCTCTTTCTTTCTCATCAATCGGCACCCTAGGGCGAGAAGGGGAGCGAGACATCATAGGCCGCATGATGGCGGTCTGCTTTGCCGAGCTCAAACTGTTATCAAAACCAGGGCTTCTCAGAGCGTTGCTCTGTATGCTGCTCTGCGTGTTGCTCTGCGTGTTGCTCTGTACATTGCTCGGCTCTGCGTCTTGACCCAACACGCCATAGATCGAAGAGGCATTGCTATCGCTTCGTAGATGGGCTCGTACCATCCCGCTCAAGCCACTATTTGGACCCAATGTGGGAGAGTCTTGCGGGGGCAAAGTGACAGGACTAGATGCTGACGACAGACCCCCGGGTGATCTAGGAGGGAGTGACAAAGGGGCAGGGACGGCACTGTTCTTAAAAGCCGGATGGTCGCCATCATTAGGTCTCTCAACAGAAACCCGGGGAGGGTTGGTAGAGTTTAATACTCCACTGAGCATGGAAGAATCTTCTTCGTCACTGTCGTCGAAGAAGGACGGGGGCTCTTCGGAAACATTCTTCGCTCCCTCCAGTGATTGCTTTGGCACCGCTGAAGGAGCTTGCAGTTTGTCATCCGATGTAGCGGAGATGCTGGATTCCATGGAGCGGTGGTTCTTTACCGGCGTTTCTCGTCCTTGTTGTAGCTGCAGCTGTCGTTGAGCATAAGTGGATTCGTCATATCTCTCAGCGGGCCTATCAAAAACACCCATCGCCGTGGCTTTGCCTCTGTCATTGGGCTGAATAGACAACAGTGGGTGGTCCTCGGTCTCACTAATGGGGGGGCTGATGGGCGGTATTCCAAAGTTTGGCTTGGGAGAAGCTGCACTTGGAAATCTGGGGCTGGGCTCGGCGGGAGAGGGCGACGCAGAGCCAGTGATTGAAGGGCTGAAAGACCGCAGGTTCGGGGCACTAGCCTTTGCCAATAGGTTCGGTCGACGCTCCAGAATACGATCGCCAAATGCACCGGCGATTGGAGAAGCCACATCTGGCGTTGCAGATCCAAATGGCCGTCCTTTGGACAGATTATCCATCCTGGACATGGCCGATGACTGCTGCTCATGAAGCTCGCGGCTTAGACCTTGCTCATACAGACGTTTTGTCCTTAAAACACTCCGTTCTGCGGAAGAAGAAGAAGTTGATGGCGTGAGCTGAGAATCTTTCACAGATGGGGCTCCCTGAGATGTGACTGATGTTGCGGCGGAGAGCCGGGCTGCGACTGATGAAACTGTTGAGCTCGTCTCCCGTCGGCGACTGGCGTCGGATTGAAACTCTGACTGAGATTCAAGCTGAGATTCTTGCTCAGGTTCCTGCTGGGTCTCCCGCAGCGATTCCAGCGGAAGCTCCAACTGAGGCTCGAAATCCACCATATCATCAGACTCGCCTCCTTCGGAAGCCTGTCTTTCCTTTTCCGCCAACCGCCATTTCTGGAAGGCCGACATTCCAACGTCATCATCGTAAATCGTTCTGGACGACATGTTACCATCTTTTGCGGCCCCAGAACTATTCGCCGGGAGCCTATAGACTTTCTGTCGACCACCAAACAGGTTGTTTCCATCAACAGGCTTCGCGCGGTTCATGACGCTTCCGTTTATGGAGCTAGTATCATCCATGTTGAAGCCATCTAGGCGTGAGATGGAAGGCGTCCTTATCGATTCCACCTCTGCTATATCCTGAAGACCTCCAAGGCCGAAGTCTGTCATCTTTGACATTCCCTTGGGGAAGAGAACGCTATCGTCACTTGCTTTGCCTAGCTTAGATGTGGGGTCATCTTGTTCTCGAAGCATGGAAAAGCGAGCCGACAGGCCTGTCATCAGCAAGCTGGTTCTAAAGTCATTGGTAGAAGGCAAGGCGGTGCTCAGGTCGAGTTCAAGTGTCTTCTCTTCGACCTGGCCTTTCTTCTTGCCAAACATTCGAAATGGGCCCGCGGAATCTGATTCCATGGACGGCCGAACGCTCTCCGCCTCATCCTTCCCCTTCTTCTTGTTTCGGAAGACATTCATCTTGCTTAAAGGGTGTAGGGCACACGGGAACAGGTAGTAAAGTATCGAATCGAGGTAGTTAAGCCGGGAGTGTCGGATATTGCGTCATTCATTCGCCCAATATCTCTAGAGAGATACCGTTCGCGAAACCAGGCTGTTACGATGTTAGCATCAAGCGTATGGCCAGCCAAGATGTATCATATATGTGTTTGTGCAACCCAAGATAGCAATGCTAGAACTCGGGGACAGGCCGAAATAGACAGGCATTACCAACCGAACTATATAGTTACAGCATTGCCATTTGTGCGAATGAAGTTTCCCCCTCCTTTCCTCTCCTCCCTTGATCTTTCTTTTTCTCTCTTGCCATCATACATTGGGGTTGGAATTCTCTGAGAGTCTCAAATGTCTTAGTAAAGAAGTTGTTTCGACGTACCAGATGTTGAACGATAAGCACGACACTAGTTTTGCCAAATCGTCTCGAAAATATCCTTCAGGACAGAAAGAACGAGCGAATGTGTGTATGTGAAAAATAGAACTTCGTTTGGGCAGAGCGAAATGCAACTGATCAATAAATGCTATCGATGCTAAGAGTTATCAAGTCCTCTTAGCTGGTAGAACGGGCCCGCAACGGAAGACGTCGAAGTATTGAATCGTAATCGCGCGATGGCTATCAATGGATAGCGACAACTCAGCCTTGTCACCTCAAGGAGAAGAAGGTTTGCAGAGCTCGAGACCAATAGTTGGGTAAAGGAGTGTCGGGTATCACGATGGAACGGCGAAAGAGAGCATGCTTCGAAACGGCAGAAGTCGGCAAAGGCGTTCGTCGACTGCAGGTACAGAGATCGAAAGGAGCGTGAGGGATGAGATCTCGCTTGCAAGGGGAAAACGACAAGAAAAAAACAAAAGCGGGCAGAGAGCTGGTCTTGAGGCAGCGCCGGAATAGTGAGCGGATGAAGAGGAGAAGAGAAAAAAGAGTGGAGAGAAAACCACGGCAAGGGCAGAAATTGGGATTCTGGACGGCGATGAGAAGAAGGGGCATGGATAATATGGGCAGAAAAAATACGGAGAGCGAGGTAGCGCAGCGCAGCGGCAGCTGAACATGGGGATAGAGCAGCAGTCGTAGCGGTCGTGCCTGGGCCGCTAGCCACTGCCTAGCGCTAATAGCACCGCAGCGCAGGTACAAGTGCCGCTAAAAGACAGCAGCATGCAGCCACGGCAGGGGGTCCGGGCTCAAGCCGCTGGACGTGGTGGCCAGCAGGGGGCCACTAAACTTTTCTTCTTGTTCCGCATCAACGGGCAGTTTGAGATGGCAGACAGCTCTTTGATGGCTTCAGGTCAGCTCCACCACAGCACCCGACCCCTTGCCTGCTGCTCTGAGGCGGCAAGATAGCGGCACTGGAGGCTTCTTCCGCTGTGTCTGGGAGGGCGGGCGTTCCCCTGATTTGTCGACATGGATTGGGCGTGAAACCTGTTGACTCAGCCCTTTTTCGCTATCGCCCTTGCAGTCGACGAGATCAGCAGCAGATGAGCTCTTGAGATTAAGCGGCCAGGGACGTCAGGGTACGCACTAAATATTGTCACTGGTGGCGGCGCCTGGTAAAGTCTTGGGGCAGAAAGTGGCCTGGCGCTAGCATTCTGTGCTCGCGGCACGGCTGGTCCCTCATTACTCCTGCTCCTTCATGCTCTCGTGGTTTTGATATTGCCAATCTCTCAGCCTAACACCAGCTGCAGTGCAACGCCAGCAAGCAAAGAACGCCCGGTTGCATGATTGTCTGCGCCAGATCTGCAAGAGAATTGTGATACTGATCCCGATGCTAATGCTGATATTGTCTCCTGGTCGAACCACATAGCCTAAACCACCACCCGCTAGTGCTCCGACCTGCTCCCACACGACATGGTTCTGGTAGGTTTGGTGATGCGCCCGTTCCACAGCATGCATGCAAGCGATATTCGTCACAGCCATCTCGATTCGAGTTTGCAGCACCGCAGCATCGGCCGCCCAACATGGCAGGAGGCTCGCCGCGAATATAAAGACGTCTGCTCGGGGAACGATCCGTCTGTGGCCAGCATCTGCGTGCCACAAATACTCCTTTGTACATCATTTGCTGCATCAGGCCATGCAATAACCCATCTTGTCGCTCTCAGCGTCTCATTGGTGCGCGGGCAACGCAAGGAGGTACGCACAAGTACGGGGTAATTGAGCCACAGCATTCGCCCTATCCACAGCGAAAGGGATATGGCAGCGAGCGACCAATATCAATTGATAGAGCGGTTCTCTCACTCTCATTCTCCTCCACCGCAAAGCCCGCCGGCGACCGGCATATTATTGACAGGTCGCAAATGCGGTGCTGGACCGGCCACAGGTAGACTAAACTCTAGTCCAGATGCATTGCCTTGTATCTGTTCCAATTACGGGCGGCCTGCTGGCGTCTTTGACGCATTCATGGACTTAGACTTCATGACTGCATACTGTTTACAGCTGCCAGCAGCGGGCATCCATCCCATCTTGTCCAATTCTCGCGACAAAGTTCGTGCTACTGCTACTATCGTTTGCCGCCCAGCATCTCCACTTATTGGGCCAAGGGTTTGGCACCCACATGCATCGGAGCTACATCGCGCATGCAGGTACTCAGATGAGAGATCCTCTGTTCGTTGGCCGTCCGAAACAGCCGAATACCAAGCGATGGCGGCGCCTCGGGACCGTCGGAGCTGGGAACGGTAAAAAGAGTTGTGGAAAGCGGCGCGTCGTGACTTTTCGCTTGCGAGAACCCCCGGATGGCAAAGAGATTGACCGCCTCGCATCATCATCACAAGCTGATGAGCGCTGCTTGTACGCTTATGCCCTCCCGCCGAATGAACTTTGATCAACAAAGTCGCAAAAGATCCTGGCCACGATGCTAGGTAACGGTCCAACGCGAAGCACGTGTAAAGAATATTGGACGAACGACTCCTTGTTCGGTGCGTATCACAATACCGCTCGCAATACTACCCTGCTCGGAACGATACGTGATACTACTCTAGAACACTTTGATATTCGAAATGAGGCTGCAATGTACCACCGTAGGAGTGACATTTTCTATAGTACTATGTATTCTTTTCTTATTTCATTACTCCTCTGCTGACCCACCCACCGCATTGACAGCCAAGCAGTTTCGGTTTTTAATGTTCAAGATTGACGAAGCGACGATCAGTTCGGCCCGCTCATTCGTTCATCGCCATGTCTATTTTGTGGCTGTGCTGGGGAGGATTATCGCCACAACTACCGCCATCAAGAGACATCAGAAGCAAGTTGAGCCTATCAACTATATAGTAGTACGAAAGATCACGGCCTTTGTTCCAACGCCATATTCCTTGCATACGCGACAACTGGAGATATCCTGGAGAAAGGCAAATTACTGGATGGGAGCATGGTCTGATATATGACATTAGTTGGTGGGGTGAGAGCACCTGCTTGGACTAGCCCAAGCCACCAGAATGTGCCACGAAGATCTACTGGTAGGCACATACAATAAGCTCAAACTGCTAGCGGTATTGGGTGCTACCACATCTATAGTAGTCTTTCTGCTATGCAAGCCCTCCGGATGAAGCTACTCGTACCTGTTCAAGACGACAAGGCACCATGGCGTGTTGCCAAAAAACGGTATGCTACGCTACCTAGGAGGGCCTGTATGACTTGGCCGCTCACTAGTGCTCGACCACCAATGCCGATTCTATTTTGACCAACAACATAACGGGGGGGGGCGCACGGTGGAATGGTCATCGGCGCTCGGTTCCCAGTATCCCGCACCCAGCGCAGAGGATGCCCTGGCACAGAACACAAAAACACGGCTTCGTGCATGGGTCACGAGATCATCTGCTTAACGGCCGGGCACAGAAGCGGAGGACTCTGAACCTCATAAGATTAGTTGTCGATTCTTCTCCTATTGCGAGCTCAGGGCTGTGGCAGATACTGTAGCTCGGATAATCTTAAGCGTCCCGAACAGGCCCACGCGAGCCGCAGCCAGGACCAAAAATGCCTAGGTCTGGGCCGAGGCAAATCTCCCCCACAAACATGCTTCATCTATCCGCAGCCTGTAGTGTTTGTGATATCAAAAAGCAACTGCATCATACATGATGATTATCAACGACGGCCAGTGTGATGAATTGCCTTGCCAACACAAGGGGGTCAATGAAAACGAGACAAGACGACATGTTCACCATAGGTGAGTAGGTAACCAGGTCTTCGATTCAAGACAGATACTCCAACTGCCAAGGCTCTGCCCTTTATTTGGTACTTAATCACCCCTCATCAGTTTAATGTTGACTGGTAACTATAGTACCTACAACTAGAGGGTTTAACAACATTGAACTACTGACTCACCGTCACTCAAGAAGCGCTCACACACATTCCATTGCGCAGATATGAATAGGCAAATGCTAATTCAGTTAGAAGCACTTGAAACAGTATGCGCAAACAGTCCGAATTCGACATGAGAGAAATTTTTCAGCAAGGCAAAGCAACTCCTCACAGACACAGCTTGTTCTCAACTTTACGCGGTCCCATACAAAAACACCCCTGACTGAAGCTAAGTCAAGTCCAGCGCCGTCCCCATAAATATATGGGCCAATCAAAGGCCTGTTCCTGACGCTTAACTTGATTTGGAATCCCTTCTCCCCCTGACAAGTGATCCAGGGGCTGCGGAAAGCGACGGTGGGGGGTGCCAGTAACAAGTGCCAGCCTGTTGAAAGCTGTTGAAGTCTAGCGGCCCTTAGCAATGGCAGCCACGCCAGAACTCGAAACACAGCTCGAGGGGCTAGGAGCTGAGAAGAAGCAACGTGATGGCATAAACCGTTCACTCCTATCAACTTCATTCTCAGCTAGGAGAGATGAAAAAGCGACGTCGGCAGGGTTTACACCTTCCTGCAACGCAACAGCCAAACCTGGAGAGATATCGAGAAAGAAATTTCTGCACCACCCAACGAAGACCATGAGTCGCCCGAGCCCATCAAAAAGCTAGTGTCCGGCGCGGCAGCCCAGAAAATGACCAGGTCAGGGCATAAACCCCGTGAGCCAATTCCAGAGAAATGGTCGTTGACAAGGTTAACCTGGTAAAAAGCCACGTTGGCCGAGCCCTCAATGCTGGCCCTGCCAAAGAAGATGCCCGTGGGGACCGGGGATGCTGGTCAGTTATAACACAGCAGCAGTTAGCTGACACGCCGGCTCTTGTGACGGAGGGATTAAGATTCTCTCAATCAAAATATTACAGCCCTGCCAGCAATTTGGTGCGCGTTGGATTTATCCGAGGGAGTCTATGTACGAGAGTTATTGCGCGCCTAGTTTGTACTTTTGCAAGCTTGACTGTCTTATTTGCGGCTGAGAATACGAGCGGATGATACTGATCAGCACCTTCTCAGGTAATAAGCGTCATCTTTACCTGGTATCCATCACGCCCTAAAGATTGAGACAATACGTCATACAAGTCTTGCTAGGCTGATACTACTTGTAGGTAAGAGTTGGTACTCCGTATCGTGAGGCTCCATCCAGCCGCAATTAACACGTCGGTACTCCTGAGCTTTGTTGCTACAGCCAGCATCCCATGATCATACGGCTCGTACTGCCTGCCAACCGCATGCGATCAAGTTCGCAAGAAGCAGTGCAAGTATGCACATCACTTTACAGCGGCTTCCATCTATCTGAGACAACTACTCCCGTCGTGCATTAACCACTTACCCAAGAAGACAATCTTTGGCCGACCAGTAGTAGTCGCAGCTATTCCAGCGCCAAAGTAGCTCGATCGACGATTGATCGAGTTTTCCGGCTCACTTTTATCCACCCATCATCCACTCCCTGCCCGCGCAAACCAAAAGGACACTTACCAGGTACTACTACCACTATATTACGACGGAGTTCTAATATCTGCGATGCGTCGGCGTGGGTACCGCTACCGCTGCTGATGGAGTAGAAGCTCCGCGCGGTTTTCTCCCGAGTTCGCACAAGAATGACTACTACGGGATTGGGAAGCGCTTCGCTCTCAAATTTAGATCTTGAGACTTACTGCTGCTCCTTGGCCACATGAAGAACCGATTCCGTCACGATGCCAGTTGAAGGTTGGAGGCTATAATGACTGCGGTGTCTTCTACTGCTCGATATCTGACAAAGTCTCACACTCTAATTGGCCGCATTCCACCGGTGTATACTACCATCGCCACTACCGCACGCTGTTTCACGCAACAAAGCACCCCATTCGAGACATTCCCGCGTGTCCATCTCTCTGACTGTCCCTGATTCAGCCTAGCAAGAATCACAAGTAAACAATGCCGATGCGGGGTTAGAACGCGTGGTTTTGATGCCCACACTTACATGATCACGCGGTGACACTTAGCCAAAACCTTGTGAGTCAAAAGGTTTCGATAACGACGGATTCATGCCCCTTTGGGGACCCTTTGTTCTTGATTGAGAAATAAACATTTGGTCTCCTGCAACAGCATTGTCTTTGTTTGTTTACTTGTGATATGCTCGTAACTTCTTACAGGCCCAGGAACTTTGATCACTGTGAGTGTTCGCTTGGGTGGTTGATGAATGGCTGTTTTGAGAAGTAAGTTCACGTAAGCACATGTACATATGTTTCCACGCCGCTGATAAGCGACATCTGACTCGTAAGAGCATTCAGTTTAACAACCTCATCTTGATAAATGAAAACTGTTGCACCTCCTTCATAAGCGCCACGCCTTTTCGCTCAACAGAGAAGCATCAGGTATAACAGAGATGTTTCTTCTCACACGAGTTTAAACTAGTAAACCGCCAACTAGCCAACAGACGCACTTTGCGCGCACAAAGCTCCCTCACCAAATCCCATCATCGTAGCGACTTTCCAACTCCAAGAGTGCGCAAGAAATCGCCTCGAGCACCGTAGAAACACCAACGGCTAAGAGAGTGAACCCGGGTATCGTGATTGGTATTCTTATCTCATGGTTGATCCACAGTCAAATATAGCACGCATAAGAAAAAGATTCCCGCTGAGAGCAGCTGTAGGGAGCAACTCGCGCAATACCAAGAGTCCAAAACCTCATGATATTTGGGAAATGGAGAAATGTAGCCCAAAATTCACGGACTTTTTTTTATTTTTTTTCTTTTTCGCATAATCTCTAGCAGTGCATTTAATTTTCGGATCTAGGATTCCTACCCCATCTAACTCCTATCTCCAAATGGAGAGGCGCATAATACTATAATAAGAACAACGAGCGTTCAAAGTATACAAATAAGCATCATCAATTATCAATTTAGATTGAACATAAAGCAAGCAGAGGCACCACTTTCACTAATTCCGTCTTTTTTGCGAGGAGATTAACGATTTAATCCCTACAACTGAGATGAAAGGTAGGTCAGGAGCAGGGTAGCATATTGAGGAGGCTAAGCTAAATTGGCGTCGACTTACAAGACATTGCTGCTGCAAGGCAAACTCAGCCATTTCCCGCCAATTACAAGGGGTTGCCGAACATCATTCATTCATAAAGCACGCCATGCAAGGACAGAAGTTGATAGCTAATGATACTCTAGAACAGCGCAAAATCAGAAATTGATACCCGATGGCGGCATAATTGCATTCAGTATATCAATTGTCATTCATCTTCTAACCTAAAACCTAACATCATAAATCCTTCCTAGCACACATAGTCAACCATCAAGCACCAATTAATCACCATCAAAAGAAATAAAGAAGAATTAGTGTAGTAGTAGCACAAGCAGATTCATGCAAAGCGCTCTCTAAAGAAGGTATATCTATTAAAACCGTTCAAGGATGACTATAGATCCACGGGCCGCCGCATTTTAGACATGAGAGTAAATGCCATCTATAAAATTAAACCAAAGCAAATCCAGTGCATCAGCAGGTATATATGTGCAATATGCCAAATGCCAAATAATCAAAAGAAGAGAAGCGCATTTCCCCATCAACACATGACACGACTTGTTGTTCTTGTACAAGTCATTTCGTAACAAACATCTTCTTTGCATCTTCAACGCATGTCAAATCAAAATAATAACTCCATGAGTATAATGTCTACACCCCACACAGGTAAGATAAAGATAATATATGATGATGAAAAACTTTTTTGTTTTGGAAAGGGAGGGGAGAGTAAAAGTGCGTCATGAAGGCTTTACTCCTTCTTTGTCTTCTTGAGCGACTTCTTCGGCATGCGAGCCAGCCAGTAGACGCCCAAGGCAGCGAAAATGTTGAAGACAATGTATACCCAAATCAGGCCAAAGTTCCTCCATCGCTCAGAGTAGTGGCTGCCAATGCTAGCCAGGTAAGTGTTGGTCTCAGAGATAGAGCAGTAGACACACTCGGTCGTAGAGTCAGGGTTGAGAAGATTGCCTCCAGTAGCGTTGACAAAGGTGGCAAGGTACTTGCCACAGGTTTCACCTGAAGGAGGCTGGATCCTGACAAACTCATTGTCGGCACAGTTGACCACGGTGTTTGCAACTCCAACCGATAACATGCCATTTACCAGATAACTGAATGGCGAGACTCGGTACTGCAATGAGCGTTAGTAAACGTTTCTTATTATACGAAAAGTGGAGGTAGCTTACCATGAAAATCCAGAAGCGAGGCAGGGACGATGAAGTAGCAAGAACACCACAGAAGATCAAGCAGAGCATGAACATCAAGTTGGCAATGTTAGCACCAGCTTCAGCCGTTTCGAAACCGGCAATGATAAAGGTTGAAAAGGTACCGCTGAAGATGAGGAAGCTGAGGATGAAGAGGAACATCAGAGCACCACGCTCATGAACCTCACCAGTTGGTTCGGCGTTGCGATACAAGCCGACAGGGTAGTACCAACAGAAGTACATAATGACGGCCATCAAGCTGTTCCAAGGTAGTTCGACAAAGATCTGAGAGAGCATAAAAACCTTCCATGAATAAACCTTTGAGGGTCGCTCGCGAACTTCGTAGAGAGATCGCTGAATGACAAACTGGGGCATAGATTGCTGAATAAGCTGGCCGAAAATAGTGAAGAGCTGGAAGATTGAAAACATCTGGTTCTGAAGACCCTGTTGAGTGTTTGGAGCCTTGTAAAAGATGAAACCAATGAAGAGCGCAACCAAGGTGCAAAGAGCAGCCTTGGAGTAGATGTAGATGGGAGATCGCCAGTACTGCTGGAAGACACGGAACAAGTTCTCTCTCAACTGGGTCATGAAGGGTGCGGCGAATTCATTGAACTTGGTGGGATCGTCCTCGATTACGCTGACCTCTGCGGACTTCTCTCGCTTGATGTTATCGAGTTCGGCTTGGACGGCTTGGTACTCGGGGCTATCGCGCCAGGTTTCGAACCAGTTGACGTCGGTGTGGGATCCGGGGGCGGCGCCAATGACTTCAAGCATCCATTCAGCAGGGTTGGCTTCAGGCGGGCAAGCGTGACCACCATTTCTCTCGAAATAGCTTGTCAATACCTGTGAGTTTTCACCAATATCACCAAAGTAGACGGTCTTGCCGCCCTTGGCCAAGAAGAGAAGACGATCGAAACGTTGGAAGAGCATGGCAGAAGGCTGGTGGATAGTGCAAAGGACAGCCTGGCCGGCCTTGGTCAGCTTCTCGAGGAGATCCAGAATAGCCCATGAGGTTTGAGAGTCAAGACCAGAAGTGGGTTCGTCGACGAAGAGCAACAAAGGAGGCTTAGCAGCCAGCTCGACACCAATAGTAAGACGCTTACGCTGCTCGACGTTGAGACCTTCACCAGGAACACCAACGATGGCGTCGGCGTACTCTTGCATATCCAGGAGCTTAATAACTTCGTCTACATAGGCAAGCTTCTCTTCGCGAGGAACGTGAGCAGGCTGTCGAAGTAAAGCGGAAAAGTTGAGGGCCTCGCGAACAGTGGTGGTTTGCAGATGCAAGTCTTGCTGTTGAACATAGCCAGTCTTGCGTTGGAAAGAAGCATCACGGGGCCTTCCATCAACAAGCATTTCACCAGTAATGACACCCATAGATGTACGATCAGCCAAGCAGTCCAGAAGAGTTGTCTTTCCGGCACCCGAAACACCCATCAAGGCAGTCAGAGTGCCAGGCTTGACCCAACCATCGACGTTATCCAGAATACGGCGCGTTTCGCTCTTGATCTTGACCTCGTAACAGACATCGTGCCACTGGAAGACGGAGGTTTGTCGTTGGAGCATACCCTCCTTTGTTCGCTCAGACGTCAGAATAGGGCCAATGTTGGCCATGGCAGCCTCGGGATCCTGAGCCTTCTTCTCGGCGTGGACAGCAGCCGTGGGCTTGTGACCGCGTCGGTACATCAAAACTTCTCCCTTGGATTTCTTCTCAGAGACAAGCTCGGCGGAAACCATGTAAGTGAAGAGGAAGAAGATAATGAAGGCAATGACAATACCAAAGTTTCGCCATCGGTGACCCCACTCGTATTGGAAAGCGGAGCCAACGTAGGCGTCACCACTGACATAGAGTTGGCCAGAAACAGCGCCGACGGAGCTGCAAACCTGGTTGGCAGAGCTGACGTTGGAATATTCGGGGAAGTTCTTGGAGGGAATGAAGTCAACACATTCGAATTCACGGTTGTGAAATTCGTTGACAACCAGTGCCTCGAATGCATAACTCAGAGGATCAATATAGCCAATCCAGCGGCACCAGCCTAGCATATACCGGGTTGGCAAAACGAATCCAGTGAAGATGACCAGAGAGAGAATCAAAATGGCAGCGGGGACCAGAGCCTGGAAGAGGGTTCGGGAAGCAGATGCAATCGTTCGGAAGATCATGGACATGACCAAGACGCTAGCGAATGAGATGAGCAGGAAGAAGAAGAAGGGGCCGACTTCTCTTCGCAGGTTAGTCATGAAGTAGAGCGTGATGTTGAAAATGATTGCATTAACCACTTTGTAAGGCAGATCACAGAGCATAGAGGAAATGGCCTCTGCCGAGGGATGGTACAAGGCATATCGAGCGTGCTTTTCAACAATAGGTCGTTGGGCGTACAGAGTCAGAATCTAGTTTGAAACGTTAGTACAAGAGACGTAAGATAGAATCAGCGCGGGAAAATAGGATACATACTTCGAGAGCAGAAGCGAAGGCGTTCATCAGGCAAGCAAAGAAGAGTAGAGATCCTCGTTGGAAGAAGCTAGAGGCATTCTCAGAGAGGTTGTAGTACACACTACCAATGATGAGAGCCATTCCAAAGTTACCGATAAGAGAGCCGATAGTTAAGCTTGGATCTCCCGTCAGGCGCCTCCAGCCGCGCCACAGACAAAGCTGGATCTGCTGTGTATATGACAAGGTGTAAGGAGACTTGGCGCGTTGACCCTTGGCTTGCTGGGCTTGGCGGGAGGCACGGAATGCGTCGGCATCAGGGCCATTGATTGGGTGAGCTTGTTTGTACTCCTCAATCTCAGCCTGCAGCGCCTTGTACTGGGCACTGTTCTTCCAAGCGGCGGCAAACTCGTCAGGGGTTCGGGGCGCCCTGCCTTCCCAGCCGGGACGAACAACACGCTCAATGGGTGAAGTCATCGACGTAAGGAAATCAGGAGTGGTCTGACGAGCAGGGCACTCGAATCCAAGATCAATAAAGTACTGCTTGGCCTCATCACCTCGGCCAAAGAAGATCTGGCGACCCTCGTAAAGCACAACGGCCTTGTCGAACATGTCGTAGGCGCTCTGGGGAGCCTGATAGATGGAGACGCAGGCAGTGCTGTGGAAGAGCTCGGTTTGCAATCGCAGGGTCTTGCAGAACTCGACAGCGTTGGCAGAGTCGAGACCACGGGTCGAGTTATCCCAGCATTGCAGTGGAGCGCCAGATAGGGCAGCTTCAGAGATGGTCACACGCTTGCGCTCACCACCCGATACTCCTCTGATGTACTCGTTGCCAACGCGAGTGTTGACAGTGTGAGAAATACCAAACATGGCCATGACAACATCTCGGAGGTGGGCGGCAAAGTCGTTCCTGCTGAGGCCTTGAGGAAGCTGTCTGGGCTGTCTGGCTCGAGCAGCGAAAGTGAGGGTATCACCAACGCTCAGCTGAGGAAAGTGGACATCGACTTCGGCGGTGTAAATGGCTTCACCACGATGGTGGCTGTGCATTTCCTTGGCAGAAATACCTGTAGGTGTATATTGTTAGCATAATGAACGGCACTGCAGCACAATAATTCGTTTGCTATCCCAAGCCACAGCTTATAACGTGGAGCCAGCGGTGCAGATTAAGGGTCTGACAGGAAACTCGGCCCGCCCTATATCCAGCCACTGGCTTTACATGTCTCATCCACATCCTCTCACAACGACTGACGATGGGGAATATTTACCTTGATAATTGAAGTAGGAATCGTCATCAACATAGATACCATTCATCTCTCCAGCAATAGTCTTCAAGAAGGTCGAACAACCAGATCCCGGAGGGCCAAGCACAACCAGCATCTCGCCCTTGCGGACAATGCCGTCGAATTGACGCAAGATGTCGATGCGCTGCTTGTTGGAGGAGATGAGGCCGCCTGCCCAACCGGCAAGCGAAAGCCAGACGTTTGCGATATCCTTCTGGTAGTCTGTGGACTCGCCAAAACCGTGGACATTGAGGTTCTGGAAGCAGACGCCGGCAGAGCGGAATGAGCCGCCATCCTGCGAGACGAGCCCGACAACGGCCTTGGCCCATTCCTTGCCGCTGAAGTTCTCAGAAGCTGGGTTGAGGGGTGAATCTGGGCCGGCGAGGAAAGGGTTGTCGCCAGCAGCTCCAGAGGCGCGGGAGTATGAGCGGGCCAGAGCCTGGACCACAGAGGCCCGTCGCTGCATCTCCTTGGAGTCATCCACGTAGACCTCATCCTCATCGGCCTCGAGCGTCCGCGACGGCGATTCGCTGTCCTTCTCGTTGAACGTCTCCGTCTTGTCGTCGTGGACCGGTGTCTTGGGCAGGCTGCCAACAATGGCGCCCTGGTCCTTGGCCGTGGCGTCGCTGGGCGTCGCCATGGCTGTGGCTGTGGCTGAACCTCGCGTGCGCAGTGAATTGGAGATTTTGTTTTCCCGTCCTTTTTCTTTTCTGTCTGTGGTTCTCGGCTCTTTTTATGTATGTCTCACAGTGGCGAATGCCGAATGCGTCTAGAAGCCACCGAAATAGAGTCGATGTCTCAAGACCGCGCCTTGCCGTATGCCACGCCGATTACAAAAGATTGACTGGCACACTGGCACAGGAATTAAAAGAAGGATAAGAGAAGAAAAAGGGCCAACTCCAAGAATGAAGCTGAGCGTAGGGAGCCCAGGTGCAGGAAGAGAAAAGAGGATTTTAGCTTCCTTTTGATGGATTAGGCACTCGAGTCCAACAACTGGCGCAAGGGTCACGAAATCCGCAGTCCGGGTGCAGTCCGACCCGTGAAAGTCCAGCCCCATTTCTTCCGCCATTGACCAAAAGGCCTGCCTTGTTCTCCGTAGTGAGTCCGCAAAACTCCACCCGCAGAGGGGCCTCTACGCAGAAGACCCAAGCCTTAATTTGGGGGGGGCATCCATCGCTGTAGCGTCCACTGCAGAGAGCGCCAAAACGCTGGGCGGTCCGTCCCTCCACAGAAGCGCGGCAGCCCTTCCATCGCCACAGCGCATGGGTCCAATGTTTCTTCGAACAGCCCAACACCTATGAGCACATAAGAAGTAAGAACGCAGCGTCTAGCGAGGCCCAGTCCGCTACGAGTTAGGGGGTGGCCTCGGAGTACTCCGGACCTGGTTAGAGCTGACCTTTATACGCGTATCGAAGGGGCCACTTGTTCGCCGTTGCAGACGAATTTCCTGCGCATGCGAGCGGATTACGAGCATGATACATCCCTTATGCTGTGAGGTGAGCGTAAATCGAGCTGCGTGCTCTCTCGGTGCGGTTGCATTCCGGGCGACCAAGATCACGATCTCGCGTGCGTATCGCCGAGCGCAGGGCGCTTTGTCTGATGTGCTCACGATCACGATATGACGCCAAAAGACGCTACTTGTCAACGACTCAAGATGTACACATCATTGATTCGATCCCCTACCGAGGTACTATGGACATGCTACGTAGCAGTCAGCTCCTACTGCCAACCCCGTACTCGTACAGCAGCGCATTTTCTCGCCATACCGCTCATCTTGATGCTTTTGGGTCGTCGTATCGCCAGCCACTGGCTCCAGCCATACGCGTATGAGCAACTCGTCCAACCATGCCCCGTCGTTCACTGAGCGAATGGACCAATCCGCCGGACGGATTCATTCGCCGACAGGGTCCCACGAGCCAATCTCGAGTACGATTGGCTGGCCTGGCACAACGCCTCAGCCCGCAAAGCCTCGTCGCCCGGGGCGCTGTCGGGTTTTAGCAACGACCCGACACCCCGCCACAAGATAAAGTACAGAGTACGTGTACCGAGCCGCGCCACAAGGCATTGAGTTGTTACAGATCACATACGTGCGCGTGCAGACACGGGACCAGCGCAGCGCAAGGGGTCGATATGGAGTGATTTTCAGGCGGTAGGACGCAGCAGTAGCGGTATCATGATATCCCATATACAAGCACTCACTTACAGAGCGGTGTACTGGTGACCAGGAAGAGCTTATACCTAAAGAGGCTTTTTGAATCCTTTCAGATGCATGTTGGGTGGAAATTATTGACACTGACCATTGACTCCTTACTTCTACACTGCCTCTACGCAGTAATATTAAATAGTATATTCTACTACTACTTCTAGAAGTATACAGGTCAAGCGTAGAGATCGCCAAGCCCTTCCAACTGAAGACGAGGAGACATACGGATGATTGATAGCGGATGCTTGTCCCAAGCTTCAACCCCTTGGGACCGTCTAGTCGCCAAGATTAGCGTATCGATCCATAGCTGGTTCCATACAAGAGGTACATACAGGTAGGCCTACGTATTCGCGTCAAAGGCTGAGATAGCTTTTCATCCCTCCGCAAAGGATTATCATCCCTGAAAGTCTTTATTTCCGATAATAGAGCTGCCAACGCTGCTGCTGCTGCTGCTGCTGCTGCTTGTAGTAGTACTATGGCTACACTCACACGCTGCTGACTTATGCTTTTATTTTAAACTCCATCTAAAATTTGCTGCCGTTTCAGTGGCGCTGAGCTTCATTCGGGGTACGGATCGAGCTCACGGACCCGGATAGGACCCCGATACGTGATGTGATTTAGATGAAGAGGTGCTAGTAGTACATACTAGCTTTTACACTCCGCAATAACTGCAGATCTGCTGGCCACAGACGGTCAATGTCTCAGACGTTACTTTCAAAAGTCTGGGGTGTTATTTTCGTTCGGACTCGCAATCGAAAGGAAGTCCATGTAGGCCGAAGTCCTTGACTGAAAATCGTGTCGTCACCACCCACAGTGCCCTTATCTATATACTTAAGAGGAGTATCCAGAAATGGTAGTAAAAGCAACCCTCCTGAGTGAGCCCTCTTTATACGAGGTATGAGAACCAAGCATCATCGGCTGTCGCTGTGAACTGTGATCTCCAATTTAAGTACTACTAGTTGATTAATTACGAGTCACTATTTCGTCTAGCATACTCAAGGATGCTTGCCAAGCTGTTGCCTATCAGCTTGATAATACAAAACGCTGCTTGCTACCTAGTAGACATCGGAAAAAGTTGCGGCCTCATCCATCGTAATGCCCCTCTCGCCCCAGCATCCGACCGCAAAATAAACCCCATAATAACACATGTAGTAAGTAAGTATCTATACTTGCGTGGTCGATATATGCCTGAAGTAAGTATTTTTTATACCGCTACGTCTATATATCAGCCTGCGAGCCCCTTTTCATATCTCCCTATTTGCTACGACAGCCAGCCATGCCCCCAGATCACCAAACTGGGGAACTCTTTTCCGCAACGTGCTTCCGCAGGTACATTTTCCGCTCCGCATCTCAAATAGGAATGCCAACTTGTAGATATGGCTCTATACTCCGTCAATATTTTACGTGTAAGGATGCTATTCCATAGCATCAATTTCAGACAACACAAAACTATCACCATAGAACTGGAATAACTGTTAATAAGTATTGTCAAATCCTGACAATTATAGGTGTTTTTGATGGAATATTTGATCCATTTGCGATATATTTGCATGCTAGTGCCTAAAGCCCCCTCATCAAGCAGCTGACTCTTTGCTGAGAAGAGGACTAAGTCACAGCCAAGTCTGGAACTGGACTATGGTAAAGCACCCATGCGGCCAATGGCAGTCTGTTAACAGTATATAAGCGCTGCGGAAAGTTGTAGTCACCATAAATACGAATAAGCAAAAAGAGGACTCGGTGGTTGATTGATTTACTGCTATACTCTACGTTCGACTGATCGCTTTGGGGCTTGATGGAATGAGCTTTTCGCTTCATAGATTTAGTATTAGTACCCAATTGTGTGACATCAATTGTACGTTTCACGAAAATGCGAGACCAATAAACTGCTCGTTGTCAGATTAAGTTGTTGAAAACTGAATCTATCACTTTGGTCGCTTTGTATCATTCTATGAAATATCGAAATGAAATAAGTGGGATATATATTCAGCGGTTGATATTCTCAACAACCAGCCGTCTCAACTACTTTTACTACATACAGATCTATCGTGTTTTGTGGTTGTCCAGCGCGGCATCTTACAAAAAGTTGATGCCTACTCCCAGCTGCACCCCCTTTGTGACGAGCTCTCCCCTTCTGACTATCACCGGCAAGCCAAAGTTGAGTTCAAATCTCGCCACGGGATGGGCGTACACAAGCCCAACACCGGCTGCAAAACTGGGGGGCCCGTTGAATAGCTCTCCAACAGCATCAAGCATACCATTACGAACCATTGCACCACTTAGCCCGTCGGACGTGCCCTCAGACTTTAGCTTGTTCTTCAGGGCAACCAGACGACCTCCGTTTGCAAAGAGCTGAAATCGGAGGCCAGAATCAGGCCCCTTGTAGGGTAAGGGAAAGAGCATGTTGACACTGCCAGCAGCGAACGCATCTCCACCCACGGCATCCCGGCCATCGTGCGGTCCTAGTCCACCAAGCTTAAAGCTACGAATGTCCGTTGGCCCTCCGAGCAAGAAACGGTCGTTAAGACGGCTGGGCAGAGCTTTGCCACCAAAATTGTATCCAAGCGGCAATGGGTAGAGCAGGCCCGTTCTGAATCCGGCTCCAATAGAGATTCCCGAGGGTCCTTTAACACCAGGGAGAGGAATAGGGACGGCACCACTGATTTCCAAGTCGCCCTTGGAAAAGGCAACATCGCCACTCAGAGGCCCAACGCCAGCTAGTTCTAGGCCAGTTCGTATCATATAGCCACTTTGCGGAAGCTGAGGGTTGTCTCGCCTCTCCCTGTAGAACACATGCTTGATGGCGCTCTTGATCGTATCGCCAGCATCTTGTCTGATAGTAGGGCTAGCATCAGCCGTAAGGCCCGTAATCTGTCGCCATGATCCTGAATACTCGACAGAGTGTGTATCTCGTTGGCGGTTAAGCCATGAAAAGCGCACCGTACCTCCTTTCAAGACTTCCTCGTGCGACGCCCAGGGCTTTTCCACGGCTGAAGACAGCGCCTCCAACGAAATGCGCATATCTGGGTTGCTGAGTACGGGAGCACTTAGATTTGCGCTGTAGGCGGAACGTGTACGAGTGCCTGCCTTTGCATTGAGCGTGAGCATTTCAGCTCCGCCAAACATGTTCCGCCATAGCAAAGAACCGTATGCAGACCCCTCGCCATTTCCAACATCCGTGCCCGTTTGAAGCTTGAATCGGGGTAGCTCGCGTAATCCGATGGAAATGTCCACATCAGTAGGACTTGTCGAAGCATCGACCTGACTCGATTGGGACAGGTAGACCTGTGGAGGCTCTCTCAGGATTTCTGGTTGTCTCTATCAGCAGCTGTCTCAAGATGATGCCCCGCTCGTCGTTCTTACGCAGTCCACTGAGCTTCCCAGTTGCTATCTGCAGCCTCGATAGCACCTCGCCAACGGTATACGGAGGATCTTGGCTATCACTCAGTAAGGGATTCAGTATAGGATCGAGAAAGCCCCGCCGAATGTTCTTGGCCCCCGTGACCGAAACCTCATTGACGGTCATTGGCATTGACATTTGATCCACCATCTTCAAGCACGGTCAGTCGAGGCTGCATCTTCTTCGGTAGACAAGGTTCGGCAGTACCAATTGAGATATCCTCTGCTCCTTGGCCTCATCCTCGGCGCTTTGAAACTCCGGCCTCGCTCTCGCATCGCGGAGCACGTCCTCAGTACCCTCGTGCAGTTTACCAAAATGATTTGCGGGCTCGAGAAGCTGTCAGCTGCCGTACCTTGCCAGCTTGTCCCATCCAGTGCTTACCGGCCGCCCAGAAGATTCTGAGGTTGGCGCCATTGTTCAGCGCCTGTCGATCAAGTCAGCGCATGCAATTGCAATCGGAAGATTTGACCTTGGCTAGCCTGGCTCGATTCGGGAGGGTCATCCTTGCGCAGCCGAGCTCGAACATGTGGCGCAACCTACAGCACCAGCCACATGGATCCCAAAGTCTAACTAACATGTGGCAAAACAGGCACTGTACACGCACTAACGCTACGTACTCCATAGCCGCCGGCGCTCTTCTGTTCAGCGAGGCGAAGCCCCCGAGCGCCAGGCTGGAGACACTCGGCCTAATAAACCTCGTTTCATCATCGTTCGTCGTAATAATTGTCCGTGTCCTCGTTTATCAGTACCACTTTAATTCCATCAACGTCAACCCTTTTCTTCCCGCCGGCGTCGCTGTATTCGTTTCTAGACTTTCGATTTCCGACTGGTCCTTTTCTCTCTTTTCCGATAGCAGCCCGATTCGTTCGACGGAGACTTGCGCACGCGATCGCTTCGAAACGCTCTTTAATCCTGAACTTCAACCCGACTGTCCTTCTCTGTTCTCGCAACTGCGACCATGGCCAGCAAAGCTGCCCAAAAACGGGTTTGTCTTCGCCTCAAGCCAGGAATCTTGGTTGATACATGCACGCTAACTGTCGAGTCCAGTTAACGCGAGAGTACAAGACCATTTCCGAGAACCCTCCTCCTTATATCACCGCCCATCCTTCCGAAGCCAATATTCTCGAGTACGTCGCTCCCCATTTCTGTGGATTCCGAACCGACTCTGACATTGAAACGCAGATGGCATTATATAATTACCGGCCCTGAAGACACTCCCTACCACGGGGGACAGTATTGGGGAACACTCGTCTTCCCTCCGAACTACCCGTTTGCGCCTCCTGCGATTCGCATGCATACCCCATCGGGGCGATTCCAGCCATCGACCAGACTTTGCCTTTCCATATCCGATTTCCACCCAAAATCTTTCAATCCAGCATGGGAAGTCTCGACCATCTTGATCGGCCTTTTATCGTTTATGACTAGTGACGAGATGACTACCGGTTCTGTCTCGACATCCAGCGCCGAGCGAAAATTCCTTGCTTCACGATCGCGATGGTGGAATTCTACCGGCGGCGGCTCACAAGCGAAGGGAACTTACGCTACAAAGGGCAACGTCAAGGCTGGTGATGGAGGCGCCAAGTTCCGCTCAGAGTGGCCAGAGGTGGACGCTGAGAACTGGGAGTGGATGAGGAAAAACAAGATAGACGCAGCCACTGGCGCAAAACCTGACGGTGACAATGGTGCCTCTTGCGGACCACAGCTGGGAATTGCCGGATCTAGCGGTAACCAGGCCCAGGCTGTGGTAGATGCTGTCGTCCAACAGCGGGACGCTGGGCGCGGCTGGCTCTTTCGGAACAAGTTGCTGGTTGCTGGTGCAGCGATATTCATCTACGTACTCATTGCGAGGCTGGTGAGTGGTAACGAAACCTTGGCATAATGCTCTAGGGTTTGGAAATTTGGAGTGTCAGAAGATATCCTCCACGATTCAGCGCGAATACAGCGCGGGTTATACAGGTAATACATGAGACCGCAATCGGCAGTTTAAAGAATGGCGTTCTAGGTTGCGATTGGTAAATTAGTAGTAATTGAATTTTATTTCATCTTTTTTCTAAATTGCAGATAGCTGTATTGGGTATGAAGAGACGAGTTTTGGGATTGTGCTTTGGGCTTCGACCTCATCACTCTATTCCATCGCCAACCCATGTTCAACTAGGAGGATCAGCAACAACAGCATTAGCAGCTGAGCTGCAGGCGAGGATAAGGCGATATTTGCCTATATTCAGCCAATACATGATTTACGGCATGATCTACCATCACCTAAAGTAAGTCAGGCATGCATGGCATCGAGTCCATGCCCAGAGGGGTGTGACTAGTTTTTGCTTAGGCACTTTGAGATCTAATGAATCAGATAAGGTGGTGAGTGATTCATCGCTGCGTGCCAGCTCGCCTTCACGGCAACATACATGCTATCCACCGATTCACAGCAGAAAAGAGGCAATTTGTAAACACACAGTAATACTGCATATACTCTGTAACATCAAGCAGCATGCAGGCTGGACCCGACATTCACCCGCGTCCAGATGCCTAGCAGCGGCTGTCTCACCCAGTATTAGTCGTAGCGGCAGGTGCGCGTGTATGAGGTGCAGCCTCTGCGGGGAGGGAGGAAAAAAAAATTCAGTGCTCTTTGATGCATGTCCGATTTAGTGTCATCACTGAAAGACCTTGTTACATAACAAACTCCTCTTTCAGCTGCCTTCTCTCTCCCATCCACTGCCACTGACGCCAGCGCTGCTTCTGCCTCTCGCCCACGGCGACGATTTCTGGCATTGACCAGCGCAGTCTCCCATGACGGGACTCATGCCTCTTTGCCGAAGCCTCCAGAGTTGTCTTCCAGGTCTGGCGCGCGGGCGATTGGAAATCCAGGGCCGACCCTGCCCCTCGCCGACCTGCGAATTTTAGAACGAGGCTCCAGGCTCTCAGCCCACTTCCGCCTCGCCCTGCGACCCATCAACAGATTCGACGTGCTGGCCCTTCGACCGCCACCATGGCCCCTTCCAGCAAAGCGGCCAAGGCTCGCAGACCTGCTGTCGTGTCCAGCAAGCCGGTGCCCAAGCCTGCGATTCCTCTGCCCTATGTCAAACGCCAGGCTGCGGCCGCAGCGGCAGCGGCAGCGGCAGCAGCTCCCGTGACTGCACTGCCCTCGCTCAACAACACCAAGCCAGATGATCGAAAGGGCACTCTTGGCGTGCAGGCAAACGACGCGGATCAATCCTCCTCGCCTACCTTGATCGCAAACTCGGTTCATGCCAGCGAGTCGCTGCCAGACAGCAGCAGCCAGGAGGGGAAATCTGCCACCCAGACGGATCTAAGCTCGCAGAGCGCTGAGGGTAAGTTGTCTGCATGATTAATGCTCCATGGACGAGAAGGAGAAGGAGACTGCATCATGCATCCCTCTGCTCGTTCCCTCTTTTGTGCGCTTGATCAAGACCTGTCGGCTAACGTTGGAGTTATAGCTATTGACACGTCCAAGGAAGTTCATTCCGCTGCTGTCAACAAGCCCGGCGCCACTGCAGACCACGTTGCTGGTCAAGGTGGACCTTCGACCAACTACGCCGTGCAGCCACCAAATCTAGGAGCCTCTGCTGCTCCAACTGTTCAAGAAATCTCTTCTGGGCTGCAGGTCCAGCATCACGATCCAGCGATGGCCCCAGCCCAGGGCGAGGCCAGACACAACCCAGGTAAGCTTTATTCTTGTTATATACCAGCTCATTGAGCTTGAAAGCTGATCGTCATGCTCTCTCATAGCCCAGTACCCCCCGGTGAAGCTTGTTTCCTCTCAGCCTCCTCCGCCGGTGTCTCCAACTCGGTACCAGATGCCGCCACCCTTCCAACCGGCCCACCCTTCAATGGGCATCGCAGCGAACGGAGATTTGTCTCGTGGCCCCAGGCATCCTTTGCCAAATGGCCCCCTTCATATGCATCAAGCTCACCCTAGCAATGGCAGTATTCACTTTGGAGTCTATCACGATTCCCAGAGCTCCTCACCGGCTCCACCTCACTCTGGAGGCATTGTTCCACCTCCTGGTATGCCCATGCCCGACGGACGCCCACATCCCATGATGCCTCACAATGGAAGTGGATTCCCGCCAATGGTGCCATATATGACCGACATGATGCCTGTTGCCAATTTTGACGGCTATGGCCGGCCGATTGCGTATGCGCCGATGGAATCGTACCACCAATACGGCAATGCGCTGGGCCAGTCAACACCGCTCAGCTTCCATGACTCCCAGTCTTCGGCTCACGCTGAAGAAGCTGCCATGTATAACCAGTATCGTACTGGGCCTCTACCCAACGGCGCTACTGCTGGGCCGGGCGACGAAGCTCAAGCTCAAAATCAACCGGGGAGAGCGTTCAGGCCACCAGATTATTCCCAAATGATGCCCAACCACGGCCTACCTCCTCATATGGCACAGGGCGACGATGCCGATGGACTTTTGGGCTACTTGCAGCAGCAATTTGCCTCACCTGAATTTGCCGATTGCACTTTGGAGCTTCGGTACACCGACGACAGGGCTGCGCCTGTGCGAATTCCTGGTCATAAGCTTATATTCGCCCGCAGCTCCCATCTTTTCAATCTTCTGCAGACTCAAGCTTTTCAATCGTCTCCCAACGACAGATCGCTGCAAACCATTCTCATTGAGACAGGCAGTAAATGGATCCGCTCGGATTCTTTCTACATGGCTGTTCAGCGTCTGTACGGACTACCACGATTCCAAGCTCCCCCGCCTCCTCCTCAACGCGTGGGTATGGAATCGGGCGACGTGATTGCAGCTGGATCAATCAATGAGCAGATTGGCTTTGCCATCTCGTACGCTGCTGCCGGCCAGTTACTCACTTGGCCCTCGGTTGTTCGACGCGGCTGTGAGATTGCCACCCATCTCCTGAGCTGGGAGACCTTGGAAACAGTTTTGGAGTTTGCACTCGACGGATATCAAGACAAGGGCTCTCATGACGTCTACAAGTACGAGAGTGGGTCTCCGATTCTTCTCAGTGCCATTGTCACGTTTATCGTTCACAATTTCCCCTCTCACTTCAATTTTGATACCGAAGCTGTGGAACTTGCACCTTACAGCAGGTTCCCAATCAACCCACCGCCGCTGGCCAAGGCCTCTTCTGGCGATAGAGAGATGCTCTCAGCACCTACTGAGGGATCCCACGTCCAACTTGGAAAGGGACGTCGCCCTCAAAAGATCAATGGTATCCAGTTTGGTGATTTGTCCTTTTCAGAAGGAAAGAACTTGGCGGACGCAAACACTCCCAGGGCGGCCCGAGCCGCGCAGCCAATCTCGGTTTCGATATTGTCCAGAGTTCTATTGGAAATCCCATTCCGCCAACTGAAGAGGATCCTGGAATCCTCTGGGTCCGGTAACGTGAACGGCTGGGCAAATGCCGAGTCTCGCTATCGCATCATTAAGATTGCTGTTGAGGAGCGTGAATCACGTCGCCGTCGAGTTCTGGAAGCCGTTGTGTCCGGAGAAGTTCCCGATGCAGATTCGATCCGACAGGGCCTCTGTAGCCCCGAACCAAGGGATCTTGGCTGGTGGACTGCCCTTGGATGGCAGGAAGAGCTTCTACCATATGGCAATCCGGATGGACCTACCTTGGCTCGCAAGTGGGTTCCCCTGGTTGGTCTCCAGAATGGCCCCATTTCCAACATTCCCGAGTATCCATGATGATCTCGTTGATTTAGTTTGATGACTGACCACGAGTCTCTCGACGAGTTGACGAATCTTATTGAGCATTTGGCGTTATAGCTCATTCAAAAAAAGTTCTTAGGTTTGACCTTTTGCATTGCAAAGGGCTTTTTACCCGTTTTTACCTTTTGTTTTTGAACATTGGCGTGCATTGGTGCTTTCGTTGCAACATTAAGATTACCGACAGGTTATTTTTGCTTTTGTGGAAAAGCTTCAGGTGGGTCGTGGAGGTTAGGATTGGGACTGCCTCTCCAAAGGTGGTCATTCATCAGAGGTGCCCTCTTCGAACCGTCTTGCGGGAGGAAAGCAGGTGTGGCAGGAGAGATTTAACTGGGAGTGCAGAACTGGGAAAGGAATGGGCGAAATGGGATATTGGCATTAAAAAGAAAACAAAAGGTTGCCTTTAATCAGAGGCATATGATGAACATTGATGATTTAAAAAGCAGCCACTTCTCAAAGAAGTGGCCAGATAATGCGGAATGGATATTGCGCTGTTGCGACTGCTTGCTTGATACAAGAGCAAATGGCTGGGAGGGATGGACAAAAAGGCTGGTGGCTTGGTTCGAATCTTGGTTGCGATAACAGGTAGTTTATAATAGGTAGTTTAGACATGTGAGGATATATTAGACATGGCCTCTCAAAATCTTTGATGGAGACGAAAACGTGACATATATGTAAGATATTTCAAGGGGGTCCAAACCCCCTGGCTAGTAAGCCTTTCAAATATACCAGATGGATGGAATGAGGCTCACTAACCAGCAGCGAGAAGCATACGAATAATACCCCCAAATGCAGTAACCATCTCCGCGACTCTTATTTGTGCTCTTATGTATACTTTGATTTGTTGATAAATGAGGTTGGTGATACAACGAGTGCACTTATTTGCCTGATGGGAATCTGAGAAGACGCCCATCAACTGTCATTCCCATTCACTTTAAATACGGCAAAGCTAAATTTAACGCAAAATGTTGGCGCCGTAGAGGCCGTCCTAGTCGCAAAGTCATCAATCAAATAATGGGGAACCCCACCACTAAGACTTGAAGGGTAGCGGTACTTTGTGCAGGTGCACTGGCTGTGACGTCCACATGTTGCCGTGCTGCCGAGGCTCTTTCTGGCGCCTCCCCCAGTATTCCATTCGCTCCAGTAGATGCACGGGCGGGCTTCTGTAACTTTTTGTCCATCTTGATTCGAGAAGCTGGCTTGGCGATAGCCTCATCCTGGGCTGTTCTCTGGGGAATACGCCGGACGAATAGAGCGAGACACAGGGAGCCAGAGATTACGCGCAGCTGCTTTGCTGCCCCTTTGCATCGCGCCCTTGGGCAGCAACATACCTATCTTTCTTGTCGGCGGTTGTGCCACAGACTCGTGGTAAAGGGCATCTATCTTTATGGATGTAACTTGCCTCTAGAGATTTCGCTATAGATCCGGCTCCAGCTCTCGAGCCCCAGCTGCTGCCAGGCTTCAATTCACAGGCTACGACCGACCGACATTTACAGTCACTACGACGACGACCAATACTCCGCCCCCAATGGCATCATCATCACCACCGCCGTCTCCTGGCGGAAAGGCTGTCGCGTCCACCACCGGCTCTTCCGCCGGGCCAGACCCGGTTCTGCGCAATGCCCTGCGATACACCATCTCGCCGCGCGAGTATGCGGCCCTGCACAGATACGTGCTCTCGAAGTCGCGGGCGCTCCGCCGCGCGACGCCCAGCCCGAGCAGCGTGGAGAAGGCGCTGCAGCCGCGGAAGGGAGGCGACGACTACAATGCCAAGGCGGTGCGGCATTCGCTGCGCGTGTTTACGGCGACGTGGATAGGCATGAAGGCGTGGGACGCAATCATGAAGAGGCTTGGGAACAAAGAGTGAGTCTTCTTTTTTTTTTTGGCTGGTAGCGTGAGGATGGCACTGACGGAAACTCTTGCAGACCAGGCGGCAGTGGCCAGAAGAAGCCGTTTTACAAGTCTCCAGCTCTGAGGCTGTCCCTCTCGCTGTCGACAATCTTATTCCTCTACCGTGTTCTGTTCCGCTTCCTCACCAGACTGCGTGCCCATCTCTTGGATCCGCAGGCAGAGCCCTTCCGGCTGCGCAACCCACGGACGTCGGCAACGCTGACATCGCCTTTTGCGCCGGCCATTGGAGCCTCGCTTGCGGGTCTGGCTCTCGGCGCCTATCCGTCGTCGCAGATGCGAGTCAGTATCGGCATCTATGCCATGTTCCGCGCTCTCGAGTTTGGCTGGAACGTCTGTGAGAAGGAGGGCATGATTTGGGGCATCAAGAATGGCAAGAATCGAGAGCGGCCTTGGTGGTTTGGTAGCTGGATGCTGCAGCCGTTTGCGTTTGGACAGTTGCTCCATGCTGCTGTTTTTGACCCGGACTGCTTCCCGACTGTATGTTTCTTCCATCTTTTGACTGATGATAACATGCGTTGATACTGACGATTTATTAGTCCTTCGGAGACTGGATCTTCAAACATTCCGCTACGTACCTGCCCCCGCGGCCAGAAAACTATCCTACGGCCCTCAAATGGCCAGGCGCTTCGCAGATATTGGAGAATATTGCAGAGATGGCTCGACTTAACTGGCCGTAAGTGGAATCTTGGTTCTCTCTATCTGTGTCCTACTGAACTAACATATCCTAGACCCAACGTATCTCCCATCCTATTCCCCAACAAAGAAGTCCTTCCACCTTCACTTGCTGGCGTATCGCCGCTGAGTTCACAGGCTCATCCACTTATTACCTCTCTGTCCTGCGCAACTCTTCACCCAACCGACCCATCTTGTCTACGAACATACCTAACCTTTTGGCTCAACTCCTTCCCAACAATGACTCGCTTCTTCCTCATCTTTTACTCCGCGTTGACCCTTGTCCCCAAGTTCCGCGACCTGTACAACTTCCCCTTCTCCACCATTCAGCGGATGATATCTCAGGTGCTGCGCCTCTCTACCTTTGCTACCGGAGCCATCTCTACAGCATGGGCATCGCTTTGCTTTTTCCAGCAATATCTACCCCGCCACGTTCTTGCCACCCAGCGTATCTTCCTCGGAGGCTTCTTCGCGGGTATGTGGGCTTGGGTGGAGCGTCGCCATGGCCGCAGCGTGTTCTTGTACTCTGCGCGGGCCAGTGTCGACAGCCTGTGGAAGGTTGGCGTGAAGCGCCGCTGGTGGAAGGCGATGAAGGGCGGGGATGTGTGGGTGTTTGTCCTTGCGCTGGCGATTTCAGGCGTTGTGTACGAACGCGATGCCAGGGCTATTCGAGAGGGTCAGTGGCGTAAGGGTATTAGTTGGTTGCGGGGCGAGGGGTGGAAGGACTGGGCTTTGGAGGAGGACGGTGAGGAGGAAGAGGGTGAGGAGAAGGACAAGGATGAGTAAGACATGAAAGAAGGAAAAGAACAGAAGAACATTTCTCAAGCTGGGATGTTGCCGGGTTGAAATCATGGTGTAGGCGATTGTGTACGATTTTGGAGGAGCTGTAACGTATTTGGCGTTGGGAGGTGGATTCGGATTCGATTTTAATTAGGGAGGCCGGCGGTTTTGTTATATTAGGTCTCATGTTAGAAAGACACATGTAGACGAGGCGTTGTCAATGGGCGAGTTTCCTTCGAGATGTTCAGTGATACGTTTTATCGTGTCTGGATATTCTATGGGATATCCTCATGGGAATCTAAAGGTGAAAGCTGTCATGCAATGCAAAGAATCATCATGCAAAGGTTTAATTCAAATTGTCTCATTCTAGTGATCGCTAATATCCTACAAAACCACCCCACTATAATATATAAACACTCATGCTCATCATTCCCCTCAAGCCATACGTTTAAGCTGCTCCAAGGATTTCTCAAGATGAAGCATTAAAAACACCCTTCGTGTGATTCTTTTTCTCTTCCTTTCTTTCATTCATTAACCCCTTTTACTCGGCGAGGTGGCTTCTCACCTCCTTGTCAGCCGGCTTCGTCCAGTGCGCCTTGACGCCGCCCCAGCTCTCCTCGCTATATCCCTCCTGGACCTTCTTGCACGTCCGCAGTCCCCAGTCAGTTACGCC
The DNA here is from genome assembly GCF_001481775.2 of Trichoderma gamsii. Classification (NCBI taxonomy): domain Eukaryota; kingdom Fungi; phylum Ascomycota; class Sordariomycetes; order Hypocreales; family Hypocreaceae; genus Trichoderma; species Trichoderma gamsii. The sequence continues at coordinate 1,434,258 of NW_020171339.1, forward strand.
AACCATGAGGCTGCTCTCAAACATAAAGGCACAGCTGCCACCGCCAACCTTGACCGGCGCCAGCTGGGCATCGCGTGCGCCCTCGTAGCTCTCGGCGTCCGGGCCGTGGCCGCTCATGACGTTGTGCAGACTCGCGCCGCCGGGCACGAAGCCGCCCGCCCCGCCGCGCTTGGCGTCGTAGCCGCCGCAGATGAGGCCCATGAACTCGCTCATGGTGTTGCGGTGGTACCAGGGCGGGCGGAAGGTGTCCTCGCCGACGAGCCAGCGCGGCGGGAAGATGACAAAGTCGGCCACGGCGGTGCCGGCGATGGGCGACGGCGCCGAGAGCACCGTGAAGATGGACGGGTCCGGGTGGTCGTAGGAGATTGTGCCGATGGTGTTGAAGCGGCCCAGGTCGTACTTGTAGGGGTAGTAGTTGCCGTGCCAGGCGACGACGTCAAAGGGCGTGTGCGCCTGGCGCGTCTCGAAGAGCGAGTTGTTCATCTTGACGGTGATGGTGAAGGAGTTGCTGCCCTCGTGGGCGGTCGCGCCAAAGTCCTCGCTGAAGTGAGCGACTGGTGCCTGGAAGTCGCGTGCGTTGGCCAGGCCGTTGGAGCCGATGGGGCCCAGCTCGGGGAGGACGAAGTGGCCTTGGTACAGCTCCAGGGCGTAGCCTCTGGCCGGGCCGGAGATGTTCACCTGGTACTTGACGCCGCGGGGGATGACGGCGATCTCCATGGGCCGCACCAGCAGCCAGCCAAACTCGGTGCGGATGTTGAGGTCGCCCTCCTGTGGAACAATCAGGAGGTCACCATCAGCGGAGTAAAAGGCCGAGTTGGCGTCCATGCTCTTCCCGGCGGCATAGACGAGCATCCCCAGCCCTTGCTTGAGCGTGGCATCGCCCGCGCCGGCCACGAGCCGCATGCCCGAGACAAAGTCGAGGTCACGCGCCTCATTGTGGTCAAAGGGGTCCCATCGCAGCTGGTTGGGGATGTAGCGCAGCTTGGAGATGTCGGCGTCCTTTTGCTCGGCGCGGGTTGGCTCGGCGGAGGGCTGGTAGGGCGGATGCGCGCACGAGGGCAGGATGCGATACAGCCAGGCCTGCTTGTTCTCGTGGCGGGGCGCGGTGAAGGCGGTTCCGGAGAGCTTCTCTGCGTAGAGGCCGTAGGGGGGCTTTTGGGGGGAGTTTTGGGCGATGGGGAGGGCGCCTTGGACGGCTTCGGATCTGGGGGAGTTGGAATGGCGGTTAGTTTGGAGCTTCACGGTGGATGATGCAAAGCAGAAGAACATACTCTAAGTGGTTGTCGAATCCATTCTGGTATTTGTATAGCTCCTTTGTAGCAAACACTGTAGCAGGCATGATGGCGATCAATAGTCTTTTCAGCGTCTGTTGGATTCAATTCAATTCACCAAGACAGCCGGCTTTTTAAGAAGAAGAAGTGAAGTTGGAGTATCATTTATATCAGACAAACTTGATAAGGAAATACAAAAAAAAAGAGCTAAAAGACCAAGACACCACCACTGCCGAACCTACACAATGTCGGCATATTTTGCCTAGTATCTGATGGCGATGTCTCTCTGCTTTCGAGCAATGACGAGCACCCATAAGAGCTTGTCTGGGAGCTTTGCGCCACGGTTGAGGGTTCCGGTTCCGATTCCGCCCCGAGTCCGACGGTTTCTGTCGGATCTTGGTGGCATGATGGCAGTTGAGAGATGTATGACAAAAATATGTCTGCAGTAGTATGGCTAAAGGCTTCAGCTTAATGCACAGTCTTTGTGTCCTCTCTGCTCCCGTCGATAATCGACAAAACCCCGCTGTTCCCCGCGTCTCCATATCCGGAACGGTTCCGTCGAGAGCGGCGGGCTGGCTAAAGCCGAGAGCAGCCCCGGCTTAGCTCAGCGAGCTTATTGCCCGTTTGACATTATATTAGGTCTTTTATTAGAAGCTTGTGAGATTGGCTTAATCGGAGTGAAGGCCTTGTGCGAGTTCTATATAGGTGCCGAACCATACATTTTGTAGTATTCTGTGCCTGACTAAGGCTTAGGTACATGTATATACAGACATTGCAGCCCATTCCCACCTCAACAAATCCAAATCAGTGCACATCTAAGTCATAGCTAGCGAATCCCCTTCCCATTGGCTCCGTCCCAGCCTTCCTTATTGTCCCCCATATATTGACGGTCAGACACCTTGTCCAAAGATGCGTAGTGTAGAAGAGGTGAAAGTGGTATAGGATAGCGTGAACGATGGCAGCCTTTCAAAAACAGCATTCAGCTTTGACAAGAATCCAGCTGTTTTGACGAGTTGGCGTTTGAGAGTAGAGTAATGTTGATTGTGACCAATATTTTCTCTTTGTTGAAGTACGAGTGTTGCTGTGAAAAGTACAATTAGCTGCATGATCCACTGCGGTGTGTGAGCGGCAGCCCTACGAGATCGGACTAACCAATCTGGCGTAAAATACTTGCGCTTCTAGGACCTGTTTGCATCCGTACAGCAGCCAGTTGCCTCATCAGCAGGATATGAAACCCCGGACAAGACCTGTGGCGATGCCTTGATGGGAACCAACATTCCAATCACTGCACTGACGCAGGTTTGTCCGGGGTTTCATACTCTGCTGAATAAGCCCAATTGGCTTCTGAATAAATAGATGTATGCTAATGTTGTACAAAATCAAAAGGTTTCAGTCACAGAGTGCTGCTCTTCTGTTTATATATGCAGACGGCGAGGATGCTAGTCGGCCTCAGGCTGCGAATATAATTGTTGGGGGCGCACGCATATTACGCGATGTAGCACTCGAGCCCTGCACAAGACAGCCGGTACATATACTGCAATGACATGGCGCTTCCTTAGAGGTCCAGCACAATTGTCTAGACCTTTCCTTGTGTTGCATTCACCTTGCATACGCATTTGATGGGCTTGCTGCACAACCAATAGCACGGGTTCGTGTTAACGCGGCCTGCCCATTGTCCTCTCCGGATTGGTAGATGCTACAATTCGGCCTTGTTTTACGAAACAGCAATTACAGTATGGTGCATACAGAAAGCATTTGCGACGCATTCTCGCGTGTTGAGGATGAAATGTGTTGCGAGGTGTTTGGACCATGGTGTTCCCACTGCCGTTTTAAGTAGACTAGCTGCTACCGCCTCTGCAGTAGCACTGCAACCGGACGCCGGGAACAGCTACCCGACCACTGTTGGGCGAATGGAATCTGGGCAGTTCGTGTCATGCATGGGACTTGTTACATTATTTCTCCGCTTTCACCGAAATTGAACGTACGCTTGGTTTGGCTTCTAGGCCTGGTGTGCTTGAGTTGCGCCAGTGTTGAATCTCATCCATTTTTTTGTAAACCTCCGTTCCATACACAGCACCGCCCTACTCACTCCATGTCCCATTTAGTTACACATTTCCTGTAAGATCCAACATGAACAATCCATCTTCCCATCATAAAGTCCGCACACAAATAGCATCATCACTTTGTCGGTCGGATTCGACGCCCGTTTCCTCCTATTCAAAAGGTCAGCCAAGGAGGAATGGAAATATTGGTTCCCTTAGCTGCCTCACTCTTATTGCTTCCAACGCCTTTAATTCCATACCTAAAACCTATGTTTAGTGAGAACTCTCTAAGAAAATGAACATAGAGAAGATAAAGGGGCAGATGACTCACCGTGCTACCAGCATATCAACGAATGATTGATATACATTGCATTTCTTCCCTTTCCCTTCCTTTCCTTTCCTTTCCTTCTTTCAGGTGCCTTCGCAATCAGCTTCTTGCCATCGAGTGCATGAACCCATGTTATTCAGGCTTCTAATTACCTCGCGCTTTTCCAACTTGTGCTTTATTCCTGCGCCTTTTGACCGCTGGTGGTGAGGCGATTTGATGCGTAGAGGTTCTTCGGATATGCGTACGTACTATGAACGGATTCCGTCTTATTCGCTATTCGTTACATTTCTGGTCTTCAAGATGAATATCCAGCCCAAGCACACAGTATTCCCTCGCTGTTCTTAAAGGCATGATTGTTGAGAATAAAGGGATTTTAAAAACAAAAAAAGAAAAAAAAAATAGAAATAGCGGAGTGAAAAAGAGCGGTTTGGCAAGAAATAGAAGGGTTTAAACGTTTCGACTTCGTTTGCTGGGCCGTAGGATGAATATCAGGCAATTTCGTGGTGAAAGAAAGGCGCATGTGCACTTCGCAAGTTATCGTAGAGGGGAGTGCCAGTGTATACTTCGAGGGTCGTCATGGTTAAGAATAAGAGAAGGGGGGGGGATTTGGACGAAGAGCTCAGAAGAACTATTTATGGCCGAAATACAGCATTCCAGACGTAGGCTCAGTGGGAAATCTCATTCATATATCGAGAATCGGCCGGGGGTAGTTTTTGATATACTGACGGCACAGCAGTATTAGCGACTTTTTCGTAGGCAGTCCAGTATCAAGGGCATCATACAGCATTTGCCGGGGCAAGTAAAATATAATTTCATCTTCTTAATCGGGTGCATCTATCGCTTCGATTTTTGCATGGAGCATCTTCAATGACCGGTTTCGCAGAATGGGCGGGCTCTCTTCGTGTAAGCGGTCGACATGGCGCATCGGCAGGATCCGAAGGTATTGTGAAGTTGCGTGCAGGTACTATGGTAAGTATAATGCAGTAGTATCGCAATGTTATTCCTCCATGGTCTTCTATTTCCCGTTTAAAAGGCGTATTATTTTTCGTTAGATTCTCGAGCTTGTATCGCCGAAATACGTAGATAGGTATTCTTTGATCAGACGCCGTCTATTCGTGGAGAGGTACTCTCGATTCGTTTGGTAAGAAAATTCCTTGAAGACATCGTCAAGGGCATGTGATGGAATTGCGAAAGGCCTAGAATCGACTACTGTTCCGGTTCTTGCGTCGTCGGGGCAATGTCTAACCTATTAATCAGTCATATGAACATTGCCATCCGCGTAATGTCGCAGGCGTGCTGTGGAACCGCCAGGACATCGCCGACATCCACCTTGGGGGGATCCATTCATGCATGATATTGCCAGTTCACGAAAAACACAACAGAGACCAATTGATGACGATATTAGCGCAGATAAAGACGAGTGAATGGTGCTATTCGGAGCGGTTCGGTATTGCGTATCGTCGACCGAAAAACGGTGTCCGGTGGCAAGATTGCAAAGGGTACAGGGTAGCTGACGGTCGGTTCATCTGTAAGCACGAAGACATCGCGGGGCAGTTTCGCTGAATAGTTCACGAGTGGATTGGGGTGCTATCGCAGAGCATAACGGCAGAGTCACGGTTTAAAATCGAGAGTAACGATAGGTCGTCATCGGTTTAATGGGTATATGGCGATTCGTATCACTTCAAACATTAGTATGCTATACTTGTAGGTATGCGTACTGGGGAAAAATAAGCAGTAGAGGAAGGTTTCGGGTTTCCCCCATCTTCGTCCCTTGCGTCTATCTAGTCATGCAATAAGGAAAATCATGCGCTTGGTTCATAGTGTTTGGAGATTATCGCAACGAGGATTGCGAGTTTCGGAGTGACTCTCGAAATCGAATCGCAGGGGCAGTCATGCGTGCGAGGGTTTCATCATGCGGTGGTCTCGTTCAATTGAGTTGCCATCCGAATCGAGGCACCGGTCGCCATGACGATGGGCTCGAGTTATATTCCCTCTTGTTTCGGCTCAATGGAGCGGCGCTTCTTCACCCGTGGCCTGTACGTGTGCTGACCTCTGGCGGCAAAACACGCGATGCATCGTGCTATGAGGCCCACAGCGGGGCTCGGTGTACAGCCCGAGAGTCCCGCTGTAGAGCCAGTGTCCATTACGGGGCCGTCCGTACGAGAACGTTGGTCGTGTGAGAGGGTCTATTCATCGATACACGCTCGATTTTGGATTCAAAAAGAAAACGCAGTTATTGCACGATGGGAAGATGAACGAGAAGAGTTGGATATATACCAGATGCTGGGTGGCGAGGGCATTTTGGCCTGCGTGCTCCAGCCCCCGACCACGAGACTCGTCTCCTCCTCTTCAGCCGGTGCGGAGTAAAACGATGCTTGCGTTTCGTTTGGCACGCACTGGTCTGTCCCCTGACCTCAGACAAGCCAATCATCAGGTCATTGCTCATCTAAGCCTAGACGAGTAGTAAATGGGTTGCTGCAGCACAGTCCGGAAACGACGCGGTTGGGGAGCTCGGCCAATGTCATTGGACGGGATATACGGGATGGAGGGCGAGTACGTCACTTATTGTTCGAGACGTGCAATGGTTCAGAGGTACCGGATACCTTGGATCGAGCAGTGTGGGCGCGCTGCCATCAAGTACCCGCTCCACCCGGAGAGATCGGCCGGTGAGGGGCAAGGGGGCGCTCTAGTCACATTGGATGTTCATTCACTCATTCGCATCCCCAATCACACGGCAACGGCTCAGCAGAAATTGGCAGAAAAAGAGTGCGAAAAAACGTCTTTTTCATCAGCTAAAACTCGATGCACGGCAAAGCTCATCACGTCCCCCTTGCGCAAGGTCTTTTTTTCTCTTGAACCGGCACTCGCAGGGCAGTGGGGCGCTTCCCCAGATTCTTCCCCGGATTCTGGTGGATTTAGTGCAGGGTCGCCGTGCTAAGCCTAATCGGGTACCACAGTGACCTGCACGCAGCCAGCATCGCCAGTGGTATCATTGTCACGCGATCCGCTCGCATTCCCGGCCTGGGAGAAGGAAGGCACTTACCCCGCCCGGGCTGCGTAAGGGGCAACAGCGATGCTCTGCTCCTGCTGTCGGAAGCGAGTGTGACGGTGCCTAGCAAGCCAACCAAGCCTGACTCTTGCCGGCCTTTATGAAGCCACTCCTTCCCCTCTCTCCAACCTTCTCCTCTTTCCTTCCTCTCTTCTCTCTATCAGTACAATCATATACATCTCGTCTCGTCTTCTTTGATCAAACAGGTAAACCCATCTCCTACTTCCTTTTGACGACGTTTCATGCATTGCATCTCACACGAACCACTCACAGCTCTCGGATCTCATCGGATCCCACAACCATCATGTCTGAACCTCTCACCAAGGTCGATTCCGCCGTCCAAGGCCTGTCATCATCACCGCCCAAAGAGAAGGGTCACCGAAGAACCAGCTCTAGTGCGGCTGGTGTAATGACCATCCACGAAATCAGTGAGTTGTCCTGCCATTGTAATCGCTGTTGATGACCAATTGCTTACACCGTGGACAGATGAAAGCCATGCACCTCTGAAGCTGGCTTTGGAGACACAGCAGACGGCCTGGTATGTTCGCACTGTCCGATTGCGGAACCAATCCTTCCCTTTGTCTTATAACGTCAACTAACACATATCACAGGAAAATAAATCAACGGCCAAAGGATCTTGACAATGATCAACTGCTCATGGTTCCTCTAACAGCACCTCCTATCAAGAGCATAACATTAAGATTCCCGCATGGCAAAGAGGTCGTGGCACGAAACATGAAGGGCCTGACAATAGGTGACGCATTGTCGGCCATCCACAAGGCAAACAAGAACAGAGTAAGCTCCTGAGACTTTATCTCATTATATTTCATTCTGGCGTTGTGGCTAATCATACTTGCTTGCAGGCTGATGATGAGCTGGATAACCCGTACCTCAAGGGTTTCGCATGGGATGAAGGCGAAAGCTACTTTGAAGTTCACCTGCAAAGCCAGCCTGCAACGGGCATGTCAAGCGGCGGCGGCGGCGGCAAGAAGAAGAAGAAGAACAAGGACGCTGACGAGTAAATACCCATCCACCCATCCTAATATCTGTTCCAATAGCTCCTTGAATTGTTTTTTGTTTGGCTTCGCTTAGTTCGATGCGAGTCGGCGCCCGGGATATTGCAACTAGATGTTGTTGGTCGGGTCATGATGATGCGAATGCTGGATGCATCGCTTATTACGGCAATTACTTTCACGAAAGGAGTGCACGCACTCTTAATGTATAACTGAAACTTTTACCACAATTTACCAGGATTTACCTGATATTACTCTGATTTCTTTGATTCTACTCCTAGTGTGCTTGTGAATTGTGACCAGTACTGCCTCTTGGAGGTAGATTTGATGTGCAGCTTTTGGTAAAACACTTTTGAAGTGAGCTTTTTTGGCCAGGCCAGCTTCCCCTCTTCTCGTGTCGATTGATGCGGGGTTGGAAAGCGATCGACAGAAGAATAGTAGGACGGCAGCAGCCACATTGACGCCTGTGATGCACATCTCCAGGGACGGTCCAATGGAGAGAAGGTATTGCGCCGCCGATGAGCATTTGGCGGTATGAAGCTCCAATTTCCTTTTATTTGCAATGCACTTACTGTTATTACATAAGATACTTATGCCTATGTCGAAGATTCTGCTATACCTTGTTTTGTGGAAGACGATGCCAGCTCCGTAGGTTGAACGCATGCATGGAGCACTTACTGATTTGAGACAACTGCGGCACGAGCTACCCATTCAGCGCCAAAACAAGTCCGTTTCGCCTCTTGTACCCGTGACAGAGATGAGTATCAATATTAATACGCTGTATGATATTGACAATACACCGGGAAAGATATCCTCAGGCATCCATGCCACCTCATTTCGATAAGAAACGTCGATTATCTGAGTCTTTTGTGGGTGATCGTCGATGTGGGTGGGCTATTGATAGCAGTTCCAATTAACCCCCACCGAGGGCTGAACTGAATTTGAGGCCAAAAGGGGGGGGACAAAAGCAATATTATATAGATTGAGAGGTGAGTCTTTATTTATAGCCTCCCGAAAAGAGGATTGGTCATACTAATCATTGATATAGGTAGGTGGTGCATTATCATGTTATATCATGGGACTTGTACCCGAGCTGGATCTCGACCCGCGCAGTACGTAACCGCCGGGTCAGCCACCCACTCGCTGTTTTTCGCATTCGCATTTTGCGGTTCGGATTGCCAGGTCAGCATGCGCAAGCAGATGATTGGTTGTTTAATATTTTCTTGCCTCAATCAAAGCATCGTAATCTGAGCACGTTGGGTCTCGAATGGATTACCTGGCCTGGCGGGGGTGGTCACCCGAGAACGCGCAGCTTGTTGCGGCGATATCCTAGCAGCGGGAACAAAAGCTCCATCGAATACGCTTACAGGAAATGAAAACGGGAACTCATGAGTCGTGGCCTCGTTTCGCCTGTAGGGAAAAAGTTCCAATGTGAATTAATACGTCTCGGCGTATTGTTGTTCCTGGCATGAAAGATATTACTGAGAGCGCAAAAAGACAATAGCAGAACTGTGTGGCAAGCGGGTAGCCGCCTTTTACTTAGTTTGGAAATGGGACGCGCAATGCTTTCGAAAGCTTACAACGTCAGCTACGCAACGCTTTTCATTGCCTGCTCAGCTTGATGCGGCCCCTAAAAAACTCGCAATCGTTTTTTTCCAAACCCACATCTTATAAATAAAATGGCAGTGGAAATTTCATTGGGCCAGACTTTTGCGTGGAAGAGGATTCTGGATCAACTTTCTCTTACATGAAGGGGGATTGGTCAAGCTTAAATGTTCAGCTTCTCATCCCTGTGGTGATCCCCATCCTATACTGTACTGCTTTTTCTTCTTGTTAAAACCGCATGCACGATACGTGTACGGGGAGTATCGTTTTGTGTGAGAATACCACTATATCATCTCTTCACATCCTCCCCTCTAGCCATGATCAGACATGCCACCTCCGCCTGGCTGTCCTGAAACCCTTAGGATACCAGGGACAGGCTTCGTTCCTCTGCCCGCCGCGCCGATCAAGCCGCCGATACCACCGTTCCCGACCAACTTCAGACAGGAAGCAAAGAACATCGAAGTCCGGCTGCCACCCCTGGTTGCGGGGGCGCTGGTTGCCGCCTTTGCCAAGGCCCTGGCCGACGGGTTGAGCAACGAGCTGCTCAGCCACTACTATTTTCCGGACCGGAGGATCCAGGTCAACCTCGATCGAGTGCTCGACCGGCTCATATCCGTCTTTGTGCGGCAGCTGTGGGACGAGCTCTTCTTGTTCTATCACGATCCCGACCACGGCGGTGGCCCGCAGCTCTCTCGCCAGGTCAGCCTGCTGTTTGATGGGCCGATCCGGCAGCTCGTTCTCGTGCTGAATGGCCCTGAGACGGCCAGATGCATCCTTGACAAGCTCGGCCCGGGGCTGTCTAAGAGGCCGGTGACCTGGTCGACTAACACCAAGGGCATTGACTTCCCGCTGGCTCTGCAACTGCTGTGCGGCTTCTGGCATCGAGAGTTTGTCGAGCAGTCGCCGGGAGGAAACCCGGACGAGATTGCGCGGGCGCTTCATACACTTATAACGACGGGCAATGCCGCCAAGAATCTCATCAATGAGATGAGAAGAGTGCTGCTGTCTCCACATTTTGTTCAGATCCACTTTGCCGAGTCGGCCATCTGGGATATCGTGCTGAGACGGCCTGGTCCTCCGCCTCCAGATGGCTTTCACATTGTGCAGTTCAAGTACGAGTGCCAGCTATTCGATCCCCAGGCCAATTTTGGCGACCTTTCCCATCTTCGCTTGGGATCTTTACCTGTAGTGACAGGCACTTCTACCGAGCATAACTGCACGACTGTCTTGGAATACACTGAGAAGCAGTGGCCGAAATGCGGATCGATTATCCTGGGCTGTATAGAGGAGGCACGTAAAAATGCAACATCCTCACTCCTGCGAGGCGATGATTTCTCCGGAATGCACGTCTGGGACGGCAGTGACGGCAAAGGCGCGCACTGCCCTGGCCTGCGATTCATTCACATCGAGACTGAGGGCTCGTGGATCAGAATGAGCGTCAGCGCCTGGATGCATACCCTGATTGAAGTGTTTCAGCAAATGTCCTGGTTCTGCGCGGCCTTGAGCACATCGCCGTTCCAGGGGTCCGTGGCCGAGAGCACGACAGACGTGTCCAACTGGACGTATTTGGACGGCAATGTCTATATTGATTGCAGTTTGAATCACACCCCCATCTTGGAGGGCGAAAGCGTGCCGTGGCTGCAGTACCTGCCGCGTACTGCGATTGCGAGCGGCTTTCCTTTACATGAAGGATCGTCGGAAGCATTGATGACGATGTGAAAGCTACATAGCGTTGTTTTTTTTATTCGCAAAACATCATTGATACCAAAAGAGTATGGATATGATGAGAGAAAAGTATGGTATAAACATCTAGACAGGAAGTTTAATGATACCCCCTTTTGTATGTTATTGTATAGCTGCATATATTTTTGTTTGCTTGTTCAAGGCTCATACAATCCTCTTGCTCGCTGGCCCGTGAGGAGCTCTGCCTCGCCGTCCTCCTTCACCAAATAAATATCTTCATGCCTAACTCCAAATTTGCCTTCTAAATAGATTCCCGGCTCGTTGGTAAATGTCATCCCGGGCTGTAGAAGCGCAGCTGTGTTCCACTTGTTCAGGTACGGCGACTCGTGCGCTTTAATGCCAATGCCATGTCCGAGGCGATGCGTGAATCCATACCCATATCCTGCATCTTCAATGACTGTTCGCGCAGCAATGTCAACGCTGGCAGCAGTGTTGTTTGGCTTCATGGCCCCAACTGCAGCGGTTTGCGCTTCCAAGACGATTTGCCAGACTTTTTCCTTTTCTGCTCGTAGAGGATCCGCAGAGTAAGATGATGATGGCGCATCGATCAGGAAGCTACGGCATATATCGGACGAGTAACCGAGATAATGGGCACCAACGTCAATGACAACCATGGAGTCATACGTGAGCTTCTTCCCGCCGGTGACGAACCCCCCATGAGGCAGGGCGCCATGCTCCTCAAAGAGGACAATGTCGAAGAAGAGGCTGAAGCCAACAGAGAGCAACGTCTTGTCCAGGATGGAAGTGACGTCGTCTTCAGTCAGGCCCGGCACGAGGCACGGCCGCATGGCCCTCACGGCGGCCACGGTGCCGGTATTGACGGCCCTGAGGAGCGCGACCTCGGCAGCGGACTTTTGCTGTCTCACGAGCTCGGCTTCGGGGGTGAGGCCGACGGTGCGGAAACCGTTGGCGTCGAGACCGCGGACAATGAAGTCGCGCATTTCTTCGTCTACCATGAGCGTGGGGACCTCAATGTCCTTGAAGAGTCTTGACTCGAGCAGTGTTGTGTATGGGTTCCAGTGCTCTTCCCAGATGACGATGTCCAGCTCCTCCTCAAGAGACGGGATGCCCAGCATACGCACACGGCCCTCTTCAAAATGCGGCGAGAGAAAGGCCGTCTTTGCAGAGATTTTGCCATCGTCGGATGAAATCTGCGGCATGATGAGCATGAGAAAGGGGCGCTCTTCAGGCTCCCACGGTTCCCAATCGACCTGAGAGATGTTACCGTAGTACTGGAACGTGTAGCCCGGTTCGAGCACAAAGGCGTCTACTTTGTTGCGGGCGAGGGCCTGTGCGAGACGGTCTCTGCGTTGGAGGAATTCATCTGCTTGGATGGGGTGCGCGTTGTCGAGGAAGGAGAGGTCGGATTTGAAGTTTGTGATGGAGCATTTTTGGACTTTGGCGATGTTTGGGTGGTGGGTGTGGTGGCTGCAAAGGGATGATGGAAGAAGAGTGTTTTTATAGAGGAGAAAGGTGCCGAGGAAGAAGAGAGTCGTGAAGAATGAGATGCGGAATCGTGACCTTGCGGATAAGTGCTGACGATGTGATGTTTTTATTGTCGGTGGCGATGTTATTGGCAGCGCTGTGCCCTTTTCGTCCTTGATAGACTGGTAGTTATGCATCATGCCTATATTGATTTCCTGGCATCGAGATGGCAAACAGCGACAAGAATTATTCCATTAAATCACATCTAATCGTGAGATTTCACGCAGCTAGTGTGAAGATACTTATCGTCTTGAATACCTTGCCCGAGAGTTGGTGTCTGAACTAAAAGATCGCGAGCTCCCTAATAGAGATACGATTATCTCGGGGAACTTGAACCCACTTGGTTTTCACTTGGCAGCTTATAGCTGTTATCTTCAAGCCAATCGTAAATGACGTATCCCTGTTTACTGTGAATTTAGCGTTGTGTATTGATAGGTCAAGTTGACGTTCAACGCCGTTTAATGTGGGATTCTATATGCGGGGGATATTTTAGCACGAGTGCCGGCATCATGCACGGGAATAATATCCATTGCTTTGCTGCTAACATACGATAAAAGAGCTCGCATAAACTTTTATTAGGCGCCCTATCGTATTTATCTGTATCTGTCTTGAAACATAGATCGTCAAGTGCGGGGAATCGGGTTCCATCTTTGAATGCAGCCACGGACCGGCCAACTTGTTTAGGAAAGCATTCATAACGGCTCCTCGTTTAAACCAAAAGTTGGCCGCTTTCTTGGTTAAGGAATACGGTTTTGTACGAAGAATGAATGTTCAATCTATGAGACATCAGAGTAAGAACTGAATCATTAGAAACGTGGGAATAATCTCGGCCAACACTAGTATCCTTAGCTATCACCGCTTTGATGAGAGATGTCACTCTAACGCGCCGTCTTGACAAGCAAGCAACCGTGTTCTCGCCGATCTCTGCTACTTACCCGGATAGCGTATCTTGATGAAGATGCCCTGTAGTTTAAGCGTTACATTCGAGGAAGCAAGGCGCGCAAGTGTTGGAATAGGGTGAAAAAGAAAGATAAGTGCATGTAACCCTACATGCACTCCATTTCCCGACCCCCTCTTCATGTAAGTCATTCCTCACGTGGGTATAGATCAACGCAAAGCCCACGTAAAGGTGTCGCATTTTCTTCAGTTTATTGAGACCCAGACTATGGCCATGGCTGTAGACTCAAACGACCACGAGGCTTCAAAGCCAGAAACGGCACCGCCGAGTGTTGATGTTGAGACTGCTGCCAAGTCTGAGGCTATTGAAACGGTAAAAGACGAGACGCAAGTCGAACAGAGCAAAGATGGCGTCGACGTCGAGACGGGCAGTGTAGCCGAGTCTGTCAAAGGATATTACAGCAAAGCTTCAGTCTGGCTGATGGTTCTCTTTTCTGGCCTGGCAATTGGATCAGATGGCTAGTAAGACCAATTTCATCCTCCCATTCTTCACTTTCACCAAGACTCAGCACCTAACTTTCAAACTCATAGCAATGCCGCCGTGATAGGCAACGTCGAGCTTCTTCTCGGCGTCATCTACCCCGACGCCCTGACCAGCTCCATCTATTCGCGCCTCAGCAACGCTTTCCTCATCGGCATGATCATCGGCATGCTCTTCTTCGGCGTCATCGTCGACCAGCTCGGCCGCAAGACCGGTGCCGTGGCCACGACCATCCTGCTCGTCCTCGGAATCGCCTTGTCTGCCGCCGCCAATGGCACATCTCCAAATGGCCTGTTATGGATGCTCATCGTCGCCCGAGGCGTTGCCGGCGTGGGTGCTGGAGGCGAGTATCCCGTGTCTGGCGCCGGTGCCGTCGAAGCTACCGACGAGAGCGGCGCGTATCGCAAGAGACGCGGCTTCATGTTTGCCATGCTGGCTGATCTTTCTTCTGATCTTGGCTACGTCTGGGGCGGGCTGGTGCCTCTGTTGTTGCTGCTGTGCGTCGGGCAGAGAGAGGACAAGTATGGCATTGTCTGGCGGACGTCTTTTGCGCTGGGGGCGATTCCGCCTCTGGGCATCTTTTGGTTCCGGATGCGCATGGCTGTTGCTACGGCCTATCGGAAATCTGCCATGAGAAAGCAACGAGTGCCGTACTGGTTGGCGTTGAAGCGGTACTATCGACCGCTGATTGGATCTGCAGCCAGTTGGTTCCTGTATAATTGGATTTCAATTCCCTTTGGGATATTCAGCTCGACAATCATCAGCCGAGTCAACACGGAGCAGAGCCTTGTAAAGTCTCTTGGATGGGGCGTCCTCATCAACTGCTTCTACGTGCCTGGACCCTTTTTGGGCGGCTATCTGTCTGACAAGATTGGGAGGCGGCAGACAATGGCGCTCGGTTTCAGTCTGCAGGCCATACTCGGATTCATCATTGGAGGGGCGATTGGTCCTATTCAGACTGTGTTTCCGCTCTTTGTGGTGCTGTATGGGATATTCTTGACGCTTGGTGAAGTGGGACCTGGAAGGTATGTTTACTGCTGCTTGATACTTGACTCAACTCCAACTTCTAATCCTCGTCACTTGCACAATCAACTCTCCCGTTACCACTTGAATGTTAAATCGACTAACTACTTTACAGCACCGTGGTTCTGACCGCATCCGAATGCTTCCCCACCTCCATCCGTGGCCAAATGATGGGCCTGATCAGCGCCTGCAGCAAAGCTGGCGCCGCCATTGGCACCCAAGTCTTTACAGCGATCCTCAACAAGTACGCCAGCAACCCCGACAAGGGAAACCAGGTGGCGTTTCTCATCGGGTCTGCGTTTGCGGTGCTTGGCGCCCTCGTGGCCTTTTTCGTCATCCCTGACGTGTCCCGCCGGCTGGAGGACGATGACGCGGCTTGGAAGGTGTATTTGGCGGATCACGGGTGGGAGGCTACGTGGGGGGATAAAGAGACCAGAGATCCTACGGGAGTGGTTTTGGATCGTCAAGCGGACTGAGAGTTGGGGGATAACTCCGTGACGTGGAAGTTGATGGATGGCAATCCTGGAGTGGGAGAATGAACGTCTGATATAGCCAAGTTTCAATTTAGTGTCTACCTAGTTCCTAATTCCATAGGTGCAATGTGTATGTGCCGCATGCCTAGGGACTTTCATCTGTCTTTCAAGTCAGATATCAAAGCATTTTAAGAAACGTACTAAGGAATATAGACAATACTCTACATTGTAGCAAGATGTGGTGAAGCTTTTGGCGGTGTAATTGCAGCACTTACTATCATAATTTTGACTATATTGCTGCCAAAGAAACATCTCCTTTTCATGATTAAGTAAGGTAGCAAGCTTTATAATTGCAACCCATGTGTAGTGTATATGAATACCTTGCTTCACGTTACTTCAAGAGGCGCCCAGTGTGGTTTTTCAGACATGGGTTTTGCCGTAATTCGTAATCAAACATATGAGCTCTTTATAGCAAATTAACCCCTCTTTTCAAGTGGAAATCGACTTTCAAGCTTACACCACACACGTGTGCTCAATGGCGGCCACCAAAACCCCCCAAGAGAGCCTCCTTGAGCTGTGGGAATCTATTCCCGACGACCTACGCCCTAGTGGGCCCTATTCATTCGACGCTCTATCCCGGTCGATTGCTTCTCTTGTTGATAAAGCCCAAACAGGCTCACAATGCGGACACAAAGATGAGCTGGCCAATGCTCTTGGAGATATTCGGACGGCCAATGGATCCTGGCCAGAAATGCTAAAGCTCGCCTGGCGGCACGCATGGCGATGCTCATAAAAAGAACTTAGAGGCGACATGCCGGCACCTTTTACTGGAACTACCCTGGCTATCAACGATGGAAAGCCCAAATAAAGAGTTGGGCCATTTTAAATGAAACTGCACCAGGCAATGTAGTCGCTGCTACTGTCCTGCGCAACATCTCTGGCCGCGCCAAACGATGGGCACGATCCAAGGAGCTTCGCCAGTACTCTGTAATCGACGGGGGCGCCTGTATCTGCTGCAGCTACGATAGAAACCATTTTGAAAGACATGGACAGAGTAATCTTTGGGTTCGAGGCCGAATATCGAGCATATAAAAGGGTGGAACGTGCTCGTCAGGGAAAGTGGACTGTTTTTGATTATAATATCTATTACTTGACCCTAGTCCTTGAACTTGGCCACGACCCTGAGTCTTCGCATTGGACCTATCAACACATTGACAGTCTGCGCAGCGGCAGTTTCCAAAAAAATTACGCCTATGGCAGCTGGAAAATGATATGAGAAACGAGCAGTCTGTTTTGAAGGAGTGCATGAAACGGGCTGCCGCCTAGGAACCCAATCACCTACCCTCCAAAGGAAGACGTCGGCGAAGGAATTAGACAAGGTATATAAGGAGCTGGTAGCCGGTATAAAAGAGCCATAGCAAACATTGACAAATCGAGCATTAACTTGATCCTTGATCACGATTTGAAGAGCTAATTCACAGCCTTGCAAATGTTCTATCGCAGCCTAGACCTCTTTTTCCATTAAGGGCACTGAACTTGAACTTGGCTGAACTCACTACTAGAATGTAAGAAGACAAAATAATTGAAAATTTTGAAGCCTAGGTAACTGATTCAAAATATAAATCTGTAGAAATAAGAACCTCTTCTCTTTCTTCCGCGTGGAGCAGAACCTGCAAACGGCCGGACTTACCCATTCTCTGTCACTTTTGGTTCACTCTCAATTCACAACCTATTGTGCGTATTAGATTAATTCTTCAGACCAAAATCAGACAATTCGTAATCTTGCAACACTTTCCTTGTCACTGTTCTGCTTTGCTCAATTTTTCTTTTCTTGGAACATACAACAAACACCAACTTCACTTGCTCACTGAATTTTACATTCAGATATGCTGACAACCTTCTACGGCAACCGTTTACATCATTTCTGCTGAAAACAAAACATCCTCACTTATTTGCTCATCTCATCAGCAACATAACATGTTCCCAGCTGCCTTCAATCAACCTCTTCGCCGAAGCGTCACTCTCCAAGCAGACTCTGATCGAGCGACGACACAACCCTCGTCGCCACCAACCATCCAGCCAAGCGTCGAAGGCAGCGAATCTCCTCCCTTCTGTGATGACGAGATCCCACGCTCGATAGCAAATCACGCCTCCTCACCGGGCCTGTACCCCCTATCTCGCCAGGTGTTCAACCTCGAACGGAGAGAGCGCGAAGCACAACTCAACTGTACACGCTTGGAAGAAAAGTGTCGCGAGCTCAGCTTGGCCTTGGAGCGCATGAGAGAAGAGAAACATGACATGGAGGCCAGTTATGAGGCGAGATGCCAGCTTGTCGAAGCAAGAAAGACATGTGTTATTAAACAGCTGAAAAAGGAAAAAGACAAAGTCAAAGAGCTATGCGAGAAGAACGACGACCTCGTCATGGATCTCGCCGCTGCGTCCGAAAAGAACACCTACATCGAAAAAATGCTAGAGGAAAAGACCCACGAATCGTACGTATTTCGCTGCGCCTACAGAGTAGTCTTCAAGTGCAGCCTTTCTATCAAGGAGAAATGCTCTATATCCGGCGTTCTCAAACGCGTCATTGAGCGCTGCCAGGCCGAGAGACAGAGAGATATTGAGGCGCAAGCGGACCGAGACCGAGATCAGAAGGATGAAGAAGCGCAGCCTGAATCTTCTTTGTTTGTATCTTCCTCAAGCGTCGAAGCTGCTGCTGAAGCAGAAGATTTGAGCTTGGGCTTGTCGAGCCCCTCTTCTAGGCGGAAGAGACTACTAGAGAACCATGATGAGGATCAGGCTTCTAGCGAGGATTCAGACGATGACATGCCTCTGCTCGAAATCCGTAGGAAGAGAGCCAAAAGGTTCGAAGACGATATCAAGGTCTTGTGAGAAGACAGTATTTGTTATGTTGATGGCGCTCTCTTTCTTTTGGATTACCAGAACTTGGTGCCTCTGTACTTGGCTTAGGATGTATGATTAGATTTCTTCATTTTCATTCTACGGTGTTTATTTCCTTCTTATTGTTTCAGTAGTAACAGAGCATTGTTGAGCAAAATAGTTGATGAGCGATGGTTCCTAAGTCATTAGATCTTGATAGTGAAAGCTAAAGCACTCACTCTATACCAAGCTATATAATTTGCTTCTGTCAAAGAAAAGAAAAAGAAAAAAAGAAATAGCACAAACGGTTTAGCTATAAGGGCCGTAAGAGTCTTTTTTATGTTGCCACAAGTGCTTAGCAAAGCAGAAGGAAAAGAAAAACGAAGAACCAAAAAAAAAAAAGAACCAAGTTTGAGAACCAATTCATAGTCTCGCTAATAACCCCAAACGCCAATAAGTATTTTCCTTTGTGTTAATTAAAGCCCAAGTCTGTATACCATACCCATCCGGTTGCTAAACAAAGGAAACTGTAAGTTTAGTCGATCTTGTTTGATGATTACCGCTGGCTGTCATTTCCCGACCGGCCACTTGCAGCGCTCTCGCCAACCTTGACCTCTTCATCAGGGACTCCGATGCTCACGCCTCCAGCTAAGCTCGTCGAACTTTGTATAGCACGCTCGCGATCTCGGCCATGGCCGTAGATGCTCTCTCGGGGTCCCGCAATACTGACGCCACCACCCGGGGCCACGCTTGCGCTAGCTGTAGTGCTTGCGCTATCACTTCTATTGCGGCTTGCGTCGCTCGATCGTCTCTCACGGACGGTTCTTTCAAGCTCTCGAATGCGTCTCTTGAGCGCCTCATTCTCCTTCTTTGCGTTGTCCAGCTCTTGTCGGTAAAAGGCCGTCTCCTCGTATCGCAGCGTCGCGGGCATCAACCCAGGGCTCATCTGATCGCCCAAAACGGAGCTGCCGGGAGTAGCCACGACGGAGCTCATCATGATGGAATTAGAGGCGGCAGCCGGCACTCTCTGTTGATGAAAATAGTTGGACGGGTCTATAGAGCTGGCTGGTGCCGGCGATCCTGTTTGGCTTCGCCGCGAAGCACTGCTATTCTGCCGCGAGAGCGATGCGGGGTGGGGTGGCCGGGCGCGAGCGTCGTACGAGGAAACAAAGCTGGGGAAGGTCTGCGAAGTGGAAGAAGAGGTTCTGTGGTGGCGGCGTGCGGTAGGAATCGAGAACCCAGAGCCAGATAAAAGCGAAGATTCGACAATGGGATCATGGGAAGAGGTAGCGTTGGACGTCGAGGACGTGTTCGAAACGACAGACGCATTGTGGGCAGCACGCAAAATGGAGAGTTCACGAGTCAGACGATTCACCTGTCGATGGTCAGTCGATAGTCGCGCAACAAATGTTCACAGGCCAAGACATGTGAACCACAGCCATGGCTCATTCTTACCACTGCCTCCTGCTCCTTTTCCAGCTGCATATGAAGCTCGGAAGCCGTCAGCGGTCTTGGGTGTCGCAGAGGGCCCGGGCCTGGCCCGACTGCAGCATCTGCCGGGGGACTCATGGGCGACTGCGGCGGGAATCCGGGAGACGGCAAGGCTTGCGAGGGGATCTGCTGATTCACGGCGGCCTGGTTGGACGGCAGGATATTCACAGAGGTCGAAGACGGCGATGTTGCGGTTTGCAGATTGGCCGACTGGCGACGAGAATGCGTGCCGCTTGCCAGCACGTGAGGCGAAGGAGGGACGGAGTTTAGATCTGGCATCTTTGCTTGGTCTTGTACGAAGAGTATGGCTACGCCCTTTTCTGATGGTGTCCTCTGCGGCCTAGTCGAAAGTATGATGGGAAGTTAATCTCGTGTAAATGCGTCGTTCGGATCTCGTCTTCCGGGCGGCGGTGGCTGATGCGGGCCAAGCTGCTGCTGCGGCGCGAAGAGGAGCGCGAAGAGGAGCGAGAAGAGCCACCGGCAAACCGAGATTGAAGATGCGGTGTGTCGCAGCTGGACGAGGCAAGGTTGAGACAAAGAGAATGTCGGGATCCATCTGGATTTGGCGGTACGACGAAAGGCCCCCGTTGGCCGGTGTTTGGTGCGGGGTGAGTGGGAATATGGTGGGAATGGCCGCCGCGGGCACTAAAGCGTTACCCGATACGTCCGCTAAAGTACAGCTACTCGGCATGTGCTTGGCGGTGCTTAGGGGGGCTTGGTTGCCTGTGCTGCAAGCGGCGGGCTGACGACGGCTTAAACGTCTAGGTGGCCGTAGCAGATACTCGGTAGTACCCAAAGTTGATGGAGTATAAGCTCCATGGTGGTGTAGCACAAAAGTCTTTCGCATGATGAGAGAAGTGCGTGTTTAATCCATATGCAAAGTACCCCTGAGCATTAATGCAGCAAGGGGCTACATGCGCATGTCTTCACCAGGAGATTGTCTAATAACATGGAGCAGCCTCTCCCTGGCTACGGACTGAGACATGTCGCCCCATCAAGGGTTTGCTTGAGTATGGTCAGTATTTCTAGAAAATACAAACGCTTAGTATTTCCTCGATACTACAAAGTGGTATCAAGCTCTTGAACAATCTCCAACCTGTTTAGTAACTGCAAGTACTTGATTGCACAATGGAGCAGCACAATCTCACCATAGGTGCAATGCTCCGTGCTAATAAGGTTCAGGCACGCCGCATAGCTGTCGAGATGATCGGGCGTTATGGAGCAACAGAGGCAAAGAAAAGGCTCCAATTAAGCCAAAACTACGCTTTTATCTGTGAAGAAGCTCCATAATTGATCTAATCGATGGAATATAATCCACTATCTTATCGGTTTATCAGAACCGTTGTGCGACATCAACATGATGCAATCGTTTGTCGATGATGAGGGCGCTGACGTCAACGGCCGCTTTTAAGGAGCAACGAGCAGTCCAAGCTCTACTTAAGAAATCCATCATCGCTGCAAAGTCTAAATTTTCTCTAACAGCTTTTTCATCATCTCAATCAATCAATCAAAGCAATAATTCCACAAATTCATCATGCCTGAAGGTCGCCAGTCTCCTCCTCCTGAACGCCAATCCGGCCGCCAGCTTCAGGATCCCACCGGATCCGGCAAGGCATCAGATGCTACCAAAACCACTGAAACAGATCCTAACCATCAACTCGATGTAAGAGAGCATTAAACAATTCATATCATTGCTCATCAACAGATTCTAACCTTTTAATTGTCATTGGCAGTGTCTCTCATCGAACCCCAAAGGACCAATGGACGACGCACTTGAACACAAGTTTTCCAAGGGAGAAGGAAATTGTGAATCAAAATGAGGTCGCGCGAAATCTATAGACCCGCTACTAATCAGCCGCAGGGACTCCGCTCAATTCTTGAAGCAATGTCCGGTTGAAGGAGAGAAGGGGGAACAGAAGAGATTGGCATTTGTACAATATTTCATTTCATTTCATTGCATCAACTATCTGCGTCGTTAAATCTATCTTATGCCCGTTGAATCGAAGCCGTAAAACTTGTCATATACCATTTGAATTCAACATGACTAGTTGAAGCAGGGAAAGGGAAAAAAAAAGGAGAGATTCGCATTGTACAATATTGTATTGCATTTCATAGCATCAACTATTTGCGTCGCTAAACTATCCCACGCCAGTTGAATTGACCGTAAATCTCATATCAGAAACCCTCTGAAGCCAGAATAACAGGAACAAGTAATGTCAACTTAAAAATCATTAGGAATCATTTCATACAACAGGTTACAAATCCCTTAACCGCTCTTGGCATCAGTAGAAGATGTTGCAGCAGCAGGAGCAGCAGGCTTCTCCTCAGCAGACGTCTCCTTCGGCTTCTCAGCCTCCTTGCCAAACACCCTCTCCAAGCCAGCAGCCTTGTATGCGCTGCCGTGCTCTTCCGTCTTCAGATCAGCAAGCCGCCGCGCCTCGGAGTGGATATCCTGCACCTGTCTCGAGCCTTCGAGGTAGAACTGGGCAATCTTCTTGCCAGTGGGGGTGTTGGTGGCCTTTTCAAAGTAGCTGCTCAGGCCGCCAAAGAAGCTGCCGGCGCGCTGGGAGATGCCGTAGGTCTGGTCGGTAGTTCTGGCACGGTCGGTGGCCTGATACTTCTTGTCCATTTCCTGAATCTTGGTGAGGAATGTTGACGAGATGCCGTGCTTCTGGTCCAGCTCGATGGCGCGCTGGAGCGCTGCGTCGCCAACGACGTAGCCGTGCGCCAGGTACTCGGCAAGGATGCGAGAGCGGGGCTTCATCTCCTGGGTAATCTCGTCATTGTTGTTGTTGTTGCCCTGTCGAGCGAAGTGAGAGCCATCGTCTTCAGTATCGCCAGAGGCACTGGCGACTGTGATGTGGTTGGGGCCGAGCTGTGTGTTGTTGAGGAGAAGCGCCGTCTTCATGGCAGTCTCCTTCTCGAAAGTGACTTCTGCGCTTTTCGTCTCGCCCTCGGTGGTGACTTTGATATCGGTGATTTTGCCGCTGTGGAAAATGTTAGCTTGGATCTGCAGCGATTAGACTTAATAGAATGGGGAGACAAACCAGAAGCTGAAGAAGTCCTTAATTTCAGAATCGCCTGTTGCGGCGGCAATGTTCTTGACGTTGACGGTGGTAGTCATTTTGGCTTTGGAAGCTTGGTTGTGATGGAGAGTTGTATAGGTATAGATAGTTAGTTATTAGGTGTTTGGAAGAGTCTTGGAAATAGAGACAGAATTTAGGAGAAAGAAGGGTGGCAATATATAACGCGTTTGGAGTGACCAGATCGTGATTTCAGCGCAAGCTCGCTATCGTAGCACCTTCTGGCAAGCTCGCCTTGTTTGAGGGGTGTAGGCGGGGCAATCTTGCGACGTCATCATGAAGAAGGGGGTGAGGCTAATGCGGTATGTGGCGGTGCCATCTGCGCTAAAGTCCCCACAGAAGCTCGTCGTGGCTCAGCACCGCGACTTGGATGACGTCTCGATCTGGGCCGACATGTGAAAGCTCGAGTCAGTCTGAATAGCGTTCGTGGGAGAAGATTGTGGTTGAATATGCTTGGGGAACCATCCATGCGAAAGAGAGCGCTGTATTGTAGGAGCTATATCTTAGCCACGAGCCATGGTCAGCCTCTTCACAAGCCACTTATGTCCAAACGTTGAGTGTGAGCATTCTATTAAAATCCATGTTCCTGGCTAGGCAAATTTCTAAGCCCGTTTGGCATCTGCGTATCAATGCGAACCAATCAGACTGGGAGACCCCCGGTACTGATTAATGTCTGTCCAATAATTTCCATCTTGGGTGTGGCTGTCATTATCTACTGGAGTTTCTCAGTATCGTGTAAACTCAATTCTCTTCCGCAAAGCTTTAAATGCTCTGCTTAGAGCTGGAGAAATAAAAGAAGAAGAGAGATTTCTTATGATGGATAACAATGTATTCTCATCTTCTACCATCCAGCATGACGATAAACGAGGACAATACGTGAGTTTCATTAGGTAATGCATACCTATCCTTACCTAGATGGCCAAAACAGATCATCGATTGTGTAAACAAACGGAATTGGAGAGCTATTAAAGTCAAGTTGAGCGTAGTTGAAGCCAGCCTGTAGATACTATAGTTATCCTCTCTTTGTGTAGCGCAGATAAACAAAAATATATGTCAATACCTAATGCATTTTAATATCTGCTTTACATGACATTCTCGTTCCATATTGGCGTGTTCATAATGTTTATTTGAACTACCTACATGACATGTAATGTTAGGTAGTAAAGCCTCCCTATAGCCAATGTAGAGTATACGCCAACGATTGTAAAAGGGCGACTCTTAGGAACAATACACTACCTAGGCTGCCGAACGAATACACATCGAGTCGCACTCCTCTTTTACCTTTTCTTTCACTTGTCGCTTACAATTGGTACAACGTTAATTAGAATGCCGTTTGCCACTATCAAAAGCTTCATTGAATACTGCTTCAATGTATGGTTTAGATTGCTGCCCGCTTCAATGAAGCAAGTTCTCGGTTCTGAGATGGTACTCGTGTAAACTGCTTTGAGCCACGCCCTATCGCTTCAATTGACAGGTATATATTTATTTTTATCGTACAGGTATCGCGACTTCTGAGATTGCCTTTGTCAAATACATTGTTTAGGAAAATTACGTGGATCTCTTATATCGCATACGACAGATCAACAAAATTTAAAGAGCATGAATCTACCAGCATGCTCAAACCGTCCAAGTTGCAGGCCAGTCCCACATCGCTGATTGCTCCATACGGGGAACGGCGTATTAGCGCGCAGATTTGCCACGGAGTAAAGCAATTGATAACAGCAATAATAAGCGAGACTTTGCAGTATCATGCAATTAGAAATGCCAAACAGTAAACGAAACATGTATATCAAAGCATGAAGAGGCAACGTAGGATTACAGTTTCGGTGCGATCGCAGGCTGGATCTCGCATGCATAATCTTGACAGCGCCTGTTGGGTTGCTACGAGGTCCCGATCCAGAAGGTGGTGTGCCTGCAATCTGGGTAATATGGGACATTGTCTTCATCCCGCCATTAACCAGGAAATTGCCTTTAAACGCCGCCAATAATGCCATTACATGTCCCTACATGCGGCTAGTGGCGATTGACTCAGCTCTGGCTCTACCAAAGTAAAAAGTGTGTACACGTTGAAAGCGGCTCTTTTCGCAGCATATAGCCGCCAGTTCAACGTCTCGTCTTCAAGATGAGTGAAGAAGGCAGCGACACGGCATTCACTGCTGCTTCGCCAAACCTACGCTGTATAAGCACTGGACAGAGCCGCAGTAAGTATTTGCATGAGTCGGCGTCACCGCATTTTCATCGCCTCGACCCCGATGCTGCTCTTCCCTGTGCGGTTACGCTCCAACGGACGCAGCAGGGATAAGGGGCGGGGGTGTCTCTGGGCTGGACCCTTGGCGAGCTGCATGTTCCCAGCCAGTAGGAAAAGAAAATCTGTTTTTGCCTTGCAGCTTGCCTTGTGCACATCAGAAACAAACAATAGAAACCAGCAGATTTCAGCAGCATTCACCTGTCTATATGAAAAAGAAGGCTCGTTTTGCGAGACAAACAGAAAGTGATTCACTTCTCCCGGCCATCGGCCCCACCCCCGGTTCTCCCCTCCGGCAGCCAATTCTTCTCATCGCCGCCCTCACAAACTTATTAGCTAAGAACTGACCCCCGAAGGAACAGACGAGGGTGGCATGCGTGGGGTCCCGTCTCAACGATGACAAGGGCATTAAAACGGCAAAAAATGAAAACAAGGGAAACAAACAGCCAAAAAAGTAAAGTGAGAGGACAGCACAGCCATAAGATCCGGCTGAAGCCACCGTTTCCTTTACATCCCATCCATCTTCTTTCTCTTCCAACTCCATTGCTCGTTTCTTATACGCAATCTTTACGCCTTGGCCTTTTATCGATTCTCATTCTTTATCAACAACCCTGTTTTTTTCCCATCCACGTAGCCAGCCAATAGTTCTCTGCTAGACCAGGCTAAGGAGCAGGGCAGCACGCAGCCAGTCTTTTTTTCTGGGCTCACGCGACGCACATCTCGTAGAGGCGAATCCACCCGAGTGCATATCGACTAGCACTGACTCGACGTCTGACCCCGACCGCCAGAAGCATCTGGAGATATCAAATCTCTGGGCCAATTTTCTTCTTCTTTCTGCATGTCGATCAGCCGTTGATCTGTTTTGACCGCGAGTCCTTTATATTGTCTCACTGTGAGACGGGATATCAAAGTGCCCTGTGCTTTGAAGTCCGAGCTGCCATAACCACCATCAGCTTTGCACAGTGACTTGATAGTTCTTTTCTGCTTTTTCATATCTGCACCAAACGGTAAGACAATCCCCAATCCCTTTCATGCGATATTTGCCCGTCCGCCGCCACCCTTCCCTTGCGCACTCGTGACCGACCCTTTCATGGCGGGGATGTGAGGGTTGGGCTGAAGTCAGGCATGCAGTGATGCGATAATGTCTCAAGCCAGCCTGGATTTTTCTATTAATTCTTCACATTCCTTCTCTTCAAATGATTCATTGTTTCTGACACGGGAATGTTTCAGGCCCACACGGGAACATAAAAAAAACCAAAAAGGCCTCCGTTAGAATTCCATCTTTGTTCTTCAATTCTTCTCTCTCGCTCTCTCAATCCCAAGCGTAAATTCGACGATCCACCCTTCACAAAAACTTTCCATCAATGGCGCGGGGCATGTCCAGCTACTCCATGACTTCAACCTTCAACGGCTACGCCTCCGACTATGAAGAGAAGCTTCTCAACACCGTCTGGGTGAGCATCGTGGGCTTGGAGGTGCTGATGGTCCTTGCGGTCGCTACACGAGGCATCTTTCGACGATTCAGCCCGCACCTCAAGCTGCCATCACGATAAAAAAAAAAAAATCTCACCGGCACTACAACTACGTCAACGATACAACATACTCCAACCACATAAGCAACAAAAGATACCAACGACACAGCATCATCTTGTTATATGAGATGTCGCACGTTTTTATTATTCTTCATCTTTCAACGTTACAGCATCAGCGAACGAGCGATCATGGCGGCAGCATTTCTTTCACTCAACGGTTTTTTCTTTTTGCGGGCGTTTTTGATACCTTTGCATTTTTTTTATTGGGTGGGTTTTTATCAGTTCAGTGCCATACATGAAAAAAGCGAGCGAAATGGCAGAAAAGTTTGTTCAATTACGGATAAGACGGGCGAATTGCGAAATGTGGAATGTCAGGTGGATGAATTTATGAATGATATTTTCTCTTCCTTCTCTATTCAAGATCTTGATAACCTTAAAAGAAATTTTTCAATAATCGCAAGACAAGTCTTCCAAGTAATTCTCCAGAGTATATATTGCCGTCTCTCTAGTAGTTTTCTCAATGCCAAACCGCTCATAAACATTGCGCCAACAAAAGGAAATAGCCATCATCATATATATAAACCATCAAACCCATCCATCTCTTGATTTTCCTTTCTATTCTTTCTTCAATTCGTCCCCAGCTCTAATACAGCGGCATCGTCCCCTCCGTCTCCGCAAACGCCCTCTCCAACATCACTAGCCCTTCCTCTATCTGCTCCGCCGTCACAGTAATCGGCGGCGCAATTCGGAAAGTCCCCCCAAAGCTCGGGTGACTGCTCAAGTTCGCCCACACGCCCAAGCTGTACGCCGTGTCGCCAACCTTCTTGGCCAGCTCCAGGCCCGGCTCCTTGGTTTCTCTACTGGCGACAATCTCAACACCGGCCATGAGACCGCGGCCACGGACGTCGCCAATGCAGCCGTATCGTGACTTGAGCTTCAAGAGGCCGTCTTGGAGGACTTTGCCTACTTCCCGGGCGTGCTGGACGAGGTTATCCCGGAATACAATCTCGAGGACCTTATCGCCGACAGCAGCGGGAAGAGGGTCGTTGACGTGGGTAGTGTAGAACATGAAGCCTCTTTCGTTGCACACACGGTCAATCTCTTCGCTGGTGACAACTGCGCTAAGAGGAAGACCGTTGCCCAATGTCTTGGATAGAGTCAGAATGTCAGGTACAACATCCTCGTGATTGATAGCCATAAAGTCGCCGCATCGTCCCACGCCAGTCTGAGCTTCGTCGACAATGAGAAGCATGCCTCTCGCCTCACAATGTTTCTTCATAGCCTTGAGGTATCCAGGGGGCAGAACAATCATGCCTCCAGAGCTCTGGATGCACTCCACGATGCACGCAGCAAGGTTACCGGTGGACTGCAAGTCAACCATGCGCCAGCCATAGTTGAGCTCGGCCTC
Organism: Trichoderma gamsii; assembly: GCF_001481775.2. Classification (NCBI taxonomy): domain Eukaryota; kingdom Fungi; phylum Ascomycota; class Sordariomycetes; order Hypocreales; family Hypocreaceae; genus Trichoderma; species Trichoderma gamsii. The sequence continues at coordinate 1,462,364 of NW_020171339.1, forward strand.
CCAGTCATGAGACCCGTCAGGCTTGCGGAACTCAGAGCGGTAGGCATTGGGAGAGGGGAGCATAAGCTGGCCTGGGAGGGTTGGGCCTTGGCCCTTGCGACCATAGTGGTATTGAGCTCCCAAAGCCTGCGCAGTCATGCCGTGCCAGGAAGCCCCCAGACCGACAATTTCCCATTTTCCAGTGTACATCTTTGCCATCTTGATGGCAGCCTCGTTGCTCTCACCGCCAGTGGAGAGAAAGAAAGTCTTGTCCAGGCCTTTGGGGAGAGCCTTGCAGAGACGCTCTCCCAGGCTAATAACAGGAGGTGAAACCATTCCAGAGAAGAGATGGTCGAGGTACATAGCATGGTCGACAACGGTTTTGACAATTTCAGGATGTCCATGGCCCAGGAGACAAGACATCTGACCGGATGTCCAGTCAAGGATCTTGTGGCCAGAAGCTGTGTAAATGTACATTCCTCGAGAACCAACGATTACGTCGTCATGAAACTTGGTGCCATAATAGGCGAGATGAGCTTGAGCCTTTTCTCGGAGCTCTTTTTCATTGACTCCATCGTACAGTGTAGGAGCAACATCAAGCTTTCCAGAGACGGGAGCCAGAAGAGGGCTGTCAGATCCGACGAGAGCTCCTGGAGCCATTGTCGATGCTTGTAGTTTGACTGAAGTGACAATTAAGAACAAAAACCTCTTGGGAAGAAATAAAGATGCAAAGTAAAGTGAATGGTTATGATATTAGATAAAGAAGTTCGAAGAAATGCCTGCAAAAATCTCCCTGTATAGCTTTCGATTGAGATGTTCGATGATGCGAGTCCAAAATCCATATGACTTCCAAGGACAGACAAGTCTTATATACAGATTCTCTTATGTACCGATAAAAAAACCTCTTTACCTCTCACGCTTATTATTCGTTCTTTCCGATATCGTATCGAGAAGTTGTGGATATCTTCGTGGCGGTTGTTGGCTTTCCTAGATTCGCCGCGGGAAACTTGCCATCTTGGCCGCGGCCGCAATCTGTCCCGCGGCAGGGTGTGTATCCGTATTATCTGCAGGACCGTCCCTATCCAACTCTAGTCCAACCCACAAATAAACCAACCAGCCCCGGGACTTTCTTTTTGTTACCAAGTAAAGGCATTTTGTAACGGGTCCCATATGCTCGGGAAAACGTGGTCTAGAATCGATGCGTCAAACTCCTGGAGATCCAGACTGCTGCTGTTCCCACCTTGTTCATCCGGTGCCACGCCCGCCAGGATCTTCTCCACAATCTCGGCGTGTTGGGCAATGCAAATATCGCCCAGATCCCACTTGTGCTGTTCCTGATGAGAGCGAAGCGCGGCAATCAGGTCGTAAGCAATTTTGAAAGAGTGGCTTTGGACCAGCCCCTCGGGAGTGTTTTCCGTCTCCAACGCACACCGCAGCAAGAAGTTGACAGCAGAGGGGAAAGCAAAAGAACTGACGGCCATCCAAAAGTCGCCAAGGTGGTCCTTCTGAAAATCTTGTATGAGCATCAGCATTTCCTCCGATGTCATGCGCGCTGCCGAATAGCGATTCATTATCTGTTCCTCGTTTACACCGTCCGTCTGCTTCTCCGCTTCGAGCTGTATTCGCTGCAATAGCAGTTTGGCGGTCAGGTATGCTAAACGAAGGTTTGCTGCCCCATTGATTTCAAGGTGAGATCCGTGCAAGACAATGCGGCGACAAGGGCCCTCTAACTTCTCAGTCCATTGGTTCAATGCAAGCTCGAGATCCGTAGTGGTCAGCCTCTCCCGTCTGACAGAGTACACGTACTGAAGAAATAGGCCAAGCACCTCGCTTAGAGCTACCAGCGAAATGAATACTCTGGCTGTGATCTCAAAACGTGAACTATTTGCTTCTGTCGAACTCTGCCGAAGGTACTCTATAGTTGGCGGAGGCACGTCATATTGAGCCTTATGGATATGAGGCGGTGTACCGTGCGCCAAACTTGTCCTGAAATCCGATTCATGTCAGTTCTCTCATCTTCTATCGTTGCAGCATCAATAACAGATATCACACGTACCATCTGTCATGAACCAACACTGACCACCAGATTTTCATGCGTAGATATTTTTCAGCCTGTGGGATCTGCCATGGAAGAGGATTGTGATTTAGGCCCAGGGAATGCGCCATAGAAACCGCAGACCCAAGAAGCACTCCGTTTCCTATCAGTGAAGTAGTAGGGCGACCGCCAATGTTTAGCAGAATCGCCTTTATGATGGACATTCCTGGCGATAGATGGAGCTCAGAGTATATTGCTTCGCTAGCAAGATTCCAAATGAAACGGCTTTCTGGACATCTATATCGACTCAGAGTTGGAGAGCTTTGCCAGTAGATGATCGTATGGGCATACAAGCATGCCAGTAGCGCCGGTGATATCCGCGTCTTGTCTTCGTGATACTGGCGGCGGAATGAGGCTTCATCCAGTAGTGGAAGGCAAATATTCACCTTTTTGAAATACCTACAATAAAAAGTGTCAGCTACGTGGAAGCTCCAGGATATTAGAAACAAGGATGACGAACTCGTCGATAACGGCCTCGTTGTGAGGTTCTAGGAGCTTCTCAATTATCTCCAGCTTCTCTGCTGAAGGGCTACGATTCAATATGACACCAACTGGTCTTTTCTGAACCTCAGTAAATAGAACAGGGCGAGAACAGCTGGCAGGCTCTGGGACGATCATTCTGGTGCTCCTGGTAGCCCCAGCTATGCCTGAGAGGTATGTAGACAAAACCTGACTATCATTGGTAGTGGCCGGCCCTACAATGTGTAGATTGAGATGTTGGTCATCATCAGAGCCCAATGCCATTGCAGACCCTTCTACCCTGTCGTGGTAGCCTTGGCCCGGCCTTGACATTGCAGCAACTGATATGGGCGGTGCATTGGAAACTGGTATTGAAGCCTGCCGCCCCATGGCCGTACTTCTTGACCCAGCCATGGATGCTGAAGTATTGGCCTTTGCGCCCCCATGGAATGAGGCCGTGGCTCGTACACCTGCCCTCACTGGGGTCAAACCGGATGCTTCCACAGATGCTCGAGGCTCTGCTCGGCGGCGGCGACGGCGGGCGGGTTCTGGAGATTCTGACGTTTGGGAATCCTCAGGAAAATAACACTCTGTCTGGTGAGCAAGACATGTCACACAAGCCGTATTATCGGCTGCAGTCTGACATCGAGACTTTCTCCGGCGACAGGGGATACAGGCCGGCCGGAGGTGCGACCTGTACGGCCTTCCGCCGCCGCCGCCTTGCTGTTGGCTTCCGTCCATGTTTAGCCAGAATGTAAATGAACCTGGCTTTCGGCAATTGGAGAAAACAAACAGAATATGGATGCGTCCGCGCAATCAATACATTTCGTTTAGTCTATAGACAGTAGAACTGATAAAGCGCAGCGTCCAAAAACGAGATGATTCGACTTGGCCGCGGGAAAAGAACGAGTTTGCCACACTAGAAGTACAAAACACGAGCCCTGGCTAGTGGCCGAGGTTGTTGGAAACTAGCTGTCTTAGCTTAAATCCAATATCAAAATCTCTAGTGCCACCAACATGACGAACTTACTGATAAAGGTAGCCGATGGAGTAATGTGTGAGAGATCGGCCCAATTGCATGAGGAGATATAGAATAGAGTGCAAAGCTCTCCTGTGGTGCCTTTGAGGGAGGACAGCAACTAGACTCCAACATTTACCGCTGCAGAGCCTCACCTTCTTCCTCAATGACTTGGTAAGTCTGCAACTCGTTCGACCTAACATAGTTTGAAGCAGCATTACTTGAGTACCTAAGCCACTAGAAAGTAAAAGCCACGGTATAAGTACTTGAGACAATGAAACGATTATGACCGCTATGCCCACGGAGTTAAGGTGTCCAAATTTGAATAAGCATAGGGTTGAACGTTTACAGTCCAGGCTTACAATCCATAATGGGGAATGTTCTCCAAGGCAATTCCGGGCAAAGCTCCCAAATAGTATTCATACTTGTCAACCAAAAGCGCTAGTAAGGCAACTTCGCTACTTACAAGGGGTCGAAGAGCTGCTAGACGTTGTTCCAAGCGAAAGCCGGCCATTGAGGCGATAGGCGGAGTGCCCGTGTTATACAATACACAGGGTCTCTCGTATTAGCCCTTGTAGCGCTGCTGCAGGTAATAGCCGTTAACGGAGGGTCTTCAAAAATGATAGCTTCAACTAGAGTTGTACTACGCAGTAAGCAAGACCAGCAAGCCTTCCGGCTGGCCCGCTAGAGGCGTTGGTGAACATGCCAGATCAGATTGGGATGGGTTACACTACCGATTTCAGCTTGTCAAAGGAAGCTCATCTAGGTCAAGCCGCCCGATCACGGCTGTGAAAGCCAGCATTGTTTAGCAAGCTTTCTGCCCTGGGCGCCGCGGTGCCCACTGCGGCCCCATTGATTGTGAATAGCGGGTGGAGTAGATAGTAAAAGTTTGCCGCGGGAAACCAACAAGGTACGCGTGCGAAAAAATGCTTTCCGGGAAAAGTAATAATTTGCCGGAGAGGAGACACTTTGTCTTTCGTCTGTATGAAGTCTCGCTTTTTGATGTCATCATTCTCCCATGCTCCATACTTTCCGCAGGATCAGTTCAGGATAAGCAAAACTGGGGATGATTCGCTGGCAAAAGCCCTAGCAGCAGTATCTTGACGCCTCCGCCTAAAGTGCCGGTCGCGCCGCACCTATTTGCTTGACTGATCTTCTAGCATCAAAAGGCACTGTTCGTTCATCCATACCTTTCAAGCTGATACCAGACAGGGAAACCCATGTATCAGTGCCTCCTTTAACTGAAAAGCGCCTTTTGCCGGACTCCGTCGCCGCGGGAAACTTTGTGGAAATCTACCCCGAGTCTGGACCCTCCGAATGGCGAATTCTTAGTGGTCGAATCCGCTGAGAATTTCCGCTTTAAGCAATTGACAGTTGTCACATCCACGCTCAGGGGTCTGTTTCCCCTCCGAACTTCGTTGAAGAATGCGGGCAACGCGCGACGTGGGACTTTGCCGCGCATGCATTGCCCATCTGTCTGGCCGCCTTTTGTCAGTGACCGGTGACTTGTTTTGTCCCCTTAGTCTTCGCTTACCTACATTCTAATCGTTGTGGCCTTCTTCTTCTGCCCAAGTATTTCCTTCAGTTGATAAGGATCAGGATTCTGCCCGGGTAAATAAATGGACAGTAAGCTGCATGAGTAGCGATGCCGTTGGAAATATTGGCCGAACATGTCAGATTGCCTCAGGCAGACAGTCATGTGCTGCGACTTCCCATAATGTGTAAACTCTGGATGCGGTCGCCGGACTCTGTTTAATCTTGTTTGACTTGAACGTGAATTGACATGCTTAAACATCCAGCTGATTATGAAAAGCGAGCAAGCTGGAAAAACTAAATGGCTCCTCTATTTTAAAATCGACCCATACGTTAAATCAAGAGAAAGTAGGCAATTCTATCGTCCATCACTTCTGCATATACTCTTGCATAATAACTCCTTCAAAACATCTCGCGCATATGAGGGAATACCGTTCCATCGGCAGACGTGAAAATGGGATTCTGTGAATCTGGAGAAGTCAAAGCATGAGGAGGCGGCACATGCTGGTCTTCTCCATTGCTTCCAAATTGAACACCGTTGAGACCGACATAGCCCTCAAATATCCTAGACATCTCACTCTGAATCTTTTGGCCATTATCATTCGGCATCATGTTGTCTGTATTCTGCCTGGGCGGCATTGGTGGATGTTGGAACATGGGCTGATTGGTTTGCATGGTGTCCATATGGCCTCTTGCAAGGCCAATCATGCCCAGTGCGGCGCTCGAATGAGGATCCTCGTCTGGATTTAGGCCAAATCGAGGAGCCACATCTTTGAGTGATTTGATAGTTCGCCATAGTCGCTGAGAGACCCAGCTCTTGACGGACAGATCTTTGACCAGGTCAAGAGCCATGTAGAATTCTTCTCGGCAGACGGCGCTGAAACGCACAGGTGCATGTACCGATGCGAGAAAGACAACCGCTATTGCCGCTGAAAGAAACTGGTGATAAAAGACTTGCGCTCTTCGATATAGGTTGGTGGTGCTGTTAAGGTGATGGAGGTATTGAATTGTGTCTTTGGCCAAGTCGACGACGCGCTGGGCTTCTAACGGATGCGCCATGATACTGGTTGCGCTGTGCAACACAGGGGTATATAGCCATGTGCGTATCTAAGAAGCTGTCAGTTTGTGATTTGAGATTGGCCTGGAACCTTCCCCATAACCTACCTGGTTGAATCGTAGATATGTCCATATCCGTAGCCGTTGGAGGTTATATGATGGTGTTGATGTTATCTGAGTCTCCTTGTCCCAGCTTCGCACTCTAATCTCTTCTGGAACAGTCTCATACCACCGTAAAATCTCTTGATCGAGTCTTTCGATTTCCTCCTGGCCCAATTCGTGTGCAAGGACGGGTCCAAAATGATTCACTTGACGCCACACCTTGGCGCCTATTCGAGAATATGTAATCATGGCCACAAGATAAGGATATTCCTCCTGGGGCGACGTTAGTTACATAGATTGTATACTGTGCAAATGCTTTTAAATACTTACAGGCATAGGCAAGGTTGGGTCAATCTCGTCATCTTGAATAGCGTACGGCAGACCCGTACCAAACGCCCATCGGCGGTCGAGAACGTATGCCGACCAAAAACTATTAAGCGCATTCTTTCTCTCGGCCTCATTCTGTATCGTCATCAAACCCCTCTTCTGGTGAATACCAAGCTCGACACAGAGCCGCACCACCTGGCCCATGACACGCCATGCGAGTACTTCCTCATTGGACAAGAATCGGTAGCCAGCTACAAGTGCTAAGAGGGGAAGATCACTGACATCAAGGCCGTCTGACATGAGCTTTCGATTAATGATATTCTCCATGCTCTCATACAAGCGTAATGCCTTTTCGGAATGGCCATGTCCTTCTACGACAAGAGCACAGCATATGATGATTTTCAACTGCAAGGTTTCAAGATCATTCAAGAGCTCCATTGGTCGTGGATTCCTTAGATATAGCGAGACGTTTTTGGCATGGGCAATGACGGTTTGGATATTGATCACGGGATACATGATGCCGATTTCGTCTTCGTGCACTCTACAGAGGCGCACCATCTCGTCTTTATCAAATTCCAAGAGCGGATCAGCCATCTGGGTTGATATTGTAGTGACCATGTTGTTGCTTGGTAACGGCTCAATATCGTCTCCTTCCTCAGCAGTCTTCCATCCCATGTTGCTGATCGTCTCCCTGGCGACATCCAAGGTAAATGCCGTGCTGGTTGGACCTTGAAATGGCGTTTGCTTTCCAAGGTAATCTGGCCGCTGACCAGATGCTGAGCTTTGTGACGGAGAAGGTGCAATAACTGAGCCGCCAGTAGGCATGATGCGGTCTGAAGTTGGTGGCGCGAGTCGCGGCTCGCTCTGCATGTTTCTCATAGACTGATTGAGCCAATTGACCTCCTCCTGGAGGCGACTTAGCTGTGCTGCAATCATTTTGAATTCGTCGGAGTCTTTAAAGTTGTTTGTACAGCAATTGGGAGCATAAAGACAGGCAAGGTTGAGGTTGCCGCATCGTTGACATGGCGTTTCACCATTGCATTTGATCTTGCGCCTTTTACACTCATTGCTATATGGGGTTGCCCCGAAATAGTCAGTATAGTTCAGTTTGGCTCATTGTATATTGAAAGGATGATTGATGAAATGATTCCATGTGCAATTGTGGCCTGATAGATCACCGGGTATCATCGGAGGCAGCTGAATGCAAGCTTACCATGCAATAGAGATGTACTAGATAGATCTTGAAGTCAGCTGATGGAACTCAATCTAGATGTTTATAAAGTCACATTTATTTGAAGCTGGCTCCGCAAGCATGTGAACCGCATCTTATTCACCCCTAGCCGCATTGCGCCTCACGCCGCATCATCACATCGCACCCCAAGCCTCGGACAAAGAACCCATAAACTCACCCGATTCCTCTTGCTCCTCGTCTGCTTCGCGATCGCAGCCCCGTCCTCAATCGACTTCCTCTTGCTCGCACCCGCATTGGCGTCTCCAGGCGAATCGCCTCCGGGCTGCAGCGCGGAATTGTCTCCGTACATGGCGGAACCTGGGCTCATCTGCGGCCGTGACTGCGGCGTCTCGTACGAGACACTCGCCGAGTCGCTCAAAGCGCCGACCGGCGCCGTCAGGTAGCGCAAGTCTGATGCCTGCGTCTCAATCTGCTCCATGGCTGGCGCGCGCGAGGTGCAGGCAGCGAATGCCTTTCCTTACTTTTCTTTCTGCCCCTTCTGAAAGAGAAAACCGAGGGAGAAAAGAGCCACACTGACAGGACAACCTCGGACTTTGTGGCACGCTCCCGCAAAGGTATAAAGCCGCGCCCACGTGACTTTGAAGTTTGCCGACTCGACCGATAAAAATGCCCTGCTAGCAGAACGCATGCAAGAGATAGCAAATGCAGCTGAAGTACATACGAATTGCTGCCGGCGCTTACAAAATACCGCTACGGACACTATTCCGTAGCCTGTAAGCCGTTGGAAAGCTGAGTCGCAGCTGGCTGAGAGCGCGGTGGAGACGTGGCGGCGCGGTGCGTGGTCGATATTACTCGTCACTCTCAGGATCTGTCTTGACAGGGTTCCCAGGGCGTATAATTGAGGAACACGCCTGGCCACAAGTACGAAGGATACCAATGATTGCAACCAGGTATCACCCCCGACGCATGGCATGACAAGGGCTTCGGCAATGTCCTCAATAGCCATGTGGAATCTCCGATCCTCCGCTGCACACACTTGTCAGTGGGAAACGCAACAGCGGCCACAATTGCTCCGTCGTATGGGTTGCAGCGCGTGGGGCCCGCGGAGCACGACCTGGATGTCACTTTTGGCTCGATAATTAAATAGGTCGGTTCATGGGGTAACGTTATTGGAAAGATTTCATCCCTCCCTCTGAAGCAGCTGAGAGCTTGTGAAACAATAATACTGAAGAAGACGTGTTAAATGTCACGTAACCGTGTTCACTAGAATCTCGAAGCCCCCAGAGACATGAAGAATGCACTTCATACAAGTAGAAGTATCTGCTTTCATTCTGCCAAGAGCTCGTCTACAATACCTCAATCTTTGTAAACTTTTCTATTACATTTCCCATTTCACATTATGCATTCTTTTGTTTTCTTCTCTTCTTCTCAAACCTCCTCATGACCATGAGCAGGCAGAATCTTGCCCTCGCAGTCACCAAACCCGATCCGCACACCATCCTTCTCACAGTATCCCCTCATGTTCAAGCTGTCGCCGTCCTCAATGAAGCGGCGCACACCACCCTTCTCCAGCTGAACATCAGCTTTGCCGCCCTCGGTCCTTTCCAACAAGCTGCCGCGCTCACCAGGCTCTGTGCCGCTAATGGTTCCGGACCCTAACAAGTCTCCGGCCCGCATGGGGCATCCGCCGACGGTGTGGTGCGTAATCATCTGTGGAAAGGACCAGAGCAGGTTCCGGCCGCTCGTCTTGGTCAAGTTGACGTGGTCGCCGCTCTCAGCTAAGGCGCACCGCAAAAGTCAGCATCCGTACTTACTGTGTACAGCTAGGCATGTTTGGTGGGGTGGAAAGAACACTCACTGGTAAGGCTGACTTCGAGCTGAATGTCAAACACGCTCTTCTTCTGCGTCTCCTTGAGATAATCCTGCACAGGGGTGTCGTTCGCCAGCGGCTCGGTGCGGAAAGGCTCCAGGGCGTCTGCGAGGACAACCCATGGGCTGATGGTAGAGCCAAAGTTCTTGCCGTTGAATGGCCCCAGAGGGACATACTCCCACGCCTGGATATCACGGGCGCTCCAGTCGTTCAAAAGAACGAATCCGAAAATGTATTCCTCGGCCTTGTTGATGTCGATGGACTCGCCCATCTCGTTGGGCTTACAGATGAAGCAGCCCAGCTCCAGCTCAAAGTCTAGTCGGCGGCAAGCTACCGTAATCGGCTCTTTGGGGGTCGCTGCCGGATTGGGGAGGATCTGACCGCGAGGTCGTCGGATGGGAGTTCCAGATACAACGATGCTGGAAGAGCGGCCGTGGTAGCCCACAGGCAGATGGGTGTAATTGGGCTGCATCGCATTGTCAGGCCCTCTGAACAGGACACCAACCTTGTAGGCGTGATGATAGCCCGCATAGAAATCGGTGTAGTCGCCAATCTGCATCGGCAGGTGCATCTTGACCTTTTCGACGGGAATCAGCGCCTTTTGCTTCAGCGCCTCGTTGTCCTTGAGAATGGCCGGCACATCTGTCGACTGGCTTAGAATGCGCTGAAGGTCGCCTCGCACAGCACGATGCACAGAGCGCCCGCGCTCGGCAAAGGCATTGAGAGACGACTGTCCAAAGACGGCATCCAGACCGCCGAGAGAGCTCAGCTGCTGCTTCGCCTGCTCATCGGTGGCCAGCGCCTTGAGATCAATGACAAAATCGCCAATTCGAGCTCCAGCGCGGGGTTGTGAGCTGCCCTCAGAAAAGATGCCAAAGGGCAGGTTGTGAATTGAGAAGTCGCCGTTTCGGTCCAATGGGACCCAAGAAGTTGTAGAAGCCATCTCTTTTTTCTTTTCTTTTTTGTGTCTCTCTATCTCTGCAGTTTCACCAAAATCTATTCTTGAAAGAAGAGAATTAAAACAAAAGCTTGACCTCGAAATCTTCAAGCTCTCTACATTTCGTTGCTCGGCATATGAAGGTGGGATGGAATGGAGCGCTTCCGCTGTGGGGAAGAAGAGCCGAGAGCACCCGCCCCCGGATGGACGTACCGAGGCGGATTCGGAATCGGAATTCCGCGCTCACACCAAGAACTTACACAGGAGCATAGGCTCGGAACCTGTTAGCTATCTCGACGATTGAGAAGCATTTTGTTTACAATGACACAGAGCCTGATGCAATGACAAATCAATGTGCACAATATTAGGGATTGTTATCAGGTATCAAAGAAACTATTAACAGTGTATTGTTATCCAATTTGGCCGATATCGCTTTTAGCCGTCTATCAGTCACTCTATGAAGATGGAGCAAATTAAAAGAAAAGGAACACCATCCTCTTCGGCTCTCTTCTTACCTAAACAACCGAAGCCCTTCATCTTGCTTATACAGAGCCTCCATCTCATCATCCTCGCTTTCTTCTTCATTCAACTCCATCTTTTGACCGAACAAGGTGCCGAAGAAGCGATCAATTGCACCCTGCTCCCAAGCTCTTCTGTCCTCTGAGGCCATGAAATTCTGTAGTTTTTCGTGCACTGTGAATCGCAGCTTTCGTCCTTTGCTTGCCTTCCTGTCCACAACTTTTCGAGTCTTGGCCTCCTTGTTGGCGGTGAGCATGACAGAGGCTACGGCGCTTGACTGTTCTGCGGCCGATTCGACGGTGCGTTGATCCACAAGCTCTTTCAATAAGAGCTGGTAGAAATCTGCATCGTCATAGATATCTTCGCTCTCGGTAATCTTCTTGGAAGCCTGAACTGGTGCGCAAGATCGAGGCACTCGCGTGCGCTTGACAAGTCTGCCATCGGGATTGGCAAGCTGGTCTTGCAAAGCACTGATAAGCGTCTTGGGCTTTGCGCCGAGTCTGCTTGCGGGCGCAGCCACAGTGACGCTTTGCACCTTGCGAGACCACTTGTCTAACCTGTCTTCTCGGAACTTTATCGCTCTTTGATCGTCGTCTTGAATCTGCTTCCAAATTTGTTGGTTTGAGAATTCAATGTCCAATGCTCGCTTGCGTTTACTGCCCGCGGCGGTTGGTGGAGCCAGGTTTTCTCGAAGGTCGCTGATAGTGTTTAGCAGCTTGATAGCGGCTTCCTCTGCAGCCTCGTAAGCCTCCGCTTCGGAACTTGAGTCTGAATCCAAAGTAGTGAACGTGTTTGCAGCCACAATTGCTTTCTGGAGTCGGATGCGCATGTTGAGCAGCCCGTCGTAGATTTTCCTCTGTTGTTGAATGGCAACTCCCTTTTGTACCTCAGTCTGGTTTGGTGTGGCGTCCAAGGAAGGCTTTGCAGTGTGTTTAGTTGCATCTTCATCTTCATCTTCATCTTCATCTTCCTCATCATCATCTTCATCTTCTTCATCCTCGTCCTCATCGGAGGCTCCACCATTCAGCAATGCATCAAGACCATCGTCCATGTCCTCGTCAGAGTTTTCATCTTCATCTTCCTCATTTTCTGCTTCATCGGAGTCTTGTTCTTCCTCAGAAGCAGACATGAAATCCGCCGCAGTAGCTCGCTTGTTCTGCGACTTCTTAGGCTTTGAGCTACCGCGAAATACGAAAGCGTCCAATCGCTCGTCATCAGACTCTGCCAGAGCATTGTCACTGCTGATTTCTGAGTCGCTAGCTTCCGCAGTATCGGCTTCTAGATTGGCAGTCTCCGGATCGTCGTATTCAGCGTCGTCGTCGTCGTCCTCCTCCTCTTCTTCTTCCTCGTCCTCCTCTTCTTCTTCCTCGTCCTCCTCATCGCTGCTCTGTTCTAGGGCATGGCGCGAAACTCGAGACCCGCGGTACTGCTTTCCTAAAGAAAGGCCCTCCTTTTCCCTCAGTTTACTGTGTCCAACAGTCACATAATGTTCTGTACCAGCGTGTTCATCCTCACTGCCGCTTCCATTGTCATTGTCGTTCTTCCCATTGGCTTCAGGATCGTAATCTACATGTTATCAGTATATGGATAGATGAGCAAAAACAGACAATACCAAATCGTCATACCTTTGACCAATTCCTCATCCGGATCTTGGAATGCCTTTGCGCGTCCTTTTGTCTTGGCCATTTTGGATGTGATTTAGCTTGGTTGCGAAGTTTGCTTAGACCCCACGCTGGGATTTTTTCTGCCGTCTAGAGACAGCTGCGAAACTAAACTTTTAGGCGGTGAATCGCGGCAAAAATTAGCTTGCATGAATGGCAAACAGACTAACCGTATAGATCCTATATAAATGGGTCTGTCGATGCTGATACTGTCTTCTCCAATCATGCTGTACGTGAGTGAGCTTCTTAGAACACAATAATTACTCGAAGGGTAGAGGGATGATATTGACATCTTGCGCCACCTGATTTTGATAATTTAAATCAAGTTGAAATGACCTAAAGTTCACTATCAACTCGATAGTAACGTCAAACTCTTTCAGTGTAGTTATCAACAATGCGCCCTACTTCCTCGATGCTCTTTCGAGCTGTAAGAGCTCTTCAACATGAAAATCCCCTGGTACGAGTTGAATACTTCTATTACCAAAGAACCTTTGATTGACAAAACCTTTAGGGTCTCCCTCGATCGGGTACTCCACCAAATTGGCCAAAACGGCCTCAGAGACGGAAGATTACCGGTGTAGACAAAGTCATCGCCGTCTCCTCTGCCAAAGGCGGCGTTGGCAAAAGCACAGTCGCTGGTGGGTTACCTCAACACGCCCAGTAAAAGACATATAGGTAGATATAGAGCTGGTTCACTAACTGAGATAAATTAGCAAACCTATCACTAGCTTTTGCTCGACTTGGCTTCCGCGCTGGAATTTTAGATACTGATATTTTTGGCCCTTCTATTCCGACCTTATTCGATCTATCGGGAGAGCCCAGGCTATCCAGTAGTAGGTAAACTGGTTTTAAATCCCAATATGATACGCTGACCAAGACTATTTTTAGACAATCAGCTCGTACCCCTAACTAATTACGGAGTCAAGACAATGTCAATGGGCTATCTGGTGGGCGAAAGTGCTCCAGTTGTTTGGAGAGGGCCAATGGTTATGAAGGCGATTCAGCAACTCCTCCACGAAGTAGACTGGGGTGGCTTGGATATTCTTGTGTTGGATTTGCCTCCCGGAACTGGCGATACGCAGTTGACCATAACTCAGCAAGTAATTCTAGACGGTAAGCAGCTGTTGCTTCTTCGCGTTAAACACTGTTACTTTTAGTCTCTTGATACTTATCAGCCTAGGGTCTGTTATTATCACCACACCACACACTTTGGCAACGAAAGACGCAGTCAAGGGCATAAACATGTTCAAAACTGTTGGCGTCAACATCCTTGGCATGGTGCAAAACATGTCTCTCTTCAATTGCCCTCACTGCCATCAGGACACTCACGTTTTTGGATCAAATAAAAGGGTGGAAAAGCTATGTCAAGACCATGAAATTCAGTTTCTAGGAGACATTCCGCTTCATCCCAACATTGGTGATGATGGAGAGAGAGGAAAGCCGACTGTCGTCGCTGAGCCATCCAGCGAACGAGCATCGGCGTTTCTCGATATCGCTAAAGCTATTTGCCCCAAGATTGATCTAAAAGAACACGAGCATCACAATCACTAACTCTTCTTATTTCCTTTCTCTTTTTCAAACAGAAAAGTAGGGAAAAAAGGATACTTAGACGGCATGCTCGGAAATTTAAACCTCGTTTGAATGAAAGGGTGGTCGTGGGAACCTGCCATAGTAGCTTAGCAATGCATTCCACATCCCAAAGGGGGCCGCCTATTCTTGAATCAAGCATCTTGTATTTTGCCAAATGGCAGTCAATGTTCCCATAACTTTAATTCTTCTTCTCGAAGCCGTGATATAAAAATTCTGGTGTAAAAAAAGCCAAATGCATAAATGTTAGCCTCTTCAACAACTTATCGCAAGGCATATTACCGCGGTATCAACAATAGTTTCCCAGCTCCTTAACGCCTTTCGTCATCAATCCAAGCTTTTCCCAGTGGCTGCCTAATCCAGGTAAGGCATTCTTAGTCGAGTTCTTCATTGACTTGGTAGATGTGCCGACTACGTGTAGGGTCCTTGCTCATTGTCTTGCCAGAGCCAGTAAATCCAACTGATTAAGAAACGTTAGCAAAAGTGCACCTCCCATTCAAGATTCTCATACAAGTACAAGATTCGTGTGATTCTTACCTCTCCCATGGATTCCCTCGGGTGTACGAAACATAGAGTCCTTCTTGTTAGATTTGCCAAACTTTGATTTGGCGTTGAAATCTTGCCATTTGGACTTGCCAGCTTCTAGCTCTTTCTTGGCCTTGATCTTCTTTGGCTTGGGTGGCTTGGCAGCATCTTTGTCTGCCTCTGGTTCTTTCTTCGCCTCTGGGTATATCGTAGCGCCGGCGGAACTAACAACTCCTGGAGCCGGCGTAGTGGCCACTGCGGTATTTGATGCTGATGCAGGGCCTTCGGCTTTTCGTTTATTAGAAATAGGGCGAATGTCTCTCGATCGAAGCGTCTCAGTGTTGTCGTAGCTCTTGAATTTCACGATATAGATGGGATCCGTAGATGACCCGGTGATGGAGGTGATACGCGCCGGATAGAAACCCTTGTCGCCCGAAAGCCATTTTGCCATGACAGAGTCATTGACCTGGTACTGCACAGTAACCTCTTCCTTTTCCTCAACCGGTGGTGCAGCCTTCTTGAAGGCAGGATGGTTCTCTTTCGACCACTTGGCCGGCTCTGGCGGAGGCGCGGCTGGTTTAGGATCAGGCTTGGGCACCTGCTTCGACTTTAGATCGGCGATGTTTTCATCTAGGAGGTCGACAAAGCTCTTCAGCTCTTCTTGGAGCGCCTTGAGATCGACATTATCAGGGTCATCGCGGATTTGCGCAAAAACAAGATCCAGCTAAGGTCAAGTCAGCAGCGGGCTTCACGATGCGAAAAGATATCGGGGCAGCAAGAGTCTCGGTTCGTACCTGTTCCTGATATGTTTGCCGCTCGGCTTGAAGCTCTGAGATTGAAGACATTGTTCAGCTAGCAGCTCGTCTGTCACGCAGATACCAAAGTTAGATCAAACGGCGATGGAAAATGTCGCGAGGCTTTGGAGTTTGAATAGAGGCTAAAGCTCAAACTGCGACTCCGTGCTCTGTAGTAGGTGGGTATCATGTATGGAGATAAGAATCCGGCGGTGGGGCGAAAGTACGGTATCAAGACTTGAAGAAAATCACGTGATGCTTCATAGCCAGACTGTAATTCATATGGTCACATTATGCCCGAATAAATAACAAGATGCGCCCAGTGGTGGAACAGGTTCTCGTTGATTTAGGATTATGATTTCAACATGCCCAAGCAGGAAGTTGGCCCAACCTGTATGTTGCTGCTATGTAGTGAAGAGCAACGAAATTATCAGCTTTGATCTGTAACCGCGCCGAGATCGGGGCTAGCACGATAGTACGCGTATTGCTTCGATTTCGGCTCTTGGTAGAATTTTGAACAATCCATACAAGACTTTGTCTTTCACGATTAGGATTCTCTAGACATTCGAATCTGCTATGCGTAGCAGTAGGCAGTTGATTTTGCAGGCTAAACACGAAAAGGGGGACGCGGCAATGGAACGTTCCGAGAACCCAACGTCATCGCTGCATCGCGAGCAAGGGTGGATGTGTCTCCAAAGAACAGCGTGGGAACAAGGTTCCCGCAATCTGGAGGATATTGGGCAACGACGCACAGATTGGGCAACTCTAGGCAGCAGCTATTCAGCGCAGAATCAGTACCCGGATGAAACCTGAAATCTCCGTGAGCTTTTAATCACATCGAGAGCCGTGGGGTGCGTGTAAGACGGCTTTTGGCACGCAGAGCCTCTCAACTGCAGACGCTGGCTGCGCTCTCCGACGGGTTGCATGGTAAGCCTCAAAGTTGGTAGAGAGGCCTAATCTCTTAAAGTCGCGCAAAGGGCCCTTCACCGGTGCGCCACTCACCTGAACATTGTAACACTGAACGAGCCCGGATTCGCCATTTTGGGAGAGCGAGATTGGACGGTAGCACGACCTGATGCGGCCCAAGAGCAGCGTGGAACGCCAAGGAAGTACAGGAATCCAGGATGGAGCAGAGACAGCGCCGATTTAGTACTAGGTGGCAGCCAATGCGTAGTATGACGCAAATTATGCCATGGCTCTGAATAAGGTGGTTGATTAGAGCTAAGACAATGTCTCTTTGCTGCATTCCAGCGAAGCAACAGAACAGGAGAAAAGCGCTGGGAACAGAGGAGGAGGAGGAGGAGGGGGAATTGATAACAATAACAATAGATCTGTAACACAATGCCAGTTACTAATAGTGCTAATGCTCGATGGACCGAAAGCTTGAGTTATTAACTCCCGTCCATTACGTAGGTAGGTTAGTCGGCATCTGCTACTGCTAGCTCCTGGTATTCCGCACTCCGTCCCAGCATCTTGACGGCCAGCTCTGATGGGCCACAGACAAGCAAACAAAGCAGAGACCCGACAGAAGCCTCGTCGTCCAGCCTCAACCACTGCGCTGGCCCGGCCACCCTCCATCTCCTCGTCGCTGCTCCTGTCTCTCCGGCGGCATCAAAGACCCGGTTCGGCGGTCTGTCTCGGGAAGAGCGACTATTCCTGTATTAGGGCATGACAATTACACTTTGTTCAACCCTCCTCCACCTGCCGCGAGCAGCAAACGCATCGCACTTTTTTTTCTCCTAAAGCCAGCCCAGCCCAGGCCAGTCACCGTCTTTCCACCTCTCATAAAGCTCTTCTTCTCCTCGTCCATCATCCTGCAATCCCGCATCCTCCATCCCTCCTCGGCCGCGCCAATTCGCATCCCCAGCCCTTTTGCCGCTCGGCCGTGCTGGACGTCTGGAGCACTTTTTTTACAGGTGCCGCCGTCAATTGACCCCCCTGGACCGTCCGGAAGCCCGCCTGTCGCATCGCGTCGCTTTGAGCCGACATCAACCACCCTTTATAGCCATTCACACGTGTCTCACCCTCCACCAGCAACCCTTTCGGTGCCGGCGTTAGCAGGCCACAGGCACTTACAAGCCCGCCGTCCGTCGAGTCCAGAGTCGAGCCGGCTCTGCGCACCGCAGCGCATCACAGCAATCGAGACCAGGGCGGCTCTTCTGCAGCTCCTCTGCCGCAGTGACAGAAGAGCCATCGCCAACCCGTGCCGAGAGCAATCTGGCCTGGAGCGGCCCAGCCAGCGCAAAAACCACCGCAGCCATGGCGTCCGAGAGTGACCAAGACAGCGCATCTGCATCTGCGTCTGCATCTGCATCTGCCGCGACCGGGGGCCAATCAAAGCGCCCTCCCCTCAACCATCACGCCAGCGACCAGAGCGACGCCAACACTGTCACCTCCTCGGGCCATCCGCATCACCGCCCCAAACACCAGAAACAACGCCACGTCGGCCGCCTCCACGGCCGTGTGCCCTCCTCCAGCAAGGTCCTGCACAAGCCGCACAACAGCTCGTCGAGAATCAATCTGGGCCGGAAGCAGGGCTCTCCCACCGATCTCGAGGCTCAATTCGCTCAGCGACCCGCGCCGCACCGCCGCGCGACCAGCGAGGTCAAATTATTAACGCAACCAGACCCAGCGACGGCCATTCCCAAGAGCTTGTCCCAAAGCAACCTGAAGCGCAATCGTTCGCACGTCGAGATCAGCAAACGCACGAAATCCTCTTCCTCTGACAAGCTAAAACGCAGCGCCAGCGGTACCGGCATTCACAAAGCAACAAAGTCCCAAGTGCACTTCGACCTCGGTTCGGATGATCCAGAAGACGAATGGGTTGATGCCAGTGGCTCTAATTCGCCTTATTTGTCGCGAAAGGGCTCATTGAACAGCAGTACACACTCTTCTTTCCCTCCCGGAAACAGTGCGGCAAATTCCCGCCCACAGACTCCAAGCGCGTCGACAGCAGCGCCAGAGGTGGCATCATCAATAGAAGAATCAGCAGAGGCTTCAACGGAAGCTTCGACAACGCAACCGGAATTGTCGTCATCGCCCTCTCGAAAAGCAGCAGAGCGTAAAGATTACCCGACGACGCGACTGCTACAGAGAGTCGCATCTCACGGCGCTCCACCTCAAATGTCCACAGAAATGGCAAAGGCTACTCCCACGCACATCTCGCCTGCCTCGACCAGCCATGAGCCCTCTCCGCCGACCGGAAGCCAATCTGAGGGGCTTATTTCGCGCTTCGTCGAAGTCCCCAGCTCAGGCCTCACCAGCGAGGGTTCATTCTACAACCCCGTTCGCGCAGGAGGCTCTCACCGATCTGAGGACCTTGTTCGACGGCCGCATTCAACGGCCAACTTATCGAGATCCCACGAGTATCATCCCAGCGAAGATGTGTCGCCTATAGAGAGTGATATCAGCGCTCTAGTACCTAAGCCCGCCAGGAGAACAGCCGCGCCCTCAGCCCTCACATCGCGTACACAACAGAAGCTCAACTTGCAGCGCGCAAGTTCATCTCTTGAGCCCGGACAGGCTGTTCCTGGCCTGGGTGGAGCTGTAGGAAGTGGACCATTAATCGGTATTGGAGATCCAGGACACGATGGAGGCAACAGCCGAGACCCTCGTGTCACTAAGCTCTTGGAGCGGACGGGGATGGAATATTTAGTCGTCCGGCGTCACCAAAATCCCATTGTAAGATCACTGAACCGCCTCAGCCATATTCCAGGGATGGACAAGACCAAGAGGATCCCTCGTACCAATACAGGTTCAACAACAGCCAGCAAACGGTCAGCGGATCCCACAGCTCGCCATGTTCGAAACATTAGCATGCCCGAAGGACGCCAAGCACCTTCAATTAAACGAACGGCGTCGGTGAAAACCAACGGCGCAGGCTCGAGCTACGAAGGAGACGATATGAGCCGACTGAACGAAAGACTCAGTGGCTCCAGCTTGGTTGGAGGTGAGGAGGAGGATGCTATGGCCGGTCTCCTTCGCAACCTCTGGGATAAACCTATGGATCTCAGTGCCAGCACAGATTGAGAAGCTCTGTAGCATCACGCAGCGGAAAGGGTGCAACAAGAGCCGCTTGCACGATGAGCAACACATGGACAAAGCTATGGGTTCGATCTTTAATAGGATGTGACCACGGCAAGTTCATGAAAACTATTCGAGATAAATCATGCTGGTGCACCAGCAGGTACATACAACAAGGGGGGGGATCCTAACCGCCAAGCATGAGAGCCCGCAAAGAGCTCGCTGACAGCGAGGAGTCCTTCGACGCGACTTTATTTTTCTTTCTTCCGCTTTATTCAAGTCACTAGGGGACAACATTTTTTGGTAGTTTTCGGAGTTTATAGGATACAATGTGCAAGCACGGTTTTGTATCTCCTCTTCAACATAAGCGTACCTATATTTGTAGATGCAAGGGCACCATTGTATAAAGCGTGGGGAGGTGACAGCGGAGGAAATACATTTGCTATGCGCAAGGGGATATAAGCGAAACACAATACATACAAGATTAATGACTTATTCTCTTTTTTTTCCAGCTCCCGCTGTTAAGTGGTTTTTATATGATGATACATTTCCAAATTAACTGATCGGCAATTGCAGCTACAGCGAAGGATCAGATCCCACGCAAAAATGTATATATAGGCACAAATGGCACTCAGAATTGGATATGGGCTAAATATACAGCAAACTGATAATATCTAATGCACAGTAACGCCTATCCCCCATCCCATTCGTGATAGTATACAAAAGACAAACATAATCGTGAAAGTTTTAAAAAAGAGCAGGGAGTTGTTTTGTTTTGTCGTATAGACGCCGTAGCCGCATTTATCATTTAGTTTTGGGACTTGACAGCGTTGTGGCGAAAGAAGGGCTGTGGGTTCTGTTCTCGCTGGTCACCTCCGATAGCCTTCCACCATGTGTCTGTGCTCCATCGGATGATTCGCTCTGCGCTTCCGAGAGGCGTGGCGGCAGGCCGGACATCTAGATAGAAGACGGGTTCTCCAGTTGGCTCGGGCTCTCCAGAGTAGTAGTCAATGACATATCGAATCTCTTTCTCTTCGCCGTTGACGTTCCGTGAGACGAACCAGTCATGGCGATCGAAGGGAAGATCAGTTCTATCTATCGTTAGCATTGTTCCATTCTCATTCGTGGTGGTAGAGATAATATCGTCTTACCCAAACTTGGAGGGATAGATCCAGCCCAGGACTTGCAACATCGTAGCCTTAGGAGTAAGGTCCTTGGGGCGGCCTTGGAATCGGATGAGCGTTGGGGTGACGTTTGTTCCATCCCAGTTGCGATCCAACTCCTCGGCCGTATGCTCCTCTCCCCGCTTGCAGATCTGCCAGCCTTTGTATAATCCTCGTGCGAAGCGCTCCTCCCAGCCAATGATTTCTTGCCATGCACCCTCGTTCAGAAAGTTGTGGACAGAGACCATGGACTCAACCGCCGTGATGTCGGTATCGGTGTAGCCCTTGCGCAACAGAGCATTGTACATTTGCTGAGGTGAAGGGTACTCCCACGTGCCCTCACCGTCTCCCCTAGGAATGGTGGATTCCTCTCGTTCGACCGGTAGCGCCATCGACTGGTTGGCGGCGGGCTTCTGTGACAGATCTCGGAACATGTAGTTCAGGGGGTTGAGTTGAGAGAGCACCGACTTTGGCTCTTCCTTCTCTCGAGCAGTATGGGGAACCGGGCATCCAGACGTCGCCGGCAGTGGTGGCGATCCATGAGGCACTGGGCATCCAGATGCTGCTGGTGATGGCGATGAAGAACCATGAGGTACGGGGCATCCGGAAGCAGATGATTTATCGGCGGACTTGGATTTGTGTGTGTTGAAGGAATCGGCGGATTTCTGGTGCATTGGACAACCGGCCTGCCATGCGTGAGCTTCTACTAGATTTGCGTCGCAGATCAATCATCATACCGGAGGCTCTTTGTTCAATGACACGGCCGGGTGTCCTGCAGGAAGCCCAGCCGGAGGAGAGGCAGGTTCAGCCCAAAACCAACCCATTGCGAGAAGTAAAAATTATAGGAGATATTAAAAGAAATTAAAGATAACAGTAAAAAAATTTGAAAGGCTCGTTTTGTCGCAAAGGCGCAAGAGTTGAGAAATTCGGAGAATAGTAGCAGAGTGGATGAAGATCAGAGGCTAAAAATTTCTTAAGCCAAATCGGCCAAGCCCGAAACTTCTTTTCTTCGTTCTGGCCCGGGTGCCTAAGTGGGCACGTGTTTAACCGGATTCTCGCCGTGTCAATCATACGTCACCGATTCGGGTTCGCACCGATTCGGATTCCCGCGTTTGCAAGGATTCGTGCAGAGAAGCTTGTGATTCCGGGTCGATATCGTGCTCTATTTTTTACCTCTCTCCCTTTTCCTTTTTCTTTTCCTTTCCATATACTCGAACTACGGATACTCTTAATGACGATTCGACTATGACAGTAGCCCCTATCGGCCTGGAATTGAGTCCGCCGATATGAGGGCTGGCCCTGTCTTTGGCCGGCTTTGCGGGCGCACTTTGTTTCGGCCGTATGCGCTGCGCCAAACTATATATCGGAGTAGTGCTGAATCGTGTAATTGGATTCATACAACGAGATTTACAGCGTGGAAAGGAAAGTCAAGAAGTCGAATCTCGCTGCATGCCTCGGCCGGTGTAGCTACACTAGGAACCGGAGCTTTTGTTCAGCTGTTACAGACGGATAATGGAGACACTCATGAGACGGGCGAGTCTCGCATGCTGGAAGCATCCAGAGCTGAGATCCGGAGGTCCATTGATGATGAGGACCGGGGACTATCTCGGATTATACACGAGATCGTCCTCATCTGGGACACTTATATCTTGGAGCCAATCTGTACTGGAGCCAGGTTTTTACACCTGATGGTTATCTTCGTACCCGTCATTCTTTCGGTTCCTGTAATCTGGTTTGGCCGGCGGCAGCCTGATAAAGATGGCGAACGAAGCGGCACCCTTTGGTGGTATGGCTTCCTTGTGCAATCCATGGAATGGGCAGGCCCGGCCTTTATCAAACTCGGACAGTGGGCGGCATCGAGAACGGACATCTTCCCCACGGCCATGTGCGATACAATGTCGAAGCTGCACTCGAATGCTCCGGCCCATTCAATGCGTGTCACTCGTAAGACGGTCGAGGCTGCATTCAATGGACGCAAGTTTGAGGACATATTTGACGAATTCTACGAAACGCCGCTTGGTGTTGGCGCAATTGCGCAGGTGTACAAAGCAAAACTCAAGCCTGACCTCGCAGCACCACAAGATCTCGAGGCTGATTCGGGGGGACATGGGCTACTATCTCAGAATGTAAAGCATCAAGTGCGGACTGTCTTGAAAAGCTCTCCAAAGCAGGTCCCATCAACCTACGTCGCAGTCAAGGTACTGCATCCTAATGTCGAGCGCATAGTGCGACGAGACTTGAAGATTATGGGCTTCTTTGCTTCAATACTGAACGCCATCCCTACGATTGAATGGCTATCTCTACCGGATGAAGTTGCTCAGTTTGGCCAAATGATGAAGCTTCAGCTAGACTTGCGAATAGAAGCTGCCAATTTGGAGACTTTCAGAAAGAACTTCAAGGACAGGACGACTGCCTCGTTCCCTTTCCCCTATTCAGAGTTCACCACCCGCAATGTTCTTATTGAGGAATTTGCTCAAGGCATACCCCTCGCAGTCTTCATGGAGAGCGGGGGCGGTGTCTTCCAGCATGATATCGCCAATGAGGGATTGGACGCTTTTCTCCGAATGCTGCTGCTGGATAATTTCGTCCACGCTGATCTGCACCCGGGCAATATCATGGTCCGCTTCTATCAATCCGCGCAACCAAATCTTCGACTACGCCTGAAAACATCTAAAACGCCGCCTGCCTCAGATGACGACCAGCTGGACGTCACAGAAAAGGTCTTGGAACGATTACGCCCCTATCGACACCGCAAGGATAGGTCAGCATGGGAAGCAGAACTAGCCAAAATTGATGCGGAGGGATATCGTCCACAGTTGGTCTTTATAGACACGGGACTTGTAACGGAGTTGAATGCGCCTAATCGCGACAATTTCCTGGCCTTGTTTCGAGCTGTCGCCGAGTTTAACGGCTACAAGGCCGGCCATCTCATGTGCGAGCGCTGTCGCCAGCCCGAGGCCGTCATCGACAAGGAAGTGTTTGCTCTCAAAATGCAACATTTAGTTCTCAGCGTCAAAAGCCGCACCCTCGCACTCGGCAACGTCAAGATTGGCGACATCTTGCAGGACGTTCTCTCCATGGTCCGCAGCCATCACGTCCGCCTAGAGGGCGATTTTGTCAATGTCGTCATTAGCATTCTCCTTCTTGAAGGCATCGGTCGAAGCCTAAACCCTGACGTCGATCTGCTGAGCAGTTCTCTTCCGATTTTGAGACAGCTAAGCGCCCAAAGTGGTGCAGACATGGCGAAACACGGCGATTTTTCGATGATTATGCTATGGGTGGGCTTGGAAACGAGAAAGTTCCTGCAAGCCAGTGTCGACGATGTAAGTGCTTTCTATGCCCTATCTGTTTTCTTTTTGCTAACCTGCATGTGTCCAGGTGGAACGATGTGTCAAATACGATCTCCTCTCACCCAATGTATAAATGTTCGAGCATTCTCACTGTAGAGTAGAGGGAAGACTTTTTTCTGATATACAGAGCGGCGTATGCGTTTTATCACGCAGTTATTGTAAGATCATGTAACAATATATGAATGGTGTCCTATTGGGTTGGCCCGAGTGATGGTATAAGACGGAGTTTGATGGTAGCATGAGGTTTATATAGACATGCAAATGGCTCGAGCTGGACTATTTGGTGAAAGTGAATAAATATTTGAGCGCTTGATATTAACGCCTTGCTCATTATCTCATTAGAGAAAGGATGCGACGTTTAAATTAGATGAAATTAGCTGTTCGAATTCGGCCTCTTTTATGCAGTGTGTAAGTAAACCTGTGTACAGAGACCAACGTGAAAGCCGTTATTGTAACGAGCAGTATTAACAGTCAACTCTCATCTCAAATCTCTACCTACAGTATTCAGATTCAGAATTTTTTTTTGGGTTTTTTTTTTTCCGATTTAGAATCTCGTTATTACAGCTACTTTATAGAGTTATCAGATCCAAGCTGGTTATGGCCAGTATTAGGGTAGCAAAAGGTATGGGAGCTGGTTAGGACTCTTTTGAGGCACAACGGCGCGGAATAACCCAAGCCCCTACTGCCGTCCTACGGTCCCTAGACCCGCTAAAATTTCCAAAGCTCCTTGTCGACTTTGCACTCTTTCAGGACTTTTTTTTTTGTCAGGCGCTTAACTGCGTTGCAACACGGTGATTTTTCCGAAGCGCGCTTGGATAAATTTGCAAAAACCGGTGCATAGCCCGAACACGTCTTTTCTGTGCCGCTTCCAATGGGCGACTCCGACGATTTCGTCCGCCTTCACATCACGCCGTTTGACGCCGAGCTGGCCCAGGTTGTGATTCCCGCTTCAGTGCGCCCGGTCGCTCGTAATATCTCCTACCATACGATTGAAACATTCCCGGAAAATCGATACGGATTTATCGAACTTCCCGAGCCGGATGCGGAAAAATTGAAGAAGAAGCTGAACGGAGCGACACTAAAGGGGTGCAAGATGCGGATTGAAAAGGCTCGCCCAGAGGCGCGGATAGAGCCGACTGGGGAAGAGGAGCAAGTTCCTGAAAAGAAGAAGAAGTCATCTAAAGAAGGCAAAGATAAATCCAAGAAACGAAAGCGAGAGGTGGATGTTTTGGAGGGCGTGGCGCTGCATGATCGCCAGATAAAGCGAGGATGGACCGAGACACCGTCAACGACTAAAAAGAAGGCAAGAAAGGACAAGGACAGCAAAGACAAGGAGAAGAGCAAAGACAGAGAAAAGAGAAAGCGACCAAAGTCCAAATACACAGAAGGAGAAGAGTGCCTGTTGAAGACAAAGCTGCCGCCAAACACTCTGAAGAACCTGGCTCCCGGAGAGTTGGAGCACAAGAAGAGGAGCAAGAAGAAGGGCAGCTCACGAGAGGTTATCATTCATGAGTTTGAGAAGACTACAAAGTTTCCAAGTTTCCTCAAAGCCTCTGTTGCGACGGACCAGAAAAAGGCGGCCGAGTATGTGGAAGGAAAGGGATGGGTTGACGAAGAGGGCAACGTCGTGGAGGAGGTGAAGGAGAAGGAGAGACCAAAGGCACCACAGCGGCCGAAGAAAGCTCCCAAACCGAAGCCAGTGCCTGAAGAATCGGAAGACGACAGCACTAGCAGCAGTGGTACTTCATCGGAAGGCACATCATCAGAAGATGAGTCTGAAGAAGAATCTGACAAGGAGGTTAAAGCCGAGACAAAACTGAAAGCGAAAGGAACCCCCAAGGCGGCCCCTCCTGCTGCAAGCAAGGTTGACAACGAGGAGAAGGACGACGACAGCGATACTTCAAGCGATGGTTCAAGCGACGACTCAAATGACAGCGAGGATTCAGACGAAGAAGAACAATCCTCAAAGGCAGCAGAGAAGGCTACGCCCAAATCTACATCCAAAGTCAGCGGATCTAAATCCACGCCAGGAAGCACCAAGCCCCTAGCGATCAAGATTCCACCTCCCGAGATACCAACAATTGTCGAAGTACATCCTCTAGAGGCTCTATACAAGCGACAGAAACCCAAGGGTGATGCACCTACGTCCGTCCCCAAAGACGAACCCTTCAGCTTCTTCGGAGGCGGCGGCGACGATGAGGACAACGAAGAGGAAGGGCAGTCCTCCCAAGCCGCACCAGCCACCGTGCCCATGACGCCCTTTACCCGCCAAGAGTTTGATTGGCGCAACACGCGAAGTGCCGCCCCAACTCCAGATACAGCTCATCCGTCACGCATGCGCTTTTGGGGCGCTTCTCCCGAGAAGGACGTGGAAATGGGAGACGTCAATGCAGTTGACGAACAGGAGGAGGAAGAAGAAGAAGAAGAAGAAGAAGAAGAAGAAGAAGAAGAAGAGGGAGAGGAAGAAGGCTACGGAGAAGGTGAAGACGATGAAAACCCTGCACAGGGGAAGGCTTCCGCCACAACCGATTTCCAGAAATGGTTCTGGGAGAATAGGAGGGATTTGAATAAGTCGTGGATGACTCGCAGGAAGACGGCGGCGAAGGAGAAGAGACATCGGGAGAATAAAGCAAGGGCGTCAAAGGCGGTGTAACAGCGCATTTTATGTTCAATCCTACTGGCATGATACGGAGTATGATGATTTTTTATTGATGACTTTCTGTGAAGAATGTGAAGAATATCTCTTGTACAAATTCAATCTGATATAGTGTTTAGGTATATTTGATGACACCCCATCAGGCTTGTCTTAATTTCGGCAATCTGTACATAAAAGAAGAGAGGAAACAACATGAGAGAAGAAAATAGATTGCAACATTGCAATGCTTGTGTATTCGACCACAGTATCACATCGTTATTTAATAACAAGATAGAGAATGATAATTATTATTCATTAGATTAGAAAGACGATACAGCATAGGGAAAGCAGACAGGAAACTAGTAATAATACTCGCGTATGTTGGTACAATCTGGCTCTTCACCTTCTTCACCTCCTTCACCTCACTCTATTTTCTATATCCTCTTCACAAACATGAGGCCTGTTATCCTCAGAACACGTATCGCATCGGCGCCTGCGCATGGCTGCGGGACCTTCAACGAGGACTTCCTGTATCCTGGCTCTGTCCTCCACCGACAAAGTTGGGCTTCGTTCGACAAACGATCCATTTCCAGATCTGGGGGTATTCGCGAAATAATGACCATGAGTAGGCGAGTTGTAAGGAGCCAATGCCCCCGAATGTAGCGTTTCTTTAGAATCGGGGCTTCCAGGCGTTTCTTTACTCTTGTTATGGAAGAATCTGCTCAGAATGTTTGGCAGAAAGTTGTCTTGCAAAGCTTGAGCTCTGGGATCGAAGGATGTCGTGCTCCGACGGCGATGCCGCGCTGCGCCAATTTGACTCCCGAAACCTCTCATACTCTTAAGTGAAGACTGGGACATGGTTGAACGCCGGGCATTCTGAACTTCATTGGAGAAATAGCCAGAGGCATCGCGAGATTGGAAATCATCAGCGGTCCAAGAGTTTGACATTGAGCTCTCATCATGCGGGCCGCGGGAAGGGTGGCCAGCCTGAGATTCATTTCCTCGAGAGTATACTTCAGATGATGGCCTATAGTGAGGATCTTCCAACTTAGCCAGGGGCTTGATCCATTCTCGAGTGCAATGTCGTGATAGAAGTTTCGGAAACGAGGTCATGGAAGAAGCGACGCTGGAGGCTCCAAGGGAGGTTTGTGAGACGTCTGATGCCTGGTGTTGAATGTGGCTAGGACAGGATAAGGCACGAGGTGCTTCAGCAGTATTCTCAGAATTCTCATCCGAAGGACTGTCTGTTGTTATGGGAGACTTGGTCGGTTCTTCTAGATGCTCGCTATGATTTGTCAAGGTGATGGCAGAACTGCTTTGTGGTGAAAGGAATGCCGTTGCCGTCGATGCTCCTTGCCTCGAGTCTTTCCTGAGTAGATTATGTTTGTGATCAGCATCCGGGATTGTGAATGATGTCTCAGGTATGCTCAGGGTGATGGCCGGATCTGCGGCAATAGATGGTCGAAGGTTTATGCGTTGAGCTTCGCTTTCTAGCTTGATTTGGACATGCAGTTTGTTCTCGGAGGAAATATCATCACCGTGCGTCCTGGTTTTATCACGGGGTTGCGCCGGTCTCATATATTCCACCAGGGCAGCCTCGATGATACTCTCGAGATCTCGCTGCTCAGACGATGAAGCCCCATCTTTTTCTTCACTGTTGCTTGTGGTATAAATGCGTTCTTGTGGTCGAACCGCTGGCAACTGGTGTATAATTCTCTTGGTTATGAGTGGAATATCGCAGCGGTCCACGATGACGCTTGACTCGTCAGTGGGCGGTCCTTCTTCAACGTCATCTCTGTCAAATCGATTAAGTCTCTTATTGGATTTTGTGTCTGAGTCGATCGTCGCCTTTTCTTGAATAGGCTCTGCTGCGGTAGACCAGCCATTTTGGTATCTTGGGGTCCAAGATACCGGTCGACGTCCAGCGTCGACGGTCACATCGTCTCGATTAGCGGTTTCAACAAGGTATCCGACATGATTCTTCCTGATGCGAACTAGGTGAGCTGGTACTTTTTCAACCTCATATTCTTGTGAATTCGAATCGCCCTTTCCTTTGGTCAAGTACCAAGCCGAACCAGGGACTCTGGGATTAATGATGTAGTAGCACTTGGGACTCCGTACTGGTTGACTGCTCTGACGCTTTCTGTAGGGCTTCTCTGCAGTAGCAACATCAAAATCGACGATAGGAGAAGCAATTTGACTTCTCGCCCTGCGCCGTGACATATTGGACGGCAGGTGAGAAGATATAGAGCGAACGGTCTCTTCAAAGGCCATCTTTTGCTTTCCAGCAGATCTACTATTGATTGATGCAGGGTCCCGGGCGAGATCGAAGTAGCTCCCAAGTTCAGAGAAACGATCCAGATGCGAGTTATACTCTTCCATGGGAGTAGCAGTACCCGCTTCCAACTCGCCGGCGTGTTGTTGCAACGGTATGGTGGAGGCGACCGACATGGCTCCCGCATCACAGGCTGCAGGCCTGGCTACACAGGATTGGCCTTCCAGCGGCGTTATATCCTGCCGGCTCGGCCCAGCCGCAGACTCGCTGTCGCATGTGCCCTAATTGCGATCGTGAGCCGCTGCAAAGCCGGGGTAGTCGAGAGAGACTGCGATTGGAGAGGATCCCGGCTCGTGACCCTCTGTCTCGATCAGATCGGCAAGTGATTGGCGCATGACGTCTTCCATCGCGGGCGCCATCTTTTGCTAGGCGATTGCAGTCAGAGCAACGACGTCGTCGAGCCGTTGGGTGGGTGTC
This sequence comes from Trichoderma gamsii, assembly GCF_001481775.2. Taxonomy (NCBI): domain Eukaryota; kingdom Fungi; phylum Ascomycota; class Sordariomycetes; order Hypocreales; family Hypocreaceae; genus Trichoderma; species Trichoderma gamsii. The sequence continues at coordinate 1,491,941 of NW_020171339.1, forward strand.
GATGCTCGTAATTGACCCAGCGGGAGAATAAGCGCAGTGGGGTGTTGGAGGCTGGGGCTGATGGTTACATGAAGTGCCTGTTCAAAGACGCTGACTCTAGAATAGGCGGTTTTTCCAAGGATGCGGCGATGCTACTGACTAGCCTCTATTTTAGGAGGGAGGGGTGAATCATGCATTTACAGACAATGGAAGGGAGAAAGAATAGCTAAGAATGAGGATAAGTTGTATCAAATTGTATCAGATGCCATGAGCGAACCCAAGACCAAGTCATGGTGGCCAGTGACTGAGGCGATCGCGACGTTTGACTGCAGAGCGCTAGTAGCGATGCAGCGAAGATTGTCTTGCAGAAGGTGTACTGGACGACTCCTTGAAGCGCAGCTGCCCGTGGATCTTTGCAGGAAGCTGCTAGTGACATTTCTGCCACCAATCTATTGGGGGAGGCTTCATCATGAAACAAGACGCCGCAGACAGATTCGAGCGACTGGCTGAGATGCCGCGATCATTGGTGTCATAACGTTGGTGTCATAACGCTGCTTCGTGCATTAGTGGCGATGATTCTTCAGAGTCATGCATGACTTCACCGTGATGCGTGATACAATCAGCAGCATAATTCGGTAGAGTTGGCATGCGTACTGATGATGAAGTTTGGATGAAATTGTAAAATTTATTTTCATGTCGCAAAGGTAGAAGGATTGCTCATGGTATTGTTGGTTTAATGTGCTAGCCAAGACAAGCCGTTGGACTGGACGTGCAGCGAACATCCTTGCTCCCGAGACATGAATTAAACATGCACGCCACGGAACACAGTTAGGTCAAATCCTTGGCGTTGTGAACCATCAGTCCTGGTGCAGCTGAAATAAAAGCAAGGCGGCTCATGCATGCATGTTCTGCTTATGCTGCAAGGCGTGAGCTGTGATGCGGCTAAACACGCAGTGCAGAAGCAAGAAGTGTCTCGAACACGTGTAACATTGATACATAACAAATCGTGTCTGGCCCTTGGAATTTCCTGATATCTCTCTCATTCTTAAATGATCCGAAATTCGCGCTCTTCGCACGTATCAAAGTACCTTCTCCCTCCCTTCTCATCAGCCAAAGAATGGAATAATCCCACTCGCCAGTATTCATCGTCTGCCTTTCCAGTCGGATAGAGCAATAGGCCGTGCATGACTTCAACTGGAGGATCCCCCTCATTGCTCTCCCACTCCTGCGGCCTCCTGGAGAATGCACCTGCATTCTTCGTATAGCTGCTGGAGATAAGAAGCATCACCATCTTATAGACAGAATCTCCGCTTGCTTCTGAGAGCTGCTTGCCGTCTTCATTTGTCACTCTCCAGTCGAGGGCACACTGAGCAACATACTGCTCGTCCTCAATAGCCAACCACTCGCACTGAATATTAAGATAAGGAGACATGAGAGGCAGCATCTGGAGTTTTCCACCAGGGATGCCGCAGGCTTTTCCGCAGATCAGGATGTGTCCGTCTCGTACACGGCCATATACATCACCGTAGTTTCTTGTCTTTGCTTCGAGGATCTCACACTCGGGTTGCATTACTCCATCCGAAAGGTCAAAGTGTAAGATGCTGTTATGGCTTGCCCATGACCAGGACGGCGCAATGTATTCAGACAGGTTTGATAATTGCCTCATCAACGTCCGGAAAGTTTTGCGCTGCCTTCTGCCTATTTTCCAGAGCAAGCCACGATGAAGATCTTTCTTCCACAAACCTGCGACATACGTATCTCTGCTTTTGCTGGCGACAAGCTTCGCATATGAAGCCACCGCAGAAAGCCTGTCGGTCGCGTACGTGAGATTCTTTTGGCAGTAATTGAGCATTGGGTAATACCACCCGTCGTAATGATAGTCGCCTCTCCATGGCTCGGACGAATGAACAATAGAAATCTCGGCGCTCTCGTCAAGGCGATTTAACTTGTCGTCAATGATTGTGTCTTCTGTTCTCATAATGTCCACGGGTTTAAGAGAATCCCAATACATCATAAGCTGTCCAAAATATAGCTTTCTCAGAGAAAACATGTCCTCTTGAAAAGTCCAGCCTCGATTCTGCCAAGGTGAATGCCGAAGTTCCAACGAGATTGGTCGATCTGAGAAGCTGGGCGCGGCGCGTATGGCAGATTCTGCGTCCATATAGGAGAAGGGCATATGACGAAGAAAAAACGAGCCACAAACATCCCACTAACGATTTTGGTAATTGATCTTGATGCTTGGGTTCCGCTCCAGAAAGCCTTCATTGGATGATGCTGTACGGAGGAGTATGAGCGTGGCCAAGGAATTCTGAAAGATCTCTGCCATCATTCGGGACTCCTTCTCCCAGTCTTCCCTGTCGTCTTGAATGATGCATAGAGCATCAATCCAGATATACTTCACGCCCAGCGCTCGTGCAACACGCACAGTATCTTGATAGGCCTTGGGCATGGCGCTATAAGAGATGGATTTTTGTAAATGAGAATAGTCGCTTTTGGTAGTTTTTAACGAAGGCCCCCTTTTCCCCCAGCAGTAACTCAAAGCCAAATATGGCTGAGATTTTCCATCCACACTGGGATACCCATGGGTCTCAACAAGATGAATCAAGCCAGACTCTTTTCTGCTCTCGACATGAAGGAGCCTTGTAGGGCGAAACGATGCATTTAAAGCAGCCTTTTCCTCTTTGTCGCCTAACACCCATTTCTTCAGCGTGAATATTCCTGCCGGCGATATGATACTATCTGGAATGCGCTTTGTGTAAATATCAAGTACTGAAGCACACTCATCTAAAAGCTCGGTCATGTTAGAGAGTTGTCTCAGAAAAGAAAGAGTCAACGTATTTCATACCATTCAAGTTCGCACTGACGCGAAATGTAAGATAATTATACCTGTGCCCAGGCCTAGCAAATGCAGCACTATACACAGTAAACGCCGTCAAACCAGGGTTCCAGAAATGGCGGATGCGTACCAGCTCGATCGTATCATCGGGGAGGCATCCCAAATGATACCGCTGGAAATGCTGAATTATGGCATTTCGAAGAAGACAGCAGAAACCGCATCCAGCGTTTGCAGATTCGGCCAAGATTGGGAGTAATGGAACGGTGTCCTTGCGATGATATTCTAGATCCTCTTCAAAACTGGGGACATCTGCTTTCAACTCTGGAGAATATTTAGGATACGAGCCAGCAGTATGTATAAGGCGTACATTTTCCAGTTGCAAGACGCTGCAGTGCTGGCATAATGTCTGAGAATCGCTCAGAACAGATTCTGGGATATCTGAGAAGTCATAACGGAACGTCTCTCTGGGGTTTGTTTTTGCATTAGACGGCTTTTCGATTGTTTTTGCAAAATATTCGTGCTGGCCACTCCCGACAAAAGTAAAGAGGCCTGCCATGGCCTTTGAGTATCTTGTATCTGGTTAATGAGAGTCTGCCAATAAAAAACTAAGCGGTTGTCAGCCCTGTCTCATTTATTCAAAGTGGTGGATATGCCTTGTCAGCTCCGCCTTGCTGCCTAGCCAAGCTCCCCTCTCTTATGGGGTAATTGTGCATTGTACTCTTGCGCTCAGTAATCAGGAAGCTAGAACATGTCCCCTCACTTCCTATTTGGCAAATGGAGACCAAGGCCTCGTTAATGTTCTCTTGATATTCGGATGCCTCCATGAAGACATCACTTTGTTGACCCCGTACTTTTGACTTATTTATGCACTCTACTACAGATGCAGGCTTTATGATCTCTTTGGTCAATCGATTTTTTTTTTAATCCAGAGGGATGCACCCAATGATCTATATCTAGTAGTACCTGTGCTTTATAAATGGTTGAGCTGAAAACATTGGGCAAGCAATTTTGAATTCTCTCCTTCCATGATTTGATCCTGCTTACTGAGTTTCATTTGAACGGCCAAACTACTCTCTTTTGAAATGGAATCGTCTTCTGAATTGGTATGTTGACTAGAACTGGATAAATGAATGGCTTATAACTAATTCATTTTGGTTATAATGCGACATAGGAAGTAAGTATCTCGATGTTTAGAGTAAGTTGATGACTAACTTTCTTACAGGCGCAGCCAGATTTGAAGGAAAGGCTTCTAGCTAGAGCCAAACTGGAGAAGAGTTAATGGCTAACTGCAGTTACAGAGTGAAAAGAAAGAGGAAAAGAAAAAGACAGAAAGACCTAAAAAATATGCCGCAATTGATGCCCTTATTTTCCCTGCCAAAGCTTGGACAGCTGGGAGTTTGAATGCGGCCTCTTATGTGTCCTTAACTGCACTACCTGGCGCCTTTGCCAGATCAAACTTTGTCCGAATTATCCCTCAGGACGGGAGATTTGAGTTAAATCTCGACTTTCCTTGGGAACAACATGGAGTTGGCTTTCGGGGCAGAGAATATCAAAATCGCTTCTTCTTCAAAGAAGATGATTTGAATATCGAAGCTCTCAGATCATTTTGGTGCACTATCCAAACCTTCGGCCATTTCGTCATCTGGGACCAAACCCCCGAATTTCGGATGCAAGAGAAGTGGTCAGAGCCCTACTTTATGTATAACATAGGACACGATAGCCCATACGGCGTTTCTCATGCGGACCATCTCTTAGGCAATCAAAAGAAAGAAGAACGGTTCGTTTGTCCCTTTCGCTTGTAAACGATTGCGATTGTAATTTTGAGCTGATTTTTGACTAGACTTGGATATCATACCATCTTGTCTCAACAGCAGAAAATTCGGGAGTTCCTCAACCGACCCCGATCACAGCGCTCCAGATTATGGCATTCCCCATCACCGCGTCATGACACTGCTCCAATGAAAAGGATTATGTTTGTTTATTGATACTCCTTCAAGGTGAAATTATTGTATGCTAATTCAAGTAGAATATGCCAAGGGTTGCCGCTTCTTCTACCGGCAAGGCCAAGCTACATCGCTCTTCCTTTTCTTGTTATGAACAGCAAAGATGATCCGATAAGCAGAGCAGCTAATCTACACATACTATGCCAGCGAAGACCCAGTAGCGAGGCAACGAATCCATATGTAAATATTGACAATGCGTTTCATATAACTTTTTATGAAATGCTACCACGAGATAGCCCCAGTGGCCTAATTGAAGTGAGCCGTCAGAAAAAGCTGAAAATCGGCTACCTGTACGGAAAATCCGACAAAAATAGCAGTAATACTACTGGAAAGAACAATGGACCAGTGTTTCGAGAAAGCTCGTTCACAGTAGGTGCTCGTCCCCAGACAAAATAAATTGATACTAACGACATACTCTTAGATAATTCCCAATCGGCTACCTAAATATATGCATTCACGTACTGTCCATGTCGATTGGACAGTGCTAGTCCTGAGCTCTTCCAATTTCTTCAAACAACCAGCCCAGAACGACGTGGATACGGACTGGAAATCAGTTTTAAGCGAGGAGAGCTTATTAAACGCTCAAACGGTTATTATTGTGGACGCAATTAGTAAAGTGGAAAATCGATGGCGGGATCTCATTGAATACATTGGAGGCTTGTTAGTCGAAGATTTCATGGATCCAAAGTCTTATGGAATGCTACTCTTCGACGATGAGACTTTCAGTCGGTCAAGACTTTATTTCTGGGTCATCGGTTGCCTCAACGAATTCGATATAAGCATTGAAGATGATATTAAACAGTGGAAGCTTTTTCGGCAAGCGCGAATTGATCCCAGACTCGAATTACTACAAGATTCACTCGAAGGAGGAGATATAGAAGTATCCAACGAATTGGCTAAACTTGAAAATTTGCGTACGCGGGGCGAAGAAGTCCGACAGGGATTAGAAGATTTACAAGCCCAGTTTCGAACGAAATTAGTAACTGTACAAACGCTACGCGATGGTGTAAGTTTTGCCCAGCCGGCCTGGCTACGTTTGTAGAGATGATGGGCTTACATACATTTCACAGCTTTTCAATGCCAGCGCGCTCATAGAGAGCAGATCATCCACTAGACTGGGCAAAAACGTGAAGCTCCTCACTTATGTGAGCATCGTTTACCTGCCATTGGCATTTTGTGCAGTAGGTACTTGAGAATGAATACATGCTGAAACATGAGCTCCTAATTAAACTAATCCACAGGCTCTTTGGGCCGTGCCCGATATATCGAATAAGGATACAAGAACTCCCTTTATTATTACTACCATTCTTGTGGGGTTCGCGACCTACATAGTGGTATTTAACCTCGAGAATATTGTAGATATTCTGGGGAAATCTTATACCGGCTATCGATCGCGACTATTGGAGAACATGAGCGAAGATCATGATTCATATTGGCAGTCTCTCCGAGAGCGATTTGAAGAATTCCCTCCCAACAACGAGCAACGAAAGCCATCTGAGTGGTGGATTCTTCGTTACCAAGTTCAGAAGTGGTTTAGAAGAGCGAATTAAAATCTCTATATGTTGACAGCATATCGAAATAGTTATCAGCTTCGATAGCGTTTGGGTTGGCAAAAACTTTGTGCCATAGGCAGCTTGTATTATCATCGCAAAATCTACAATCGCGAATTATTCATGTATACTAGCCCCACCTCATGGCTTTGATATATGCCCTCAAATGCAATTGGCATGTATATCTTGGCATCCTAAACTCACTAATCAAAAACAATCTTCGAGCCAGCAAATGCAGCTCCCTTCTGCTGTTCCTTTGCCTTCTTTCGAGCCTCCCAACTGGGATGTAACGGCCCTTCATTATCCTTCTTGACTGGCTTGGGCGGAGGAGCTGGTCTGCTTTCCTGGTGAGCATTTGCTCCTCTCTCCCGGCCTTGTGAATAGCCTCCTCTACCACCAGCCCCTGCAAGCGCGCGGCCGCCCTTTTTCCATGGCTTTCGGCCCTGGTCCTCTGGTCCTACAGCACCGCGCTTCATGTCCCAGCCGGAATCTCTGCCGCCGCTTGCAGCTTGCTTTTGCAGATGCTTCGCCTTTGCTCCGTATTTCTTCTCCCAGATGGCTTGGCGTGCGCGCTGGCCACGACGTTTCTTGGGCGGGGCGTCGATGTCGGATGCGGATTCAGATCCAGAGATGTAACCACCCATGAGTGTGGGAAGGAAAGTCGAATCTCCTGGTCGAGCTGTTTTCAGTGCTGCCTTGGCTGCCCGCTTCTTCTTGTCCTCTTCCTTCTTCTCCTTTTTGCTTTTCGTGGCCTCGGCTTTTGGCTCATCGTCATCGTCATCGTCGTCTGTCAACTTCTTTGGCTTCCTCGTTGGTACCGGCGAGGGCGATCGTGAGCCACTTATGGAATCTAGGTCCTCCTCATCTTCATCTTCGGCTTCGGACCCTGAGCCGGATACTGATATATCGTCCAAATTGACCTGTTCCGTCCCTCGGTACTTTGCCAAAAACTCCTCGTCGAATTCGTCCTCGCTCTCGTCAGAAGAGCCACCTAGCAAATTATCATACTTTGTCACTGCTGTTTCCTGATCAGAGCCTTCCAATTCTTCAATTGTTGGCCTAGGTTCGTCTGCATCGGAGCCAAAGCCCTCGAACTCAGATTCGCTATCAGACTCTTCTTCCGCAGTCTCCTGCTTCTTCTCTTTCTTCTTCTTCTTGGAATCGTTTGACGGTTTCACATCTTCCTCGCTACCCTCCTCATCTTCTTCCCTATCTGCCGGTTGCTCTTCTGTGTCTTTTCTCTTGTTCCTCACTCGTTTCGACTTGGTTGGAACAGGTACGCCCAGAGTTTCGCAAATGTCTGTAATCGCACGATCGAGCGCATGTCTGGTTGAGTTTGCACTGCAAAGAATGCTGATAACATTGTTCTGCAAGGCAATCTCTTCTGGAGAAAGGGTTGGTCGCGGAACTTCAGCGCGGAGCTCCTCCGGGATGTCCTCTGACGTTTCTACGGCCTTGATTCGGAGAAGATTCGAGTGCAAGTGATGTCGGGCAGTTAGCCGTAGATCGAGAGACTTTATCATTGCTGTTAGCTGAAGAAAATCCCTTTTTGCTTCTGAACGTGCTTTGAATTGGCACGAGAACATACTTTTAAAACTCCATACTCGCGCTCCAACCTGGTCTTCTTCGCGACAGTGATTCCAGGCTCGCGCAGCTTAGTGCTGAAGCGCTTTCGCTCAAAGACCTTGGCAGAGCTGAGCGCTCGAAATATATCAATTCGATATTTTTCTAATTTAGTCTGTACGGTGTCTGCGACAGAGCGCTTTCGTTTGGGCATCTTGACAACAATTTTTCTTTTTCTTGGGCAGACAGCTTGAAGCTAAGATAAGAGATCTTGATCGCAATTGTTCGAAAAAAATCCAAGACCCCTGTCCGCTGCCGCTAGCGTGGTGCGTCGTCGGGACTAGCACTGTGCCAAACATGGCGATTTGGTGGTGATGGAGTACTGCTCTCTCACTTTGGTACAGTGTATAGATAGTTGAAGATAAACAGACCGGAGATAGATAGATGCTACACTTTGAAAATGGTGGGGAAAGTGAGACCAAAATAGTAGGTAATACCAACTACTACCTATTACCGAGCTTCTGAGTGAGGGGTCGAATAAGATATATCAAGACATCTCACTGAGGTAGCTGAATATTAAGAAGCCTTTACAGCCGAGGAACCGGCATCATCATCTCCCGTTCGTCTCTGAAACGCTATGGCGACCCAAAATATTGATGAGGCCGTTGTGGCCAACAACCTGTTCAATGTCGATGGACTTGTGGCCTTCATTACAGGTGGTGGAACTGGTAAGTAGTCTATCTGGTGAATGCTCTTTGCTTCATTCAATCCAGCAGATTTCTCTTGAGAAACATGGCGTATTAACCCTTCGCATTATGTAGGCATCGGTCTGATGATGGCCCGAGCCCTGGCAAAAAATGGTGCCGCCAAGGTCTATATCGGTGGCCGTCGACTGGAGGTCCTCGAAGAGGCTGCGGCGTCTCTAGGCCCAAATGTCGTGCCTGTCAAGTGTGATGTGACGTCCAAGGAAAGCCTACAGCAGGCTGTAGACTTCATCAAGCAAGACACCGGCTATCTGAATGTCTTGGTCTGCAATTCAGGCATTGGAGGACCTAACACTATTCAAATCCAGGACGACACGTCGATTGAGGAGTGGGCAGACTCAAACTGGAACATCAGCTTTGAAGACTACACGAATACGTTTGCGGTCAACACAAGCGCTGTCTGGTACACCGCCATTGCCTTTTTGAAGCTTCTCGACGCGGGTAACAAAAAGGGCAACTTGGAGCAAAGCTCCCAGATCATCGTCACCAGCTCCATTGCCAGCTTCAACAAGGCCGCACCAGGAGGCTGGGCTTATGGCCAGTCAAAAGCGGCAGCAACACATATAGCCAAGCATCTCTCAACCGCACTGCCACGGTGGAATATCAGGTAAGTGACGTTATCTACATGGGCTCTGCCATCGAACAAGCAATTCCAAATAGCTGACGAGTCATTTATTATCCAGGACGAACTGCATTGCCCCGGGATGTAAGTAGCATCAATTTCCGCCATCGGAGTAGACATGCCATGATAACCTCGGATATTGACTGACGCTTGCCGCTTAGTGTTCCCGAGTGAAATGGCCGCACCCATCGTTAACAGCTTCAACGAGAAGTCGGATACCCCAGGCAAAGTGCCCGCGCAGTTCATACCCTTGCAGAGAATGGGCAACGACCAGGACATGGCTGGAACCATTTTGTATCTGATTTCAAGATCAGGAGCCTACTGCAATGGGCTTGTCATTGTTATTGACGGTGGACGCCTTTTGAGATTTCCCTCATTGTACTAGATTTTAGATGGTATATATGCCCCATGTATAGATTTAAGAACGCCGACATATCTCGTTATGTCAAGTCCCTGATATAGGTTGTTTGTGAACATGACACGGAAAACAGCGGTCTATCGTCAGTAAGACTTGGTCAATGGAATCTTCTTAAAGCCGGGATATAATTGGATTCAGATAAAGGGGCTGAGAGCAAAGTGTATAAGCGATAATCACTGCCGGTGCGGAAACCGAGGTTCAGGACTCGGTGTCCGATATAAGATTTGAAGCGTCCGCTGATCGAGTCAAGACCGCACCGGAGCTCAGTCTCGCGAATGTTAGCTTAGACACGCACATTAAAGTAGCCTATCAGCGGCCAGCAATTAGAGAGACAAGTGGAAAATGGAACGCGCCTTTTCCCGAACGCGGACACAATGGCTTGAATCTGGATGTCGAATATTCTTAGCATCTTGGCTAGGAAATGAGCCATCTAAGACACGGTAATAAGCTCGGATAGCAGATTTCGGGAATTGTCGGTTGAAGCGCCCGTCCAACGGCTATTGTTCCCGCCAAAAGGCTTAAGCGCAGATGTGAGCTGGCATCAATTTGACGAGCTGAAACGGACAAGGAATACTTTTGTCGGAATGGAAGTGCATATGTAAGCATGTGTAAGGATGGTATTAGATGAATCTGATCGGGATGAAGCAGCGTTTCTCCGAGGTATTGGCTGTTGGCCGTTCGCGGGAAAAAGGAACCGACTGGCTTTGTGAGATTCCCCGCAGATACGAAGTACATTCAAAAGGAGAAGGGGCCCTTTTCTTAGTATCCAGATGGCGCTAGACGTACTAGAATGGCGATAGCATGGCTTCTAATTGTGTTGTTTGTCAGTTCGGAGGCAGATAAGCTGATAGACTGTGAGACAAAGAACGCGCAATTCCAACACTGCCTGACGTCAAACACAATTGAATAATAATACTTATTACAGTTCATTATATGCATCATTTGCACACGCTGCAATGAATTAACTGCACCTCACCGTCACCAAAAAGCATGGCAATTCGTTCCAGCCATGACTCTCGGCTCCTCTAACGCCCGCCATTCAGCCAGCTAGGATTCGATCCAAAGACTCCACAGCAGCCGTCGACTCAATGCGAGGAGCTCGGACCAGCACGTCCTTGCTGGGGATTTGCTCCATAGCGCGGTGGGTTTCACGAAACTGGCCCACCCGGCAGTCGGATAGAAGAGAAAGATAGCTGAAGCCTACGGAGACGTCATTGATGAAGCATGTGTAAGACTTGGTAAGACAGGGCCTTGGTCTTGATGCCAACAGAAGCAAGCACGTGAAAACCGTCGTCCATCTATCCGCTGAATCATGGCAAAGCAGACACTCTCGCCAATCGCCCAATGAGAGCACGCACAGGCTAATACGAAAAAGCCCCGGAGCCTGCTGCGTGGCTGAAAATCGAGTGACGTCGCAGTCGGCTGGATGGACTCCTGGACTAAAGCCATGATGCCTAAAGCAGGACTTTGGCGCAACCCCGCATTCTTGGTGTGATGGCACGCCTGCAGCAGAGCCAATACTTTGAATTAAGCAGCTGTTAGTCGAACGCCATGAGGCCTGCTGGCATTGAGGATTCTCGTGTGCTGAGAGCACTAGCGATGATTTACAGGCGTCGTTGCTTCAAGAAAAGATCAATCGGTGTTTGATTTGGCATCCGTCGCTGCGTGTTTGATGATGCTCGACAGCACACGACGAGCGTGTAAGAGCAAGGGCTGGAGCCAAGCTGAGCAACAGGCCTATCTGACGCATACGTCTATCTGCAAGCTCTTTCGTAATATCGCATACAGTACAGTAGCACTGGAGAAAAGCCGGCTGCAAGGAAGGAAGCGTTCCAGTAAGGAGCTCGCTGGACCCTTTGACGCCGCCCAAACCGGTTTTGCAGCGCATGTAGGCCTACCAAGGTGCATGCCGCAAGTATCAGATTCGCATCACCATGTGTTTTCAACTGCCACCGCGGCCGCTGGCTTCATCATCGCTCCATCGCGGCCAATCGTGCTGAGGCATGAGCTGTCGCACTCAGTGTCCCGGCTGGCATCATTGTGCCGGCGCAGCGCCACGCAAGGCACAGGCAATGACTAGCACGGCTGGCACGCTCTACACGTTGGTGGCCGTTCCCCCGTAGCCAGTTGGGGATGCATCATATGCTTCCCCCGCAATTGAACATCCGGGATACCGAGAGCCTAGAGGCTGTTGTTCCTCTCCAACGCGGTTGCCTCTCCGCACGGTGAGCGTCTCCTCGCCACATGATGGAGGGTCGCCAGTGGACGAGAAGCGATTGCCATGCTTATGATCAGCCACGGCTTGCCCTAAATATTAAATGCTCGACCGACCTGTTGCTCTGTTCTTTTTCCCTCTTGAAACTTTCCTAGCAACCTTCGTGACAGTTTCGTCTCCCTTCTCCTTCATCGCCTCAATCTCTTTGCGCAAGCAGTGCTGTATACGCCGGGTCTCATCCTGTGTGTATCTGAATCCCATCACGTCTCACACTTGATCTGTGCTCCGCAATCACTCAACCATTCGCCCTGGCGCATTCCAACTCCGGGCTCAACACACCGTTGAATTGCTGAATTAGCAAACATCACTTCTTCTCAACATTGGGCAAGGCATCTGGATATCAGCTTTACTCAAGCTGTCGCCCCACTCTCAACGCCATAATCATAATCCCCGGCTTTCATTAAACGCCCATTCCCCCACCGGTGGCGGCCCTCGTGTGCACGGCTCGATAGGAAGCGCATTGGATTCAACAGAATCCAGTATCAAAGGAACACTTAAACGCAAAGTCATTTGGTGAGTGCGCTTTCGTTTCCGGCCTCCTCTCCTCCTCTTGTTAGCTGTTGTCCGCCCGCCAATCTGCGACGGCTAGCGGAGCCACTTTGAACCCACTCCTAGACTTCCCGATCGGAAGCCCCCCAAGCTCCTCAGGCTCGGGTATCATCCCGGCTCCTGTCGGCCTGCCGTTGAGCTTAGGGAGAAGAAGTTACCGATGGCGGGGACCACAGACTCCCGAATCGAGACTCTAATGCCTCTACTCCACCGGTTATACCCTGTGCCTCCTATTATACCACTCATAATGTTGCTCGGAATGCCACAAATAACGATGCTTCTTGGACTTGACTAATATGCCATAGTCGTTAAAAAAAAACAGACAGGGTCCTCCGTTGGCGTGTTCCGATCCGGACTACCTGAGATTAAATACCAAAGCTATAACATCTATAAGTTAGCTCTTCGCTACCATCACAATGAGTTCCATCAGACAAGCAGCAGAGACCGTCCGGTCAAGGACCTCAGACGTCATGAACTCCGTTAAGAGAAGTGAGACGGCTGCCAAGGCATCTGATATCATCCATACTCCATACATGAAAGCTGCTCTGCCCTTCATCAATGGAGGCATCAGCGGAATGGTAGCCACTACCGTGATCCAGCCGGTCGACATGGTAAAGGTCCGCATTCAGCTTGCCGGTGAAGGCACCACTGGAGGCCCAAAGCCAACTGCGTTATCTGTCACTCGACAGATTATCTCTAGTGGAAAGGCTCTCGACCTGTACACTGGTCTCTCAGCTGGTCTCCTTCGACAAGCTGTATACACAACCGCTCGACTTGGCTTCTTCGACACTTTCATGGCAAGACTATCAGAACGGGCAAAGGCTCAGTATCGAAGTGTTGGCTTCGCAGATCGCGCAACTGCTGGTTTGGCAGCTGGTGGTTTGGCAGCCATGCTTGGTAACCCGGCCGACCTGGCTCTTATTCGAATGCAAAGCGATGGTCTAAAACCCATTGCAGAGCGCAAGAACTACAAGTCAGTTGTAGATGCTCTGGGATCGATCGCCAAGGGTGAGGGTATCGCTGCTCTCTGGGCTGGCGCCGCACCAACTGTGGTTCGTGCCATGGCTCTCAACTTTGGCCAGCTCGCTTTCTTCAGCGAAGCCAAGGCCCAGATGAAGAAGAACACGGATTTGTCTGCTCGAGCCCAAACCCTTAGCGCCAGTGCTATTGCGGGCTTTTTCGCCAGTTTCTTCAGTCTTCCTTTCGACTTTGTCAAGACGAGATTGCAGAAGCAGTCAAAGGGCCCCGATGGCAAGCTTCCGTATAAGAGCATGGCCGACTGCTTCACCAAGGTAGCCAAACAGGAGGGCGTCTTGAGATTTTACCGAGGATTCGGAACGTACTATGTCCGCATTGCCCCTCATGCGTAAGTTTTGACAACCTTTCCCCACAAGAAACGTATAAGTTGAGGCTCGGGTAACTGATCATCGTCTAGTATGGTAACTCTCATCGTTGCTGATTATTTGGGCTGGTTGACAAAATAAATGAGTTTGAAGGGCGTAAATGGTATTGAATGGCGTTGATATCGTGGTGGCCTTTTTGGTTCTGTTCTGCTTGTATGGAGTTATTCTGTGTTGCGTTCTTAACTTTTGACTGAGTGATTATGGAGTTTCCAAGAAGTCACTGTGGAATTCTGGATTTATTGATAGCAAGGAAGTATGTTTATTTGGGTTTATCAGTGATAGATATCCTAGTAGATTTTATGCTGTTGTATATTTTTCTGTTCTTTTGCGCAATATAACATGGAATTACCTTCCTGAGTAATCACTAGGGTCGTCATGTTCCCACTTAAAAGGCGATGGCTTTTTTCCAGAGAGAAAAGCGAAATCTGGGTAGGTATCATCTTCGTCTCATTCTGCCAAATTATAATTTATTGATGAGGGTCAATAGCCGTACCCTAAAGATGTAAAATAGAGATACATGTTACAACGCCATCGTGTTGTTTCTCTTCACGATCCCCGATGAAGCCCAAAGCACAGAGAAAAGATCTTAGTCATCGTTCCTTAAGAAGCACGTGATTTCGCGCCGCCACTCGTGTGGATCCCCCATGACGCAGTTACTGAGATCGCGGGTGTAAGTAAACCTGGATTAACGCCAACTTCTTATCATGTTTTGTGAGAATGGTCAGAAGGAAGCGCAACGTCTCTCAAAGGGGCGGCCGGCAACAGGCGAATTCCGCTGGCGGAGATGAGCCGGATATATATCAAGAGATGTTGGCTGAAGCTGGCGTTGCTGCGCCGGCCGCAAGCTCACCAGAAAGGCCACTGAAAAGAAGACGTGAAGATGTTCCGTCGCATAGTAAGCCATCAAAACCGGCAGAGCCGACTCCAGCGCCAATAGCCATAGCTTCGACTTCAAACCCTATTCAGGGAAAGAGCCTCGACGAAGAGGATGAAGAGGATGACGATGATGCGGAATTTGAAGATGTTGCTATTCCCGAGCCTACTATCCAAACGGTCGAGCTTGGGTCAGATGAGGATGAAGATGACGAAGATGAAGATTTGCGCTTTGAAGCTGTCGACTTGATGATGCCCCTACCAGACGGAGATTCTGAATCGCAAGAACCAAAGGAATTGGAGCTCAATCTCTCGGCACAAAAGTCTGCAATGACGTCGAAGCAAGCTGCAGATAGACGAAGACCCATCACCAAAGAAGAACGAGAGCGCCGCCTTGATATTCACAAGGCTCACTTGATATGTTTATTATCTCATGTGGCGAGGCGAAATCACTGGTGCAATGATCCTCAAGTTCAAAGTCAACTTCGGTCCCACCTGACAGACAAGATGATTCAGTATCTGACTCCAGGGACGAATCTATCGCAATTTGGGAGGACTGAAAGCCTTAAAAATGGACTGAAGCTAGTTGCTGAGATGTGGACGACAAAATATGAGATTACAGAGCGTGGCATGAGAAGGTCACTGTGGGCGGAGGAGGTAGAGCATCTTAATAGCGTACGTATCTTTGTTCCTGATGACTCCCATATTTTTCTGATATTGTTTCTAGTATGAGCCTCCCAGTGATTTGGAATCATGTCTGGATAAATCTGATTTTAGAGAAGCAGCCAAGACATTCCAAGGCTCGCGGGATGTTGGAGCTCAGTTGTATTGTGCCCTCCTGAGAAGTATTGGTGTTCGTGCGCGGCTTGTATGTTCGCTACAACCTCTATCATTTGGCTCCACAGGACCTACACTACCAAAACCTAAAGAGAATCTCAAGCCGAAAGCGGCTCCCAACAAAACCGAACAGATGCTATCACAGGTAGCAAAGTACAGAGAAATGGCGAACGCTGTCTCTTCAGCCGCTTCTCCTGCTGGCCCCTCTACTGCTAGGCGCAGATTAGGACACCCAAACGCATCAGATTACAACTTCGAGCCCAAAGCAGCTCCTTATCGGGCTCGCCAATCATTCGAGGCGCCTAAACGAATACGCGAGTCCCCTTATCCGGTATACTGGGTGGAAATTCTAGATGTTGGGCACCAGAAATGGCAGCCCACGGATCCGGTTGTGATGAATTCTTTCTGGAAGCCAAAGATCTTTGAGCCTCCCATTACGGATAAGGAGAATTCGTTGAGCTACGTTATTGCGTTCAACGCAGATGGCACTGCAAAGGACGTTACCCGACGATATGCGAAGGCATATACAGCGAAGACTCGAAAATTGCGCATAGAAACTGCGCTAGACGATGGTAGACAGTGGTGGAATAAGGTTATAAAGATGTTTCGGCCCAAGACTCCCAGCGATCTGGACCAGATCGAAGACAATGAGCTAGCTGGAGTCGAGGCGAGAGAGCCAATGCCAAGAAACGTGCAGGACTTTAAAGACCATCCCGTATATGCTTTAGAGCGCCACCTTCGCCGACATGAAGTGCTCATTCCGGGAGCTACACCGTCTGGAACGGTCGCAGCCGGAGCTAGAGCTCCGCTGGAAAAGGTCTTCCGTCGAAAGGATGTACGGGTCGCAAGGAGTGCCGAAAAGTGGTTTCGACTTGGCCGTGAGGTAAAGCCCATGGAGATTCCCGCCAAGTGGCTACCCAAACGAGTGATAAGCAAGAGGTCTAGATTTGGCGAACACGAGCAAAGAGAAGACGACGACGGTGATGCTGGAACTCCAATTTATACTATAGACCAAACCGAACTATATGAGCCAGCCCCGGTACGAAATGGACGGGTTCCGAAAAACAAGTTTGGAAACATCGAGGTATATGTACCTAGCATGGTCCCCAAAGGTGGTGTTCACATCGTAGACGAACACGCTAGACGTGCGGCGTACGTTTTAGGGATTGACTGTGCACCGGCACTTACAGGGTTTCAGTTCAAGGGGCGAACAGGAACGGCTGTGCTGAGCGGCGTTGTCATTGCAAAAGAGTTTGAAGAGGCTGTTCGGGCAGGCATCCAGGGCATACTCGATATCGAACAAGAGGTGGAAGATGAGAAGAAGCGATACGTGGCGCTGAAGCTCTGGAGGCGGTTTCTCATGGGTCTGAGGATTCGGGAGAGAGTATGGAGCGGGGTGGGAGAGGAGGAGAGACGGCAGGCGGATAGAGACGCAGAATTTGAAGCATGGGCAAAGGGTGCGGAAAGTGATGAGACTGAAGAATTTGACATGGTGGTTGATGAGGAGGATGAAGACGGCGGAGGAGGTGGATTTTTGGTTGGCGATGATGATGCTGATGAAGGGGGTGGTGGATTTCTGGTTGAGTGATGAATGGACTACTTGGCCATGTGACTCTCTTATATATACTAATATACTTTGACCTTTTGTGCATCTTGGGCTTGATTCTAGTTTTTCGGCTATTAATAAAGTGCATCGTACGTTTCTGATTTTCCAGCTCTGAAGATTAATTCGGCCATTCATTTTAGGTGGCCTATGGAACTACCTCGAACATGAACACGGACAATTTAAATAGGTTCGGGAACTCCTAGCGAAGCCCGTCTGTCTGTTTGTCTCTTTGTATTCTTGTTCTCATCGTTTACAGAGTACAACAAGTACCTATCTGCGCAAGGCGTATAGGTACACATGCAAGGGGTGGAAAGAAAACACCGCCTTCTATCACACACAGATGCATAGTAGCGGACCGGCGGTATTTGTTTTCCACTGCATGGACATCCTCAGTGTGAAAGAACTACTCCCTTTCGAGTAGCAATGCCCATTCGCTTCATATAGCAATAGACAAGGGCAAAAAGAGAAGAAGAGGCTGAGCAAAATGGGACGCGCAGGCTGCAATATAAGTCGGATGGACGTCTTCCCGAATCCCGGTCCAGAGCTCAAGAGGAATTAAAGAGCTGACAGTAAAGATTGAGCTCTTTGCTAAAATTTAACCAGCAGATACGCGGATAGCCTTATATGTTTATCTATCTCTTCAATGTTTATTTATTTATCTCAGTGTGATCCGCGAGCTGGTGTGGACGTTAAAAGCTTAATCCGTGGCTTTTGTGATGGCTTTATCGACAGGTGGGTTTGTCGGTGTAACAAAGAGCTCCGGCTTTTAAGCCCGAGTAGGGTGGAGCTACTTAGTAGACATGCTCAGCTTTGGGTTGCTCACTGCTCTGAATCTATGATTAAATTAACTCACTGGATTAGTTATCAATGAAGTAGGTATGTATGTATTGATTGAGTAGGTACCTATATATATCTATATACAACGAGATGTCTTGCTACAAGTAATAGCAAAAACCCGATAGCTGTTCGGATACTTTCTCACCCGTGGCTGAGTTCCCGAGGCGCGGGCGTCTTTCTAGCGTCCGCGTATACCCTCCGCGTAAGTAGCTGGTGGGGAGTGTTCCTTCCACTAGGCCAGTTGACTTTCATCAAGGGCGCAACAGCTGCTCCGTTTCGGTCTTGCCTTTATTGAGGCGTTCAAGCCAAGCGAACTCGGTACGGCGCGATGGCCCGGGTGGCGTTGCAGATGTATTTCCCTCTTTTCATCTCTTTGTTTACAGAGGCACTGTTGGGTTATCCTCATCATCGGCTGAGGAAAGGAGCTGCAGCAGATCTGTCAAGGAACAGGAGCTAGGCCAAGCACTGAAGAACTGCCCCCCCTGGTCAATGCCGAGTCTCACTAGACAACTCCGTATGGGGCCTGTCTTTTCCAAATCGTCAACGAAAGAAAGCCAGGCACGGCATCGGCCCATTCATCGCGATTGACTTCTTCGCATAGCCCTGAGTGCCGCCGACTTCTGACGCCACGGCTTTTCGGCGCTTCGCCTCTGCTTCTGCCTTCTTCCGTTGTCACCATTAGGCATTCAGGCCGCACGCCATCTGATGGAGAATATACTTGAAGCGCCAGTACGAGCTTAGCCCTTTGCGCGCGGGTCGCAGAGGCGACGTACGCAGCCTCTAATCCTTAATCTCTCATTCTCTTTTTTATACTGTATCTTCATTATTCGGCGGTGTGTGACTGGTGAGCGTATTGTGTGCGCCTAATACTCTCTTTCGAAGTTGGGGTTCTAGGTACTTCATGTTGCAGAAGCGCAGAGGTATCGCAGGGGATATCCGATTACGCTCCCCATAACTCACGGCCATCGAGCTTGCCTGTCGTCGCCATGGCGTTCATCAAACAGGTCTGGACTTTAATGTCCAAGAACTTTCGACATATACTACTCCGCCATCCTACAAAGGTCTTCGTCATGGCCTTCCTCGTGCCCATCATCCTGGCCGCCTTCTTCAGCTTCGCCAAGAACTTGTTTGTTCCGCCTGCGCTCTATGGCTTCGGATCGGTACATCCCATCAAATCGCTTTCGCAGGCGTTCGACGACGCTTTCGGCAGCGGGCGAGACAAGATCGTTTTAATCGACAACGGATTCACGGGGGGCAATATCGAGAAAGTGCTAGACTCGCTCCAATCGCAAATAGAGACGCAGGGGCCTCACGTCGATGTTGTCAGGACGAGCAGCGAGGATGCTCTGCTCACTGAGTGTCGGAGTAGCTTGCGGGGAGTCACGGCTTGTTTTGGGGCTGTCGTCATGCGGTCCTCGCCAAACGAGGGAAAGGGGGGCATATGGAACTATACCATTCGCACGGATGCCGAGATGACGAGCAGCCCAATCAAGATCAATATTGACAAGAGCGATAATCCGGAAGAGGTCTATCTGCTGCCTATTCAGCGTACTATCGACGGCATCATTGCCGGCATGAACCACACCAGCGCGCCTCAGGCCCTCGCCAAGACCCAGGAGATGCCCTACACCAGCATGAGTCAGAAACAGAGAGAAGTCAAAGTGAGGGAAATCTTCCACAAGGCCATTACAAGCTTCATGGGGGTCGCCTTTATTGCCTCTGTGATTTGGGTTTCATACCACTTGACTGGCCACATTGCTACCGAGCGTGAGACTGGCATGTCGCAGCTTGTAGATGCGATGATGCCTGTTCGCAAACCCTGGATGGCGCTGGCGGCTCGAATCATTTCTCATCACCTTTCCTTCTCCATCATATATGCTCCAGCGTGGATTATCGGATCCATCATCGTGAAATACGTTGTATTTGCGTACACCAGTCTTGGTATTGTCCTTCTCTTCCACATCACCGCTGGTCTTGCCATTGCCTCCATGTCTGTTTTGTTTGCGTCCTTCTTCAAAAAGGCCCAGCTCAGCGGTATTACCGCTATTCTTGCCATTCTGTTGCTTGGCATCTTGGCACAGTCTCTGACACAGCCGACAACGGGACCTGTAGTGATTTTGTCGCTGCTTTTCTCGCCGTGTGCCTATGTCTACTTTATCACGCTCATGTCTCGCTTTGAGAGGAAAGACAGACCCACCAATCTTGTTGAGACAGCCCCAGGCAGCCCTTGGGATCTTCCAGGTATTGCTCTTTGGATCTTCTTAATAGTTCATATTTTTGTATACCCCCTTCTCGCTGCACTCATTGAAAACCGATTTTACGGTACCTCAACAGACGGCCGCAAGATCTTGGGAGCTGGAGATAGCAGGCTTGGCGACAATGCCATCCAGCTGGATGGCTTCACCAAAATTTACAAGCCCAGCTTCTTCTCGCGCCTATTTGCACTGGGATCTAAGCCAAAGGAGCCTGTTGTAGCGGTCAACGAGCTCAGTTTTAGTGTTAGGAAAGGCCAGATTGTGGCTCTCTTGGGTGCCAATGGAAGTGGAAAAAGTACAACTCTCGATGCAATTGCCGGTCTGAATAAACTAACCAGTGGATTGATTACAATTGATGGGCAGGGTGGTATGGGTATTGCGCCACAAAAGAACGTCTTGTGGGACGACCTTACTGTCGAAGAGCATCTCGTCATATTCGACAAACTCAAGTCACCAAATGCGCCAGCGACTAAGGAGCAAATTACCGAGTTGATCGATTCCATTGACCTCCCTCCCAAACGAAAGGCTCGTGCCAAAACTCTATCTGGAGGCCAAAAACGAAAGCTACAGCTTGGAATGATGTTGGCAGGTGGAAGTGCTGTTTGCTGTGTGGACGAAGTGAGCAGCGGTATTGACCCGCTGTCTCGTCGGAAGCTCTGGGACATTCTTTTGGCCGAGCGAGGAAAGAGGACTTTGATTCTGACTACGCATTTCTTGGATGAGGCTGACCTCCTTGCCGATCATATTGCCATTCTATCCAAGGGAACACTGCGGGCTGAAGGCTCTTCCGTCGAATTGAAAGATAAGCTTGGAGGCGGCTATAGGGTTAACGTACACAAGAACCCAGGCATCAAGGAGTCTCCCATTATTGATGGTGTGAAGAAAAAGGACGCCTTTGACCTGATTACCTATGTTGCCCCTACGTCCAGCCTAGCGGCCCAGGTTATCAAAGCGCTTCAAAAGGCCAACATCACAGACTTCCGCTTCTCTGGCCCAAACATAGAAGATGTGTTTCTGCAGGTTGCCGAGGAGATTAAGGATGAAGAAGTCTTCCGAGAGACTATTGTTGAAAAAATGCCAGTCAAAGATGACAACAGCTCTTCGCAAGACACCAGCAGTCCCCCGATGGAACCGGGCCTTGGCCTCAAGTTACTTGACGGCAGGCGAGTGGGATATTTCGAACAAGCTCTTATTCTTTTCAAGAAGCGCTGGACGATTCTAAAGAGGAATTGGGTTCTCTATGCTATTGCATTCTTACTCCCAATTGCCGCAGCGGGATTGACATCTCTGTTTGTGAAAGACAGTGGACCAACAGGCTGCAAACCCGGCGATCAAGCCTCGACCTCGGCTACAGAAGATGCTTTCACTCAAATTGGCGGTGAAGACAGCCTTGTTTTCCTTGCCGGACCATCTAACAAGTTCGACTTATCGCGAGTTCAAAGTCTCTTTCGACCCGTCTTTGCTGGTAGCCCTGGTCCGATCTTCAACATTGCCGCGGCTTCTCTTGGCAACCTACACCTTGTTGACTCGTTTGATGAATTTAATCAGTTTGTTAAAGACAACTACGCAAACGTGACTACGGGTCTTTGGCTCGGTGATAGTACCACAAACCCTACTATTGCTTGGGTTGCTAACCTGTTCGTCACGAGTCCACTCACGGCGCAGCAGTTTCTCGACGTCTTGCTGACCAACACTACGATTGCAACATCATGGTCCTCCTTTGATGTCCCTTTCAATCCTACAATTGGCAAGGCTTTGAATTTAGTCATCTATATGGGCCTGGCACTCTCTTGCTATCCCGCATTCTTCGCGCTGTATCCAAGCAACGAACGCAGGAAATTTGTGCGCAGTCTGCAGTATTCTAATGGCGTCAGGCCTTTTCCGTTATGGATGGCCTATCTAATATTTGATTTCTCCATGGCTCTTGTTGGGGCAGCAATTGTTACCGCTCTATGGGCCGGGCTATCGAAAGTTTGGTTCCATGTCGAGTACATCTTTGTGGTCCTCTTCCTATATGGCCTGGCTTCCATTTTGGTGGCCTACTTTGTCTCTCTCTTCACCAAATCTCAGCTTGCCACGTTTGCCTGGGCGGCTGCTTTACAAGCGGTGTTCTTCCTCGGCTATTTAATCGCCTACGTCTGTGTCGTCACGTATGTCGAGGTCTCCAAGATTGACAGCACTCTTTTAGTCTGCCATTACGTGATCTCGGCGTTCATGCCTATCGGCTCCGCAACCAGGGCTCTTTTCCTAGCAACCAACCTCTTCTCTACTGCTTGCGATGGCAACGAACTTGCTACAAATCCCGGTGGCATCAAACAATACGGAGGACCCATCCTTTATCTTATTATCCAATCTTTCATCTTATTTGGACTTCTACTTTGGTTCGACGGTGGAAATGTAGGGTCTTCTGCGCGAGCCTTGTTTAATCGCCATAAGCACCCAGAAGACTCCGCCCTGCCCGATGAGGAAGTGGGCGATGAGGTGGCCAGAATCACAAACTCCGCAGAAGACGATGGCCTAAAGATTTTGCATTTGACCAAGTCATTTGGCAAGAACCTTGCTGTGGATAACGTTAGCTTTGGCGTTAAGCGCGGTGAGGTTTTTGCTCTGTTAGGCCCCAATGGAGCTGGAAAGTCTACTACTATATCGCTGGTCCGGGGCGATCTCAAGCCCAATTTGAACGGCGGCGACATCTTTATCGAAGGTGTGTCCGTGACGAAGGACTTAGCAGGCGCAAGAGCAAATCTTGGCGTCTGTCCCCAAATCGACGCTCTGGATCAGATGACGGTCCGAGAACATCTTGAGTTTTACGCTCAGGTTCGAGGTATCCCTGATATCGAGCACAATGTTACTGCGGTCTTACAGGCCGTCGGTCTCAGTTCCTTCTCAACACGCATGGCAGCTGCTCTCTCTGGCGGTAACAAGCGCAAGCTCAGTCTGGGAATTGCCCTCATGGGCAATCCGGGAGTTGTCTTGCTCGATGAGCCCTCGTCAGGTCTAGATGCTGCCGCAAAGCGAGTCATGTGGAAGACGCTCCAGGCAACAGTTGCTGGACGATCCATCCTATTGACAACGCACAGCATGGAAGAGGCCGATGCCTTGGCGGGTCGTGCTGGCATTCTAGCCAGACGGATGCTCGCTCTCGGCACTCCTGATGATTTGCGACATCGCTTCGGCGATGCTTTGCATGTACACCTTGTGTCGAGCACAGCGCCCAGAACGACAGACGAAGAGATGAATGCCATAACGTCATGGATTCGCGACACTTTGCCCGCAGCCAACCTTGAGTCGAAGATGTATCACGGACAATTACGGTTCTCGGTCCTTTCGAGCGAGGTTCTGTCCTTGAACAACGGTTCAAGTGCCGATGATGTGACGCCCATTGGCAGTGATATCAGCCAAGGCGCCATTGGACGACTCATAGTCTTGTTTGAAGAGAACAAGGCTCGTCTCGGCGTTGAGCACTACAGTGTCAGCACCACGACGCTCGATCAAGTCTTTTTGGGCATCGTTGGCCAGCACAACATTCAGGAGGAGAACCACGAAGCTAAGCCGGGTCTAGTGAAGAGGATGTTGAAATTTTAGGAAGTAATGTCGGTGTTATTGTCTGATATACGGCGTTTTATCTTGGTCACAACATTTTCTTTTTAATCTTTCGCACATATATTTTTATTTCTATTTTTTTGGATCTCACAGTGAATGAGCTCCTATTCTTACCTTCATTATATTTCCAGGTGTTGACTCTTTTGGAGAAGTGAAGGGGTTGGTCATATGACTTGCAATTTACACGTATATGGTTCATTGACTTTCTCTTCTTCTGTTCTCTTTATATCGTGTCGGGTAAAAGGGGGATTTCTGCTGAATCTAAAAAGCTCCGTAGATAGAAAGTCTCGATTTTAGTATTTACCTAGAAAAGATACCATTTTCTTTTTTATTTTCCCCAATCATGAAGATGAATTACATGTAGACCCTTTACTATCGATTCTCTGCTCAAGCACTGCCTATATTGTTTGTCTAACTCATATGTATGCGTGTGAACACTATCACGCTGGCATATCTTCTGTCCATGTCTTCCAGTCTATGCAATTTTCGTTTCTTCTACTGCAGTTAAAGAAGCTATACCATCAGAGCTTCAGAGTCTTCTCTTCAAGCCTACCACTGGAAATGCCTAACAACGCATACACGGGATGACGCAAACTCTTACAAGGCAATGACTAGCAGAATTCCAAAATTCGCGTCAATGGCTTGCAAAATGGATAATCTTCATAATGAATTCATCTTCTCATTACATCTCATATTATGGATTATTATGCCCTAGCTCAGCTAAAGCGCCGTAGCAATACATATACCTGCCAAATACCACATGCCATGATTTAATTTCCATTCCTCCCTTCGATCCGCGGCGTGTATGACCAAACTGCCGTAATGCCCCAAAAACAAATCTATAATGGCTCGTCTATCGCCCAAGTAAAAGCTATTCATGAAAAAGGCGAACAATAACAAAAATAGTTCTCATCGCAACACCCCAACGCCCACAAGTTTTCATATACCTACATTTGCCTATAATCCTTATACACAGAGAAAACTTTCGTTAGCATCATTACTTTTTCAATCAGTTCTTACAACGACCTCTTTGGTCGACTCTGTAAACCAGCCACCCTTTTCCCACTCCCCAGGGACGTAGATGCATGAATCTCGCGTTTCAGCATCATAAATTCCCTTTAGAAGTGTTGACAATCTCTTAAAATCAATCGGCTTCAAGATCCATCCATCAAAGCCTGCTTCGACGTAAGTGTTTTTCAACTCTTCCACTAGAGAGGCTGATACGGCAAATATCGGAATACGGCCGCATTTCGCAGCCATCGGCGAAAGACCCTTGTTTTCAGATGTTTCTATTTCTCTAATCGTCTTTGTACTGGTGAGGCCATCCATAATAGGCATCTGAAAGATGATATTAGCATTTGAAGAAGGAACAGAAGTGACCGGAAAACGACTGCTGCTTACCTGCATATCCATCAGGACAACATCAAACGCAGATGAGTTGTCACTATATGTTTCTGCGCAGACTTGTCCATTTACTGAATGATGGATGCTATTACCGGCTCTTTCTAATCTCTTTTTCAAGATTTTCATATTGATGGGATCATCTTCTGCGACAAGTACGTGTAACGCGTTACTCTCTGCCGTAGTGCTGCTGACCAAACTAGGCCGGCGTTTCGTTTCGGTTGCATCGGTATCAACCTCGGAAATCTCTCCCGCCGTCCTCTTCTCGGGTTTAAAAGAAGAAGGTATATCTATGTACTCGTCTGGTACCTTGATTGCTCGAACTGGTACCTTCGAGTCACGAACCTTGGAGGCGCCAAGATCCTCATCATTATAATTGTCAGAAATCTTTTGGGTAGGAGTTTCATTTAGAGGAGCAGTTAAATTTGTGAAGCTTCCAAAGCTCGTGTTGCTAATTCTGTTCGAAACGGTTGACGAATGAGCTTTGGCAGAGAAATATTCACTATCTTTGTCTCCCGCTTTGTCTAATGAAAGTGGAGTTTTAATGGCGTCAATTAAGCGGTCCGCGTCGCTTTTCTGGCTTCCATCTTGACTGATAGCACTTTGGCGGCTATCAAGACTCTGTCGTCCCAAGGAAATCGTATCTGTCATCGCGTTTTTACTGTGATCGACCAGCAAGATCTCGTTCTCTTGCGCCAGGGGTAGCGACTTGGTTGCCGAAAGTTCGTAGGTATAAGAGATAGCGCTATGGGTAGATCCAGCGCCCTCTGCATCTGGTAATTCGTCGGGAAGTTGGAAGGGTAGCTGAATAATGAATTGCGAGCCTTCACCTTCCTTCGTCTTAAGCCTTAGCTGGCCGCCTGCGTTTCGGATGACTCGAGCCACGACGGCTAGACCAAGTCCCAAAGTGTTCATCTTTTTGTCTTTTTCACCACTTGCCGCTTGTAGTGCCGATCCTTCTGTACTAACTTGCTCAAGGTCCCGGAAAAGGGCTTCTGTTTGTTGAGGACTCATGCCGCAGCCAGAATCTTCAATCACAATTTGTATCATCACTGACCGATCCTCTCTGACCTCGACAACGAGAACATCTACGTTAACATAGCCAGAAGTTGTATGAGCAATCGCATTTGCCGTAACGTTTGTGATAACCTGGCGAACGCGCCGGTTATCACCTCGAACCAATTTGGGTAAACCGGGATGCTTTGTGATCTGGTAATCAAGACCTTTCCGTTTTGCGTCATCGCGGAAAGGATCGATGGCTTCATCTATACAAGAAGAAAGCTCGAATGTTTCTTGGACTGACAAATGCTGGCCTTCCTCGGTCTTGGTCAGGTCCAAGAGATCATTGATGACATAAATCAACGACTTTGACGCCGAATGAGACTTTGCGAGGTTATCCCTAGTCTCTTGATCGAGTGACCCCTCAAGTGCAATTTCAAGATAGTTGATGATAGCATTGAGTGGTGTGCGTACTTCGTGCGCCGAGTTGGCCAGCAAAAGTCTTGTCAGTCGAGTATTTTGTAGAGCGGCTTCCTTTTCTCTCCAGACTTCGATAAACTTGCCTATACATGGAAAAGTCAGTATTTAACTCTCATATTTGATTTGACAGGTGGGAAATAATACCGTAGACTAGACAGAGAACCGCCGCAGTTTCAATCTGCTCTTCAGCCCATTCGCGACATTTACCTATAACAATCTCACTCCACGTTTTAAAACTTGCTCGAGGCTCTAGATAGCCCACGGTGCCTTCTCGAAGCTTTTTTTCATGGGGATTTCCAGCCCATCGAACTTCCTTAATCTGTCCTTTGCGGAAAAAGACAATGAAGTCGTCACCCCCAACACTGAGGGGCACATATAATAATCCCGCGATGACCTGGAATCCCATGGGGTATTGTAGATCCGGAAAATCGTCAGTAATATCTTGGGACGCAACAATCGATGTCAGTTTGCGCATTCGAAGATATTCAAGCGTGATCAGAGCTTCTTGGCTCTGTTCAATAGCCCCTAGGATCTTGGTCTCTCCTTGAATGGATAACAGACCAAAGTCCGAGTCAAATAATCGTAATAGATCATCAGAAGATGCAATGATATATCCAGTCGGATTCCTGTCGGTTGGGGCGGTGTTGATAAGCTTGCGAGCCTGCAGTCGCGATGCATATGACAGTCTTTCGATATTTCTCGAGGCTGTATCTCCCACCAAGCGACACATTTTCCGAATCGGAAATGAGACACGCATGCCGTGATTGCCATAGGAATGACACGCCATCAGCCCCCAAAGCTCGTTAAAAGCATTGAGGGAGATTGACATGGATGATCGCACTGCCATATTAGCTAAATATTTCAAATGTATGGGAGACATGGCCCGCAGATACGCATGACTCATATCGAGAGGTACGTCGAGATCCTCTTTCGTCCGGCAAACCATTCTAGCGGATGGTAAATCTCGGTCGTAGAGTAAGCGAACCTTATTCAGCTTATAGAGATCGCGTGCCTGTGCGGGGATATCAGATGCCGGGAAGTGCAACCCTTTGTATAAATCTGAAGTCTTGGAAGCATCAACCAACTCGGCCACAACTTTTCCATTCCAAGAAGAGTCAAATTGGTATATCATGACTCGGTGGAATCCTGTGAGTTCTTTGACTATGCCAATGAGGACTTTGAGGAAGATATCAAGATTAGGGGCTGAAGCAAGCTGCTCCTGAACTTGGGACATGATATCAAACACCTGCATTGCGCCCTGCTCGCCTCGCTTCTTCCTGGCGCTCCGTAAAATCCTTAGTGGCTTGCTTAAAATCTCTGTGCTTTCTCCAAGTTGCTCCGATGTAGGGTTGCCGTTGAGGGTCTCCGTAGGGGCAGTGATCGTCTGTTCTTCCGGCGGTCGGAGGGGAAAGTCTTGATCATCGTCCCTTTCGAATTCGCAAATGATCAAATCGGGGTGGGCGGGGTTTATGTGCATTGCACACCAGAGCTTTGTATTTCTTATTCCTTTTCGGCGCCTAATCGAGAGGCTAAAGACCTCTGGTCCATTGGTAGCAGGGTCAGCATCCTCGTCTCGAATGAAGTCGATGTGATCCAAGAGGTTGTCTTGTTGCTCTTCACTTAATATATCCAGGAAGCTCGCAAGCCCAAACAGCTCCTGAGGCGTGCGGCCAAGGAGATTCTGAGAGTTCTCGCTAACATATCGCACAACAAAATGACCTTCACTCTCCTCGCGCATGGCTAAGAGGACGCCGAAGCCCTGAATAGCACCCGGAATGTGAATGGGTTCTTCTTCGCATCTTTGCAAAACGCCATCTCTCCCAGTGATGACGGCGTGGCCCTCGTCGGTTGTGATGTGCGTAAAAGGAGTTGCAACGTGCTGGAAATCGTCCAATGGCTGATCGTCGGGACTCAGAGGCACTTCGGTCGGGACTAAAGAACTATCGCCATCAGAGCTTTTGACATCATCGTCATCTTTATCTGAGATAGTTAGGTTCAAATTCAAAGGCGTCGATGAGCTGTGACGGACGGCATCCGCCTGGAGGCTGCTGTAGGGCCCACTCATGGCCCTTTTTTTGCGGATTTGAGCAGCTCGGTCATCTGATGAAGACGGAGATGTTGGTGACATGGGCTCAAGCTCCAACCTTCGAGGATCGTTCCAAGAATCTGTCCGGTTGGCAGAGCTGAGGTGGTGCACTGGTATGCCAGGGCCTTGACTGTCAGCCTCGGCCAGGTGGGGGAACAGGTCGTCGTTGGTAAAAGGGTCCACGCGAACTACCGAGCGGATTGGAAACACTCGATCAGCGAGGTCAGTTGGAGGAGGTGACTGGTAACCCGACCGGTGTTCGGATCTTGTACTCCCGGCTGAAACGAGCGTCTGGTCGTCATTTGCTCTGGCGTCGTCAGCCGAGGCGGGTTCACTTGGGGCTCTCTCCAGCGCATCCTGTCGCGACGAGTCCATTATCTGAGGGTTCGGGTTGTTTGGAGCTCAGGGTGTGCCACGTCAAATATGTCGAGCTGCAAGAAGCACATGCCGTTGTCGAGATTTTAAGCTGAGCGCATCCTCGAGAGTAAAGCAAGCAGTGAGGTCAGAAGTGTGGAAACCGGGTCGAGGCTAGGCTAAGCTTGCGAGATCGAGGGGACGATGGGGAGCTGTGATGGGGAGGCGATGCCAAGAAAGCCAGGGGCATGTAGATGGCAGAACCAAATCCGAGCGAGAAGTGAAGAGAAGGCTGGAATGGGATCATGGTACGTACGAAAGGTCGGCGCGGGTAAGGCGACAGGTACCTGCTGCATTAGTTGGGACAACTTGATGCCGCTAGAGCTGCGCCGATCTTCGCCTCCAGGCTAGCAGTGCCTTCCATGCCTTTACTTGTTTACGTGCATGTCACTTCAGGGCCCAGCAGGCTCGGGGGCGAGCGCGAGGCCAGGGAATGGGGAACAGTGGTACTGGACCTAGCAGTACCTGGATTTGCGAATCACACATGCGGAAACAATGGCAATTGCTGGCAGGCCATCCGCAAATAATTTAGGGTTCTGGGTAGCGCATCTGCTTTGATGGGCCCGGGGTCCAGTTGTCGATGCATCTGGCGGCAGTGCAAACCTGGAAGGGCCTAAGCTCAGGTACTCGATACCTGTATGCTGTATGCTGTAGTAGTTCCTGCTTGAGGCTGGTGAGGGGTCGCAGCGGAGGTACGCATGTGATTCATGCGTCAACGTATTACCTCACCGTCTTATCGCGGGCATAGCAATGGCGATCTGTGGTTGAGCAATTGAGGCGACATCTCGGCCAAGGCCTCATCAACTCGGGCGCCAAAGACACACGTGGTTGTGGCAATGATGAAGCAAGCGCGATCTTGTTTTCATCTTCCACGCTCCAGCTTCTTATAGCGTCACCTTGCATGGAGGGGTAGTTGCAAGTTTATTGCATGCCGATGAATCAAGCTGTTATTGAGTGCCTCCAGGTAAAGACGTAAGCCCGCTAGTACTACTACCTACCTAGTACCTTACCTAGGTCGGCATGTATCGTACACTTGAGTAACGTTCAATCAAGTTGTCAAACATTCACATGCGCCAGCACTTGATTCGGATGCCCCCAACTCGAAAGCCTTGCTAGCAGCCATCGTATGAAGAGTTTTCCTGCGGCTCTCTTATTCTCTCTAGTCTCCAGGCTTTCCGCTCAATCAATCTCTGCCCCTCTGCCCCCTCTAGCCTTCACAGGGGAACAAGATCGACCTCAACTCCGTAATGGCCCCCGTCAGCAGCGAGTGGATGGAGACCCCGGAAGAGATGGTCCGGCCAAAGGGCAAGCTAAAGCCTACATGTGGCGCAAATTTGAAACCCGCGGCCGCAATCTGTTGGCTGAGAGAAGTGCTATCCCATTTGCCATGCCACAAGCACTGAGACTAAGACCCTTTGGAGGGAGGCGAAACATCGTCACTCGCTCAGACTTTGACCGAGGAGACAGACGAGCGAAATTTTCCGATTCGCTATTCACTTTTTTTTTTTCTAGCATAACATTGCCATCAATCAGATCGATAGCATGCGCAATCTATATGCTATTTCCATGATTTGCCGGCAAGCAGTCCACAAAACCGGCAGTTCAAATCAAGTTCAAATTAAAGCCCTCTGCCGGCCGTGTGCCTGGATAACCAATCAAGACATGTTTGATAGTAACGAGAGACATACTGGACCTATGTAGCAGGGAACTACAGCAAGTTTACAGTAAAAAAGAATGATAGACGCAGCGCCCAAGACAGTCTAATGCATATCTAGTGGCACTGTTCACTGGATGTTTAGGGTTGTTTTTGAAAATCGAAAAACGTCCCGTGTGGGCTATGCCTCATCCTGACCTGATTGTCAAATAAGACATACGTTGCCAACGTTTGACATTCTTTTTCCCAGTTATATATTATTTGTCCAAAGCTAAGAAAATATCCTACCGTTGTTCTATTAGCTCTTGCGTGGCGTCTCTCGCTTAGGGCTGCCAAGCTATGTCAACTCGTATACAAGTGCCCGATTACCCTTTACGGGCTCCCACGTGGTTTTACGTCAGGGCATAGGAGATGAGGTGGAGATCAGATCAAGCTTGGTTAATCCTACTTTCCACGGAGAAAAGCTTCAATTACGTATTTCAACGGTCGCTTCTTGAGTGTTGATTGGAAATTATGGAAAATGCTGCTCCTGCTGGTTGATGCTAGTGCTAGGTGGGATTACTACGCATGCCGGGTATTGTAAGTAGCTTCTTTAATTCTTCCATCGAATCAGTTCCCGAAAAGTATTTGACATCCAATCTGAGACTTTTTTTTTTTTTTTTTAAATCAACTTGTTACCGTGGTGGTTGGTATTATAGACGTATACAGGCACCGAACAAGTAGATATGATTCTACGTGAGCATAAATTTGCAGTATTTCATCAGGTACATCTGGTCCTTGAAATCGAGATCAGGTACAGTCCTTTGCTGCACTGGCCTTTGCAGCTTGGGTTGAGTCTAGACAGTTGTTTGTACATGACCCTTCTGCGAATCCTATGGAGCATACGTGATGAAATGATGAAATGCGTTCAAACAGACACGGCAAAGGCGATTAAACTGCCAGGATGGGCCGGGTACCGCGACATTCAGGAGATTTTGAAAACGAGGCAACCTACACGGTTGAATGAGTCCGGTGCTGTGGTTTGAACACAGCCAGCGTAGCTGCTGCAGCTTCAGTAAGAAAGAAAGGGCTAGTCATCGTTCCAGATCTATTGTCCAGCACCCTAACCATGGCAAAGGCTATGACACGTACTGCGATTATTGCCAGGTGCCTACTTTCAAGTGTATAAGACAATTGAATAGTAGTCCAATTTAAATGCAGACAGACCGCCTTGCTGAGCTCAAGCTGGCCCTTCAAAAACTGCGCGAAATCACAACAGACAGAAAAGATAAGACATCAACCGCACTATTAGAACTGAGATCTATGAATACGCACCCATATTTGTTAAAATCTGGGCTCTACACAATGCACAGATTGTTCAGCTTGGTGTCCCATTCGAGCTCACACTCTCAGCGGTGGCTACGATGAAGGCGTGGAACGATAGATTGGCGAGAGCAGCTTTCAGCTTCGGAAACAAGGATGAACGGGCAAACAAAGACTAGAAGACTCTAATCACCATCAAAGATAGCGCCGACCTGCACACCAAGCTCCGCGAGTTTCGCACATATCAGTACCTCCCTCTAGCCATATACCACTGGGTCAACCCAGATCCTGTGGTTCAAAATGGCGTATGAGAAAACGACGGCAATGATGAGAATAAGAATGGCAAGGCCTCGGCCAGCACGGAGCAGAACCATAACCCTGTAGTTGATACGCACATGACGGACATTTCTGACAGAGAGCCACCCTCCAGCCCAACCCTGAATCTCAAATACCTTTCGACCCCAGCTGGGCGCCCATGGCCCGCGATCTGTGAATCATCATGGAGAACAGCCCTTTTGACACCTACAGAAACATTGAGTACTACACCGAAGAGACTCAGATACACACTATTGGACGCCAAATTGAGGCACATTTCTCCACTGCGCTTAAAGCAGAGGCAGGCACAAGCAGGCACAAGGGCAGCAGGGGAACACTGATATCCCAAGGTACAAGTATGCTCAGATGGAACTGAAATTCCGCCCCAACAGACCAAGCACTACCGCTGCAGTAGAGATAGTATGCTCTGATATGCTTGTTGAAGAGCGACGGTTGAAGACACTCTCCCCGAACGCACAATTGTTTACTCCTGACAAGCCAAACGCCATGAACGCCCTGGATTGGCCGATATCCCTGACTGTATAAATAGAATAATTATCTACTCATAAAGCGATGAGCTCGGAAGATGGTTCAATAGTCAGAGCGAAACACCGCGCCTCAATCGTCCGAACACAATCGTTCATGATAAGCCGGCAATCTCTAATTCTCGATAGTAAGCATGCGTTCCTTCTAGTAAAATTATCATTACTCGCCAGTAACTTCATTGCTGAACCGGAGACTCTATAATGAATACAGTACGTTAGGCTATATACAGATACCGTATACTCAGTCCTATTGTCATGATATCGCGAACATTAAGATTCATCGTGTCGGGCCTATAAGCCACCAGTGTGGTTAATTCCCAGATGCGTAAACGTACCTACCAGATCCATCTTATGCAAAAACAAGAAAGAAAGAAATGTGCCAAATTCAGATTCACCCTTTATTGTCATGGTCGTAATTGAGAGAGTCACTTTAAGCGGCGCAAGTCTCACTGAAGCGGAAATTTAGCGCCATCTCATGAAAAGGCAGTCGATATTTGGAATTGAACTCTGAAAATATCATGGACAAAATGGAATTTAGAATGTTTCGTGCTTTAGAGAGCCTTGACGGTTCCTCTCTGGACAGAAATCATCCGTTTGCGGCTTTCGAGGCGAACGACCTATGTCCATTCTTTGGGCTCCAGGTCCTCAGCAGAACTGCTATAGCACTAGGGAACGTAGAGAAGGACCAGACTTGAACCAGACTTGAAGGCAACAGATAACAATCGACATGATGTTACGACGCAAACTATGGAAAGAATCTCATAGCATCACGGCCAATGAAGGCTGTAACGTAGAGATGAGGCTTGGTGATGTATTCTCTAAGATCTAGGGTAAAGCCATCTCAAGCTTTATAAATGGCATGTATGAGTACTTAAAGGGGGCCATGTGATTTCGCAGAACACTCAATTATTCACATAATATAGGTTTCAGCTTATGGCCAGTAAAGAAGCATGCATAGACTTCGAGAGTACGTCTGATGCTGAACCACTTCACAACTGGGATACTCTCTATGTCTAATGCGTTGGTTGTGCAGCGCTCCAAAACTCACCTTTATCCCTTCCTCAATATACCGTGCTTTTATTCTTTCGCCTTCATTTACAAAAAGTCTACTACATATACTCATACTCTCAAGTAATAACCGAGAAGTGACCGGTGACACAGCCATATGTAGCTGCTAGCACGCCCCCTACAAATTTAACAGGCACTTGGCGCTATGTACCACGTATCATGCATTACTTTCACATTACGGGGTTAGCTCAATGCTATAAGAACTAGTCTCAGGCTTTTGTTAAGTTTTCGAT
Source organism: Trichoderma gamsii (assembly GCF_001481775.2). Classification (NCBI taxonomy): domain Eukaryota; kingdom Fungi; phylum Ascomycota; class Sordariomycetes; order Hypocreales; family Hypocreaceae; genus Trichoderma; species Trichoderma gamsii. The sequence continues at coordinate 1,526,411 of NW_020171339.1, forward strand.
GTTCGCAGTGACCTTACAGGGAAGCTCTTTAGCATTGCTAGGCAAGTTATCTCTATCATAGCTTTTTTCATCACTCATCATCGGCATCTCGAAGTGCTAAGTGCCCCATCGCTTTAGTGGATCTTGGGAGTTTGTGTCTCGGGGTAATTATTAAAATTTCCGACTTCAATGAGCTCATGATCGAGGCAGCCAAGCCTTACTGGCGAGTATCTGTTTCATAATGATCACGGAGGGCTATATAGAAGCTAACAAAACGGCTCTACGCATAGAAATCATCCTACACTAAAAGATTTTTCTTAGAAGCTATGTCAGCTTTAACAAATTAGCAAATCAGTATTTATATACAATGAGACGGGTAGGGTACCACGATTCAGATGAGCGCGCAGACAGTATCAATGTCAACGCTAGAATGAGTGAGAGAAATTAGGGAGCAACTATCGGCGCAGCTTCACATAATACGCGTATATCAAGCTAGAGCTATCCAAAAATTAGCTGTCAAAGCAGCGGCACGCCACTCGCCATTGGCAGATTGAGAGATACGCGTGTTTGTAAAGGGTGAGACAGGCAGCAAGGTTGGCTTTGCGTTGTTTGGCATTCAGCTATAGCAAGGATGCTCGTCAATCTTCAAGAATAGTCCATAGATAAATAGAGCAATAGATCAAAGCAGTATCGGCCATAGTGTATACAGCAACGATGATTTATGGTTAACCCACAAAACGTTGAGGCATGCTCTCTCACGAGCTGTTACAGCCAATCTCAATCTCGCCAAGACTATCATTCTCACCATTGACTATTAGCTCGATCATATATCGATATCCATTAACTGTATATAGATATGTTAATATAACCGGGGCGTTAACCCTATTCTAAACGATCTGATAGCATAAGCACTATCATTGTATTTATAGTATCTAGTACTATAGCAATGAGCTATGAGAGCTACTAACACCTGCTATTCACAGAACTATGCTTTAGACTCCAGGCAAGCAAGTTAGCCAAAAGCAATCCATTGCGCCGTAATTCCCTAGTCTTACTTCCGGCGCATGACTAAATAGCATCTAGAGCGTATGCTTTGCTCATCACGAGCGCATCGTGGTTGCTCTCTAACCTCACCGCGATTTCGAGCATCTCACCGACCGTTCTCAAGCTCGCACGCACTAAAACCCAAGTGCTCTCTAGCGGAACCAGCAAAAAAACAGAGCTAGGTAGCTATGACATCATGGCAGAAAAACAGCAATTGAGTTTCTCGGTAGCTCGTCGACTAAGGCACAGAAACGGAAAACAGGCCCCATCTAGAGAGCGCGTACGGTTTGTACGACTCATGGCCGAACGGTCGCGATGCGAGTCAGACGAGAGGAGTGTACAGATGAGATCTGCCGTACGACGTATCCGCGGATGCTTAATGCTGGGGCCGTACTATCCGGATTGAAGACTCTTGAGGCTACGGCTATTACGACATAGAAAAGCGAGAGAAGGGAGAAGTGACAGCAGAAGCTACAAGGGAAACAGACTACAGTGTGTGTGATAAGTATGACATGTTTCTACAGCTGATTCCCGGCTTGTCGTTGATGTACAAAACGACATCTCCAAGCCGGGTGCCCAGCAACGAGTAATTGTTCTATGCCAGTGCGAAAACATCTAGGTCAATGGGAGATGAACGGAGATGTCGATGGACGAAGCTATAAAAGCAACGCCATATCTGGCAGCAAAGTAAATAAAAAGATAAACAAAATTACTGCATCAGAACAGGCGGTTGTTGCCGTGCAAGAACCGAGGTTAGCAATTTAATCACAAAACATCGAACTCGAATCAAAAGAGTTCTTAGCAAAGCACAGAGCCGAGGACCAACGGACGTGGATATCAATCACGGCGAGGCCGTCAAAAGACATCCGCGTCCGCAAGTTCATGAATCTCCCGGATCTCGACTCCGAAAAGCTTTACCGAAGCCGCCGGAATAAAGTGGCGACGGGGTGTGGCTTTGGGTAAAGTCTCTCTTTCGGACCTACCGTCCCGAAGTGAGACCAAGGCAAAAACTCTGCCCAATTGTGCAGAAAATCTGCAAAAGACGGAAGGCAGAGAAGGGGCTTTTTCATTTCGACGATAAGGTCAAAAGAACACGAAAAAAAAACGCCCCCAGCTTCACAGCAGCCGAACCCCCTCCCCTCCTTGCGCGCGCTGCAATGTGAGGATGACATGATCCAGCTCTAGAGCAGGCCGAGGGGTTGCGAGGAACGTCATAGTGCAGTTGGATCAGAAGAAAAAAACAACATTTGACGAAAAGCCGCCGTGTGTGTGTGGGAGAGGGAAAGAAAAACTTCGGCAGTCAAAAAAAAGAGAGAGCAGCTTTTAACTGAGTGGTCGGCCAGCGCGCTTAGAAGGCGGGGCAGGATTTTTCGGTTTGGCTTGGGAATTTTTGTGATTGGAAAATCCAGCTCCACCCAGCCAATCACAAGGTCTGGATACGGGAGTCGACAGAGGGCAGAGGCACAGCCTTGGGCCGTTTGACAGACACTCTTTTTTTGCATTGCAGCAGCAATCCGGCCAACGACGGCAGTCACATCGAGTCACAGACATGTGCGCAATCTCTGGCTGCCCCCCACTGAAAGGGTTCGCGTGCCCATCTCCAGCCCGGCGCCGTTGTTTCGGGCAGCGTAGCATTTGGGTAGAGGTAGGTAGTATATCGGATTGAACCCATCGTGGGCAATCCAGAGCGCGCTCACGCTTCCAATTACACGGGCACGAGGACCCTTGGAGCGGGCGCTTTGGGAGGCGCCGGAGCAGACACTAGACTAGCAGCCTGGCAGCTGGGCGGCGCCTCCCAACTTCCCAAGCTCCGAAACAAGTGTGTCTTCAACGAAGCTGTCGCCTGCATGAAGATGAGGGGGATGCCGCACACACTCTACCGTACATACCTGACATGCAGATTCCTGCCTTACAGTAGCAGTAGGTAGCTTGAGCTTATACCTACTAGTAGCTTACCCATCGCCAAGTAGCTACGGAGCTGGTAACACACCTGTTTGTGCCTTTTGCGCATCCAGACTCAATGTCTTGCACACATTCATCATCAGCTCGTTCCCGGGCGATGCCGATCGTGTCGGGCCGTAATCATGGCGCGCGCCCATTCATGCCTGGAAGATCGTTGTCGTCAGCGCCTCAACCCAGAGCGGCCCAAAGGCTCTATGCTTTACCAGTAGCTTTTTCTTTTTTTCCTTTTTTGCCGCCCCAAACACAAGCCACAGAAAACTTGCATGCATTCGCTCTTCTATTCTAGTGTGGGAGACGAGGAAATGAATGGCCAGGGAGGGGGTGGTTGATACAAGACGGCGCTTGGCTGTCGCTTGTAATGTAGAAAGCCCAGACACAAGCACAAACAATAAGAGAGCCCCAGCCGTGCTTCCCAAAGGTGACGAAGGCCAAGTTTCTTAGCTGCTGGGCTTTGGGGGACCACTCATCCGCGCCCAATGAGCAGACGGCGCGCTCATAGTTCTAGAAAGATCAACTATTTCGAGATCCGTTGTGGCGCTTGTGATACTGGGCGCCTCTGCCAATCATGGCGCGTTTGCGATTCCGATCCATTTTCGATCCCTCTGATGGTACAGTGCGAATGCCACTTCGCCTTCCAATGCATCCCACCCCTTCTGCCAAATTCAGGTCATTCTACAGATTCTAGGCTCTGATCCCCCCAAGGCTGGGCAAGATGTTTGGCAGGTTATGTAGCACTGCTTGCTCAGTCTTGGCTAACCCCAAATTGCTCCATAATTTTCCAGCCGCACGCTGCACGCGGTGCATACTCGCATATACATACAGTAGGGAGAGCACAGCAATGAAGATTTGCATCAAACGGCGAAACATGTCCGGCCCTTGGCTCCATCTGGGCAATTGATGGCTTTTCGCTGAGACAGCCTCTCGTTTCCTTCTCTGCGGGTACTGCCAGTTCGGATCCGACTAGCCGGGCTAATCGCGTCTGATGTCGATTTCATTCGGCACAGCTTACATTCAGCTAGCATGATCGCCGTAGCTGGTAAATCATCTGCCTGGGTGTCACGAGCTTGTCGAGACGGTCAGACTTGGGGCGGAGGCTGCCGTTGATGCGCTTATACTGTAGATAGCATGGCTGGTCGTTTGTCACCTTCGCAAGCGGGCTTCGGTGGTACTGGATATGGCACTCGACAATAACTGACCGACTGCATGCATCGCCAATCCTCGCACTCCGTGGAAACGGGGCATTAGCACCAGGTACCGTGCCTTGACCTGCTGCAGAGCACCTTGTTAGCGCAATCATAATGATACCAACAGGTCAATCATCCTTGAGCGCTGCTGCAGCTGCTTTCAGGGACCAGGCCTCGCGCATCCCAGCATATGCAGCTGAGAAGAAGCAGATTCGGTGGCTAGTCATTGCAATCTCTCTGAGCTGCAGAAGGGTCCTGTCCTCCAATACAATACGATACGACGGAGTATTACCGGTGCTGAATGGAACTCGTACCGCTATGGAGTCTCGGTCCAGACCCCCCCTACATGCAGCAGCAAAAAGCCCACCCGAATGGTTGCAGCCAATCGTCCAGGCATGGCTGGCGCCGATCCTCTTTTAATAGCCTCCTGGTTTGAAAAGGAAGCTGGGGCTATGGAGCAGGAGAAAGACTGGTCATTTGCTATGGGGGAGAGCCAAATGAAGCTGCCTAGCCCGCCGTCATTTGACGAGTCAGATACGCCCATTCCGTTCCCCACGCAACAAAGCCTCTTTTCCCCCCCATGCTGTCCATGCCTTCATCGCGATTATCGGCCTAATTGCTGCTAGCAATGCCCAGCACCACCACCTAGCGAATCGACGCTCTGCATCTTATACTTGTAGTATATACTAAACGTGCCTATTAATACCACCTTGCACCGTTGGGACTAGAGCACGCCATGCCAAGCCAGTTTCTGCAGACGCGCAGGGCCCTTCGGACAGCACCTGTTGCTACCATGGCCATTAGCACTGTAGCATTCTTATATATGCGACACACACAGACGGGCGGCATGTGCAGCATCGTGCATATTGTTATTTTATAGCTTCAATGTTAGCACAAGCACGATTGGGCATGCTGGATGCTGGGACCGAAAAGCAGAATGTGCGATGCATTACGTCATTGGGGTCTGGGTCCAGTCTGGGGGGACCCTTTACACGCCCCCTGAGTTCTGCTCCGCGGAGCAGCATCGCCATGCGCCGAAGTACTGTTGGTCATTTCACACGACTGCCCTCTGCACCTTGCCACGAGCTCAGACCCGATGGGCCGACTGTTGCATCTGCAGACAGGACTTTGAAAAAGGTAACACCTGAAAAGTTATCCAGCACTCCAGCTGTAGGTGTTGCCACTATACCCCCTGCTCCTTACGACGCTACTTGTTAGTGAATTTGGCAGCTGAGTTCGTATATATGTAGACTGACTCCCTTGTTGAGCTACAACTGGGGTATTGGAAGATGAAACTGAGGTGCTGAATACCTACTTGGGTAGTATTTCCCTTGCAAATGATGTGTATACTGCATGTTGCCAACGTACATGCACAGCGCAGCACAAAACATTCAAGTAATGCTGCTGCCTTGGAAGGATGGTTACAGCACCTTACCTAACGCAAATTACCTACACCAGAGGCACGATACCTAACCATCTTTAGGTAATACATTCCGTCCTCACCTCTAACCGCCCGCAATGGGAGATTGGACTGGACTGGCTGTCTGGCTGGCTATGTACCCAATTAGTACGTATCTGTAAGTCGGTCAGCCATGGGAAACCGCCCCATGCAAGCAAAGTCCCTTGCCCTGCCATCACATTGCCAAGCTCGGTCGTTGCTACGGTTTCCTGCAGCTGTGGTTGTACAAGGCGAATTAAGGTCCTGACAGCCTCATCAGCTAAAAAGAGAAGAAGCAGGACTTGCTCGAGGAATCCTTTGTCGCTCGGAGGGTTTCTCCCCGGCCATGACATTGATGTACATTCCCGCAGCCAGCTAGAGGTGTACTAACTTAGAATGCAATGATACAGTGCATTCATTTCATTACGGCGTATCAGCTTATCTGGACTTGCCTTATCCTGGCCGAAGTTGTACTAATCAACGTGACAAAGCCCTGCTGCCCACATTACCGTGATGAAAAGTACGTTCGGACGGGACCGAGGATGAGCCTTTCAAACGCGCAGATGACGGTGGGGACCGAAAAGAAAGGCCAACACCAGTCCCGGTCCAAAGGGGTGGTGGCCCAGGAGCGAAACAACACAATAAGAGAGCACGGGCGAGTTTCTGGCACGGCAAGACATATTCTATCATGGCTATCCCGTTCGCAGTATCCCGCGGGTTTTGGCTGCAACGACGGACGCCGCCCGCGCTTTGACGGCACGGACAAGAAACGGTCAGACGTCTTGCTTGTGATCAAAACGTAAAAAGAAGCTGGCTGGGCCGCTTACACCAACGTAGCTTGGCTTGGCACTGCCTCGCTGCACAGATGAGGGAGCTTCGTATAGAGGATGGAAACGGGAAAACCAAAGATCAAGATGAGTTATGGAGTTCCATTTCGCGGTCTGTGTACATGTAACCCGGTATTAGAAAGGAAAAGCGATTTTCCAGGCCCGTGGTTTCCGCGGATATAGGTTGATCGAGCACTTACACTACTCATGCTAGCACCATCTACTACATAGTATGGCAGTAGCATGAATTAATTCTCCAGGGTTTTCAAACAAAGCAAAGCAAAGCAAAGCAAAGCATCAATAGCACATCCGGAAAATTTCCCCAGGGATCCTCGAGCCAAAGTGCTAGCAAATGCCAAAGCGGTATTGGTATTTCCCCACCGCCGGAACGTAACGGTTATTTGGGACTTGGGTTTTTTCATGCCGCGAATAGCGAAGGTACATATAGATGGCACATACTGTACACGATTCCGGTGGAGAGGATCAGGTCAACTGCACGAAATGTTACCTGTAGCCCGTGGCAGGGCACAAGGAAAGAGGACAGAAAGAGCGTGGCGGGAACGGAAGAATGGCGCAATGCCATGAGCGACAGCATGGGATGGATGAGCTAGCCTCAAGGTGGTGTGTGTGTCAACCGTCGACGCCAAGGCCAAGCTCTACCGCAAGAACCGCCTTCTCTCTCCATTCTTATATATGGGGGAGAGGCAAAGGGCCGGCTGGGGTTGGTGTAGAAAAGGGAACTGACAGAACGGGCAGACACCGCGGGATCATCTGAGGCTCGTTAGTCTAATTGCAGCACTTTTGCTTCTCCGTACATACCATACAAGGAGGGATATCAGGACTGGAGAACCGGGAGAGGGTTGGAAGGGTTAGATGCGATTTGTCCCATGCCTTTCAATGCCTGCTGATAGAGCCTTGCTCGCATGCAAATCTCGCATGCAAATGTGAATTCTGTAGGCATCATGTATGGACGGACGGCGCAATAATAGCACCGCAGCTGCAGTGAGAATGTGACACCTGAGAAGGGGGGCAACACTTTGCCGGTATTATCTACAGCAAAATCAACCCATCACCCAACAGCAGCAACTCGCCACCTGGATGTATGCATCATGCATTGGTGTTGGTGATGCTGCTGACGGTTTATGTACGGTTTGCATTGCCCAGAGAAATCCTATAGGTTAGTACCTGTAAGTACCAAAGATACACGCACAACTTACTAATGGAGGCCAGAAGTACTTGTACATTCAAGCCATTTCGTCTCGGAAGCAAGTTGCTTGCAATTCAGGAGACTGCCATGTACACGTACGGAGAATGCTCCATGCAGAACTGGAGCTGTGGGCGGATGCTAGGGAGCCGGTGGCAGCGACTCGGGAAGCACCAAGCGCCTTACTTAGGTAGGTAGTGAGACGTGCAGGCTGGACCTTGGGCGACTGGCCTAGGGACAAGTACCTGGAGCAGCTGCGCCTACAGTGTCTGCTTGTAGCTAAAGCAAGGCACTCGTACCTTTTGCCTCTGTGGAATGCAGGTACCCAAGGTACCGTACCGCGACTGCCAGCGCTGGCCGGTCCTGGTCCTTGTTCCCCTTTCGCCTCCATCCCAACTCCAAGCCGGCCCATCCCATTCGATCGCGAAAAACAGCACAATGCAGACCACAACGCCGCCGATCGATGGCGATTCGAGATGGGATGGGCTGGGCTGGGCGAGGCAAGGCAAGGCAACGGATAGCTCTCTTGAGGCTGCTCCTCCGCACATCATTGTCTCTTTTGCGCCGGGTTGAGCAGGCCAGGCGCGGAATTCTTCGGGCGCGCATCAACCATCCCACTCATGCGACCTGCTTTTGCTGCACACCATCACCCAGGCAAGAACGCAATTAACCACTACAGCTAACCGCCTTTCGCCCTGTGCGCCACGCCGCGATCCAAGTCTAGAAGCGCCCCCCGAAGTATCATTTGCTCTTTTCTGGCACGGTAGAGCGGAGCCGCCGCAAAAGACAAAGAAACGGCCTGGCCTGCTTTGCAGGATTTCACTGTCCTGCGGCACTGTACGAGCGAAGCCCGCATCGGTAGAGCGTCCCACGCGCCGTTTGGGCTGGCCCGGTTTGGCTCGTTGCCCCCTTGTTCGAGTCGAGAGCTCGAGTCGCACCCCCGGGGGCCTTGCTCAGCAGCTGTGACAACCGTCATTGTGCCAGCCCGCCCAGTGTTTGATTCAGGATGGGCGGTTCGTGGCCGAGCCAGCACGAGCCTGAAGGGAGCGAGAGCTGACGAGCGGGCATTGCAATTTGACAGCACAAGAGTGATTAATCAATCCACGGACGTGCGATCCATGCTGCGGTTAGTTAATCACAGGTAGGTACGACGACGAGTGTACTTGCATTGATGCTCGTCTTGTGCATATATACAGAAACACTGCCCTCTTTCCACCCGCTTTTTTCCCTTTCGCTCTGACCATTTTGCTCGTCCGTCTGTCCGTCTATTGTCTTACACGCATTGACTTGGGTTTCCAAGAATAAACACATTGAGCAGCCCGTCCTGTCCGCCGAGACGCTCGGAGCCTTTTTCATTCTCCTCTCTCATCGATATCTTAACGAGCCATTCTCTATGAGCTCTTTTCTGCTTTTACATCTACATACATCTACCTCTACTCTTCGTTCTTCAGCTACTCGATAGTAGTAGTATTAGTAGCGGCAGTAGCAGCAGCAGTTGCTCTTTTTGTCGTCGTCGTCGTCGTCGTCGTCGTCGTCTTGTCTTGCTCCTCCACCCCTCGTCTCTCTTCTATTCCGTTTACACATCGCCGTTCCTCATCTGCCGTCATTTTGCCCCTCCTTCGTTACCACTGCTACGAGATACCACCACCAACCAGTTCTCACGTTACCACGGCTATTGTTACCCGCGTGCGCGCAAAGCAGAACCTGTCTGGCTGGATCCGCTTGCTCTGCTGCAGGTTGACGACACTGAGCAGGTCTCGGCTGACCTGGGCTAAACCGATATTCGTACCAGCTCCCAGCTAGCGGCTCCCGGGCTGGCGCCAAACTCGCTTGGCCTTTGATACAGACAACCTTGAGCCGGGTCCTTTTTTGGCAGCAGGACGCGCGGGAGACACGGGAACGCAGCAACCTCTTGGGCCGCCTGTCGATTCCGGCTTTCCATAACGCAGGACATTTTGTTCATCTGGAGACATTTGGCGCCATCAGCCCGTTTTGGGACAGTCACAATCAACTGCCTTTTGCCGAGGGCCACGAACGGCGTCTTGCTTGCTTTGCTTTGCTTTTCCAGACGCCGCAGCACAACCGATCCGGAGAAATTAGCACCTGCAATACTGTACAGTACCTGGCCTACGACTATAGTACTATACCACTACTCCAGACTCCATACTTCTCCATATCGACATCTATCTACTCCATACTTGTGTACTACTTTATAGTATATACACTACGCAGGTATAGCACACGCTCCCGCTTATACCTACAGTACCTGGTCGCCATATCCACCCGTCCTCACCTACTGTACGCCACGGTACGGTACGGAGCTGCATACGACATTCTACCTGTTTGATCCTCTGGCTCGGCAGAAACAACCTGTCACGGGCGGATCTCGTCTGGCTCAGCTGTGCTGCTACGGGCTACTTCATCGCCTCCCGCCTTTAGCTCTAGCCCTGGGACCAGCGACTAGCAGCGCCTTAGTTGTTCTTCACCTGGCGGGTTTCCCCTTTCTAGCTTCTGATGCGCCTGTAGCGCATGCAACTGCGCATCGGTGCCCACTCTGGCCATCCTGGTTCTACGCCCACCCCCCAGGTTCGGCGCAATAGCGCAGAACGCAGACGCACCACACAAAATTGCATCGGCCCTGCTTGGCCCTGCCCTTTTCCCCGTGCCCCGAGCCGCCGATCCAGAGCCGAACTACAGCCTGCCAGAGGCCTTGAAACTCTGCTTTTAATCCATCACTTCCTGGACCGTGTCCTCGCCGCCCTCACCTGCTCTGCTCTGCCTGCTAAACATCGCATCACGACTCTTCAATATGCTAATCGACGGCGAGAAGTATGCCTGCGAGGCATGTGTGCGTGGTCACCGTGTCAGCAACTGCCAGCACGCAAGTAAGTCACCTCAACTGCTGCGAACCAATTCTGCCCCGCGGTGTCCCCCCCGTCCCAGCAGCCCTGCCGCCCTGGTCTGTCTTTAATTGCCCGTTTTTCATGAGTGCACTTTGCTTTTGCCTGGTTGCCGAGAGCTGTTGGATGCGTCGTGTAACCCGCAACTGCAACTGCTGCTGCTGCTACTACCACAACTGTTGTAAGACATTGATCAATTGTGCTAACTTGCAGCTCTTCCTTGTGCAACAGACCGGCCGCTCCAGCACATCAACAAAAAGGGCCGTCCCGTCTCCCAATGTGCGCACTGTCGCTCAATGCGCAAGTCGCGATCCGCCCATATAAAGTGTGACTGCGGCGAGAAGACCAGCAAGTGCATCCACCTGCAACCACCCGCCGAGGGTCATGTTGGTGAGTCTACAGAATACGAGCGACCCAGTTGCCAAGGTCTCACTTCTAAACTATTGTCGTGTCGCCCAGAGACTTGCTGCTGCAACCATGGTGGACGATGCACCTGTGCCGGAAAGTCTGATGTGCCACTCGACACCGTTCCAGAGTCCGACTCTGAAGGCGAAATGAAGGGCGCCACCCTTCCTCCTCGCCCGGTCCCCAGGAGACGACGGGCCAATACTATTCACTCGTCCGACATGGGCATGACCTTTGACCAGCACGGCCACCACAAGCCCACCAAGCACAACCGCGCCTCCCAGAAGTGCGGGCCGTACCAGCTCAACAGAGTCAACTCGGCCGCCAGTGCCGGCAGCCTTGGTGCCAGCACCGACAGCCTGCTGTACCAGCACGGCGAGGGTCACGCAGCAGTGCAGCACAGCTTCCTGAGCCGCGAGCAGCGACAGGTCAAGTCGGAAGCGACATCTCCCTTGCTGTCTGCCTCCAGCTTCACACAGCTAAACAGCAACTTGCCCCCCTTGGATCTATCGGGCATTTCAAACTATGCAACATACGTTAGCGCACCGGGCTTCGATCTCTTCTCCAGCGGGCTCCCGGATGCCGATGCGCCCATCCTGAGCGCCAGCCTGGCACAGTCAGTCGACTGGAGCCACTACGATTTGAGGGAAGCCAACGGTGACACCTTTACCCCCTCCAGCTACAGCCAGGCCGGCACGCAATTCACCGGCCACTTCGATTTCGGCAGCGGCTCTGAGAATCTACCCACGCTTGCCGGCACAACATCCACATCCGGCGACGTCTCCGAGGTGGAAGACTTTATGCCTGGTGGCGAGGGCGAATACGACGGATTTTCCACCAGCGGCAGCTACCTGCGACAGGCAAACGTCGACCTGACCAGCATTGACTACAGCCTTTTCGACAAGGCTGACAACCAGGCTCTGACTGGCGACTTCTCCACGGTCGAAGACGACCCCGCCTTCTACATCCCGAACTACAGCGGCACTGTCGCCACCGTCGACGACAGCAACTCCGATACTCTTGGAGCTGGCTCATTAGCCGGCTACTGGGAAATGTGATTTTTTCCCCATCTTCTTCGATTTTGGTTTATTCCATTTTTTTTCTTTTTACTTTTTTTTTTATGGCGTACAGAATACCCCCTTGGTGTGGTTGGCTTCTTGAACGCGTAACGACAAAGGCGTTGGAAATATCGCTATATACATCGAAAAAAAGGGCCTTTGGGTGGTCTGGAGGGCGTACCTGATTTATTTCGGTCGGCTATCTTTGAGCGACACTTTCGCGAGCATCAAACTTCCTTTTTTCTTCGCTTCTTCTTTTTGGAATCGAGATGGCTGCTTCGAAATGGCTTCTTATTCAACTACGAAAGCCAGCCTCTCGATATCTTCCTTTTTTTGCCGCGTGAAACTCCCGGCCCTTGCGGTTTGGACAACAAGCGGGCGACCTTTTTTTTCCTCGTCTCTAGAATTCATATAATGGGGCACGGGCTACAATATGTGGGGTGGAGGGAACCAGGGGCAACTTGGGAGGGGTGGAACGTGGGCAATGAAGGTGGGACAAGGCTTCGGTGTCTGGGGTTTTTGTCGGTGCGTCGTTGGGCTTTTTTCCTTTCCATTATGACGCTGGATCTGCGTTGTTGGGTGGAGGTCTCGATGCTTTTCGTTTCCTGTTTTTTATCGGGTCTTTTTCTCACTGCCTTAGGCGACCTAATGGGTCTGTTTGGCTTTACGAGGACATGATGATGGCTTTTTGCTTTCTCTATTTTTTATACAATCCGCAATGTTTTTGTGTGGAGTGGTGTTCAGAGTTGCTGCACATACAAGTATATAACAGTTTCTGGATCAGATAGACAGTTTTGTTGCGATTCCTATTGAGCGGACTCGGCTTGAGTTGTATGCTCGCAGCGTTTTGTGGTGATGGCTTTGTCTCTTTTTTTTTTTTTTTTAAAGGTATAGACTTGCACAACAATAGAAATGGGCGGCTTTGAGCTTTGCACGGCGCATTTTCCTACAAGTTCCTTTCAATGGCATCACACAATTTGACGCTAATTTAAGAAAGACGTTTACCGTGGCGATTTCGTTGCAGACGAAAAGAGGAAGTAAAACTAACTGTCCAGTCCAACAAACAGTGCAAGTTAAACACTGCAGCCTACTTATATTTTATGACTAGGGCTCCTAACGCTCAAAGCTTTTCGACTTATCACATGCGATCGATCGCCTTGCCCGAGAGAGGCCCGATAGAGGACCGAGACAGAGACTCTAGGAAGTTTTCAACCTTCGAGACCTGTACGCTCGGGGCCACTTCCAGTCGGTGCCAAAGGGCGTCCTGCATCCAACGCCGAGAAAATCTGTCTCTACACCGACGAGTGTTTCAAAAATGGGGGCGAGGGCTTGAAGACACAATTTTTTGACACAATTACTTTTTTGTGTGGTTTTGTTTCTTGGCTTCTTTACTAAATCGAGATTTTTCTCTTTTTTTTCAAGCTACTGGGTAGTTCAGGTACTGTCTTGATAAGAAGGATTTGGCTTCAGGAACAAAGTACTCCGTGTAAAAGTCTAAAACCACTAAAACCATCAAAACCACCAAAACCACCGCCCCCCAAATAAAGTAGACAGATTACATAACAGGACGTTCAATGTTCTGAGATGGGGAAGAACGCCACTTTACATGTAGATACTGTATCTAAGGGGAGAAACCGGAACGGCTACTAGGGGGATGAGAAGGGCTAATTGGACGGAATCGAATGAAACTAGGCGTTTGTGGATATGAATGGGCGCCTTTTCTACTCTGTAGCTAGTACTGTACTGTATACGCTTTTTTTACCCACAAAAGTTTTTTGTTTCTGAAGCCTGGTCTTGAAACGGAGGAAACGACTCCACGGTAGAAGAATAGCCGGAGTTGTGTGGAGATTTTTTTTTAGTTATGGAGAGAGATGAAAGTTGAAACTCGGCAATGCTTTGACGTAGAACACTGTCTATCTCCTGGAAGGCTAATTGTTCTCATCATTTTTCTCTAATTCTCAGCTAATACGCTATGGAAATGTATTCCCAGCCCCGACAATATCCTTCCTAATTTAAAAAAAAAAAAAAAAAAAAAGAAAGAAAGAAAACGGTGAAGAAAGGCGAGGGGAGAAAAACAAACAGTGCGAGGCGGCTGAGGGCTAGGGTGGGACAAAACCAACTTAGAGGTCTTTGATACTAAGTGGCCAGTCTCGTTCGAGACGTGACATGCCAAGTGGCTGATCTTTGGGCGTAGAAAAAAAAAAGGTGGAAAGCCTCCCCAAGTTACATGAAGCTGGAAACTAGGAGCTAAGTGGCATCCGTTTTTTTCTCCATTAGAAGAAAGCCATCTACATAGCTTGGCTATAGGGAGGGTTACGTGGCCCGGCTGGTCGTAATGGATTAGAGCTTATTTGGTGTATGCGATAGGTGGCTTACATGTAAATCTGGTTTGAGAGCAGGGACATACAGGTAGATGTGGTTACTAAGAGGGGTGAGATGATATGTTCCGGAAAGGGGGATGGAGTGAATGTTAAAAAGAGTCGACTTTTGATTACGACGACTCCTGGGCTGTGTTTGCTACATGACTGTGGCTTATGTTGGATCCAACATGTAGCGTTCTATCACACGATGTATCAGAATGAAACCGCCGTACCGTATCAAAGCCCAGGCGAACAGTGGCTCAGCTCAGCTCAGCCAGCTTTTAACAAGTAATGGTGTGGGAAGGGGGATCCACGACCATGTCCTTGCCGCCCCATGGGCCATCTCAGCCTCACCGATCAAACTATCCCTACCTATGGGGAATCATGTATTTGATACACAGGGGGAGGGATGCTAATGCTACGCCTCTCTCCTCTTTTTTTGCCTTTCATTACACTGCTATTAATCTGCCTAGTACAACAAATCCGCAGACAACGTTTGGTCTCTCAGTCTTCCCTGTGATACTAATATCAACCACAAGCCAGCGTAAAAACCGTGGCATCATCAACAATCAAAGCCATCATTGCCACTAATCGCCAATCCCACGCTTTTTGGGCCCGGTGCTAGAGCACAGGGCCAGTAGTATACACGCAAAGTCGGAGAGATACAAACAACGAGTAAAAAGAGGTAAAAGGTAAACACAAGCCAGTCATTTCATACATTTGAACCCTGGTCAGTAGCCTCCCCAAAAAGGGCGTCAGTTTGGCTCAGGCTGGAATCCAGCCAGGAGAAACGGGGATCTTCTTCTTCTCTTTAAGCGACGTCTAGATAGCCCGATGCTAACGTGTGACCAAATGCGATATCGTCCGAGCCTGGCGCAATGCCTTCATGTGCTGTCGCCAAATCTGCCAGGTGCTGTAAGCCCTGGCTCGCAGTGGCCTCCACTGAGGATGTCGGCCTCAGCTGCTCCGTCAACTTTTCTCTTACAGTATCCCAGTGGCCTCCAGTGGGCTTTTCCAGAATCTCCTTCATTAGTCTAGTAGCGCCTTCGCGAGAGCTGTCCATCTTAGCGAGCCTAGCCAACGACATGGTAACCAGAGATACAAAGTGATTGGTAAAGGGGCTTCTGAGATGTGCGTTTGCTAGCAGTAGAGTAGCTAGCTCAGATGTTGGCCACAGTGTTTCCGTTGGTGTAGCCGCGGGTGTCAAAAGGGTTACCAGTAGCTTGCAGTGCCAATACGCAAGGTGTACTAGCGGATATGATACAGCCTCAATGTGGCCCGGAAGATCTTCTCGATAATTCTCAATGTAATCCACAAGAATGGCCGCCATGGCTGGCTCAGCAGTAGATGTGCCGGGCTGCATGGTAGAAATAACGAATGCAATTCGATTCAATAACTTTGATAGACCTGTGCAACTGTTGTTAGTACCAAAGAAGTAATCTCATCTTACATGAAAAGGAATAAACTTACGAATCAGATAATAGCACACCTCGCCCACGGTGTTCTCCAGCCCAGCCGGTGCAACAACACTGCTGTCAGGAATCTGCGATGGTTTTCCGGTTCCAGCCGCATGCCAGCGATCCATAAGCACAAGAGACCACCAAATCCGCACACATAGCTGGTCGTCCGAATCCGACTCTGATGCAGACTCAATGGGTGTGAATTTCCACAACTTCATCGTGTTAGCGAGCGCTACCGCCCTAGCCAGAAGGAACGGAAGCTGAGACGAAGACCGCCAGTCCGCATCGATTATCAGGAGAAGAAGTGTCTGGGCGTGGACGATATCGGTGGCGCGCGAGTGCGGTGCCTCACTGCTCTCCCACTCGTGAAGAAGGGAGCTCGCAGTTTGGGTATCTCCTGAGGATTGGCCTATCGCTTGAAGCGCTGCGATAAATGCCGTCCTTACCGACGGCGGGCACTGTGAAAGTAAAGACTGGACCCTTGCTTTGCTAGTTGGAAGTATGGGATAGATGGCTTGGACATGGGCGAGATAGCTATTATAGCCCGTTAGTCACGGCTCTAAGAGGTATTGGAGAGGTAGGATGGTGCTTACTCATGTAAAGAATCTTCTTCAATCTCTGGCACTTCTTCTGTATCTACTACCTGCGAGTCCATGGACGCAACGGGTGGCTTTGGAGGAGCTGTCTCCGCCTTTACAGCAGCAGGCTGAGGGGCCAGCGAATTGTTGGCATATCCTGGTCCTGTAAAAGTGTCTGTAGATGCGGGCGCCGGGAGTATTGGCCGTGGCTCTGGGCCCCATGGTGCTTGACGCGGAGCAGCTGCGTTAAAGTCGCTTGCGGATATGCTCGAGAACGTCCTCTTACGGCCTGGTTCCTCAGGGGGGGCTAAGCCGTTGTAAGCGCGATGGCTCCCTGGCGTTAGAAGTCGGTCAATTTCGTCTTGGGTAAGGCTACCTTCGGACTCCAGCTTGTTCTCGATGCTGTGTATCCTGTCTGCGAGTTCTTTGATATAACTATCACTTGCGTTAGCATAACACAGCGCACCATGCCAGTCAAGGGGAGAAGGAAGTAGAGCAGAGACAAAATACATACCCCTTGCTGGGACCTCGCTTCTGGGGAACCCGGCTAAACAGACATCGCATAGAAGATCGAGCGCAGCTGGAGCAAGGACTCTCGCCGGTATCTGACTGAGCATCGCATTTAATCTTCTTTCGTCGGCATTCATCACAAGCACGAGACACCTTGGATCGTTTCCGAGGAGGGATACCATCGCCCATGGAATACTGTGGTGGCAGCGGCGGTCCTACGGGAACTGGAATCGTATGCGTGACCATGTGCTCAGATGCGGGTGCCTCATGAACGTAGGACGGCGTTTGATGCTGGTCTGGCTCGGGTGGCATGATATTACGCATGCTGGGATCCTCCACGTTCATGTTGGGATCGGTGGCCGGAATAAGGGCTGTTCCAGCCAGGCCTTGTCCAAGCTGGGCCGCCAATTGAAGCTCCTCCAGGTTGGGGGGCCTTGAGATGTGATGCTGGGGAGAAGACGGCTCATGTGCGGGCACTTGGCCATGGTCCTGCTCGGGGGCGTGGACCTGATTAGGGTCATGCTGATCATGCGGCTGCTGGTGCTCCTCAGGGTCGTGATGCTCGTGGGTTTCATCGCGAGTGCCTGTATGGTAGAACGGGCCTGCATCAAGGGCCTCGGCACCTGGTGATGGGTACGACATATTAGTGGCTTCTTCTGATTCACCCTCACGGCCCGGGCTCATAGTTGCCACGCGAAGAGGCCAATGAGAATTGTCAATGGAGAAGGCCCAGGACAGACAGCCTCAGGCAAGGGATAGGCAGAAGTGCTGGCACGCTGTGCTTCTCACTCCGAGCTTCTCACTCCGAGCCCTGGGGCAAACTACGACAAGTGGTGGAAAAGTCGGACGCGGTTGCTACGCGACGGTTGGAGGCGATCTGGCGCCGATGCAACACTGATACTGAAGCCATTGTCAGCTTGTCACTCGACAGCGTGTCTACTAGCAAGTGTTTTGTTGCTGGTCTGGTGCCTGGCTTGAGGGCTACCTGCACTGCTGACTTACACTCTATCGCATTGGAGTACGGAGGATGGTAATTGCGAGACTGGGCCGTTTGAACGGAAAGGAATAACTCGTCGCCGCGTGGGAATAGGCGACGGGATGTTGGTGTGCTTTTTCGCTCCTTCGAGTAGAGAGGGAGGAGGAAAGAATTTTCTCCGAAACCAGGCGGCAAAGGCTCGGCTAAATCTGGGCCCCGCTTTTCTCCTTCAGATTGGCCCTTGAAGGATGAGTCAGCCAATCTCCCTTGACTGCAATCTATGCGATATGGCGGGCGGCCGCCCCCGTGGCGGAGAGTCCGGCGGATCTGGCTGGAATGAGGACATCCAAATTGCCTAATTGCCTGATTGCACAATCTATCGGCAGATAGTCGGTCATTCGGCATTGCGCTCTGAGTCAGCAGCCACTTAATCTTGATACAGCTCCTATCCGCGCGGGAAGCCAGAAATAGCGACACAAATAGCCCTTCAGCGCTGCCGCTCTCGGCGTAGCAGCATCGCCGGCTTTTTTTTAGAGCATCCCTCGCGCCCTGCTTCCTCTGGGCCGGGGCCAATGGAGTATTAGTACCTCGGAAGCGTTTCAAGCCTCCTTTACAAATTACCAGCTCATCAACCTGGACCGCCATGCCTGCGATGCCCTTGCGTCGATGCCATTTCCAAACAAACATCGACTGACACCTGCGTTCAGGAGGGCACCCAAAACCGAGCTGTGACCATGGATGGCCTTCTTTAAACCTGCTTGAGGGACACCCGCGCGCTGCGCGTCTAGGCGATGAAGATAGATATCTGCAGCTTTGCACCCCGGTGATCCGATCCATCTCGCATTCAGTGATCTCGCATTCAGTGATCAATAGCCTTTTTTTTGCGTGGCTACGCCCTACTTCATCCCTTTGGAAACCGCCGCCATCTCGTTGTATGGACATCCTAGAGATTCAAAAATGGGCCTTTATGCCTGGCCTCCCAGATAACATCACGCCAATCCGCGATCTGCTCGTCCGATACAGCAGGATTCCCACAGAGCAAATCGACTCTCATCTGATCAAGATTGTAAGCTGTCTTACCTCACGGTGACTGCATCTTTCTTCACTTTGCTGACTTTGCGGGTTCTCACAGCGCGAGGCAGCATGGGCGTATGCTAGAATGCCCTTTATTGGGCGATGGAAGTTCCTAACTTTGAATGACGCCACCGATTCTCGCTACCAGCAGGCCCTTTTCCGGCTCAGGTTACATCGGTCTCGAGACACTCTTCTTGATCTAGGCTGCGGGCTCGGCCAAGCGCTACGGCAGTTTCGAGATGACGGCGTTGATGGATCGCGATTATTTGGGCTCGACTCCAGCTCTCAGCTGATATCGTCCGGATACGACCTCTTCCAAGACAGAAGCAATCTAGGTGCCCATTTTACGGTGGGAGATATTACAGATCCCGACGATCCGAGATTAGATGAGCTCAACGGGCTCATCAGCATCATTCATGCCGGGAGCTTCTTCCATCTGTTTAGCTGGAAGCAGCAGCTATACATCGGAAAGCGACTTGTCGGGTTTCTACAGCCCGAGATACGCAACGCTTTCATATACGGCCGACATGTCGGCGTCACTCATACTCAGAAGCCTGAAAAGGGAGATTCCTCACCCTATCTCCACAACCAGGAAAGTTTCCAGCGGCTCTGGGACGAGATTGGGGAACTAACGAGGACTAAGTGGAAGGTGGAGGTAGAGCAATCGGGTGAGAATATCGTCTGGCTACCGGGAAGGCCAAAGGGCGCACATGCCGTCAACTTTACTATATATCAAGTTCCCAGAAATGAAATAAAAAAAAGCTGTTTATAGCCCCATGAGTGCAATTCTCTTCCTCGTCTATTTTTTTCCACGGCCATTTAAGCTTTGCGTCCTTTACTCCTTTTCGGCCCATTCTCGCAGCCACGAAATTGCTTGTGACCGTTGCTAGATCAAGCGCAGCTCTTTAGGCTCCCATATCCAATTCTTTGACTTTTCATCTCTATTATGCTTCATCTTACGTACTCTATGGCTTGCTCAAGAACTATATCCCATGAAGCCAGATATTAAATGTTCGTTTGCGGATCCGCTCCTACAAATCACACGATACTATCATAACCAGCCCCTACTTGAGCTTCTGACGAGTTCACAACACTTTACTATACCGCCGCTAGGTAAACCGTTCGAGTTCCATATTTACCTCTCTGTTCTCTTGTATTTGACTTCTTCTCACACACTTCATGGTTTGCTTCTGGTAACTGGGCTCGATGAAGCAAACACTAATCTTCGTTGCAGTTCCGCTCTTACACGTATAACGAGATACGCGAGACTACTAACCAGCTACTACTACATGAGCTCATAGCAATTCCACAGACACTCTACTACACTGCTGCAAGGTAGAACACATTTCTTTGAGTTTATGTATCCCACAAATGAGACACTCTTTTTTTTTTTTTTTTTTTTTTGGGGGGGGGGGGGATCCGCTCTTATATGTACCAGTATGGCAAAGGATATGATGCAGTGTCGAGCCGCCGCATGAGGCTATCGTAACTTTATAGAAAGGTTGTTGCAAACTTATATAAATGGGTCAATTACGATTCCAAAGCAAAAATATAAATATATATCCCCTTCTTTCACTCTCTTTTCTTTTCCTTTCTCGCCATCTTACCATCTCACCATCTCGACTTTTTGTTACCCAGAATCAGTCAGCTTTACGTTCACATCTCGAGCTTTCGCAGTTCCCAGGTTAGGCCTCGGAATTATATCGGATAAACTTAGTGACCTCACTGCCCCTCCGAACTAACGGGTGGTCGCGTCCCCCGACTACAGCGATATCGTGGTGTTAGAAGCACCACATCTTTGCCGCATTTTTGTTGATTGAGCCCGCATTCTTAGCCGGACTCCCCTGGAGCCTCTGCAGGGCTTGCGGTACCATTGCGACCTTTCAGACGGGCTTTGGTACCGGCGGGACTGAGCAAATCGCTACAATGGACGGAGACTGGGATGAGGTACGTTGACTATCATGGCCGGTAGCTGTAGCGAGAGCTATCGCGCTGCCTACTGTCGCTATCTCGCCTCTCAACCACTACGAATATTTTTTCCAAAGGATTCACATTTGCTGACTGTTTCTGATAGGTCGCTCGCATTCCATTTCCGCCTCCGGGCCCCCATGCGCTGCCGACGCAGGTCTCCACGATGGCCTTTGACACCTCCCAAGAGATTCTCTGGGCTGGTAACGAATATGTACGATCAAATGAGTCGCAGATGCCTTATTTCAATACAACTTCTAACATTTGACAGGGTCGAGTCACTGCCTTTGTAGGCACCGAGCTTCAACGCTTCACCACATACAAGGCACATCCAAGCACAGACGGGCCTGTTCGGCAGATCTTGACAAACGATAAGGGCGTTGTGACATTGGGTCCCAAGAACGTGCATATGGCGACTAGGAAAGGGGCCACCATGTGGCACATATAGTACGTGGACAATACTGCATTTTGGGCGAGCGAGAATACTGATACGCATCTAGCCACGAGGATATGAAAGACCTAAAGTGCATGAGCTTTACTTCAAAGGGAACGGCAGAGATCATAGTCGCTGGTCTGCAAAACACCATGTTTGTTATTGACCTCATTAAAGGGGAAGTCGTCAAACAGGTAAGAAACAGCTACAGCTACTCCCAAGTCACATTTTCCATCCCCGGTTCTAACCGACCGGCACGCAGGTTCCAACCGACCATCAATACCTGATCATGAAGCGCGGCCGCTATATCTGCGCGGCAACAAGGGACGGATCGGTACACCTTCTGGATCCCATCAACTTTGCCATCGTCAAGACCTGGAATGCGCATTCAGCCTTAATCAACGACATGGATGCTCAGCACGACTTCATTGTTACATGCGGCTACTCGCTTCGCCAGGGCCAGAATTACATGCTGGATCCCTTCCTCAATGTCTTCGATATCAAGAAGATGTCATCGATGCCGCCGATCCCGTTCCCCGCCGGCGCGGCATATGTACGCATGCACCCGCGCATGCTCACAACCAGCATTGTGGTGTCGCAAAGCGGCCAGATGCATGTGGTGGATCTCATGAACCCAAACACCAGTAATGTACGACAGGCCAATGTACTGAGTTACCTCAGCATGTTTGAGATCGCCCCTTCCGGCGAGGCCATGGCTCTCACCGATGCAGAGTGCAACATCCATTTGTGGGGATCACCATCCAAACTTCATTTCGTGGACCTACCTACGCCCATGGAACTCACCACAACTGAAGAACCAGTTCAGCCTCTGGAATGGAATTCCGACGCGTAAGTTGCATACTGAATGTTTTGCTCATGATGTATAAGCTAACACAATATAGCCCTTTGAACGCTGTCGGCGTGCCATACTACAGAGAAAAACTTGCCTCTGCGTGGCCTGAAACCATCGCAGACGTTGGAGCACCTCCAGCCAGACTCGATCCGCAATTTCTTGCGAGCTTAAAACCTACCGACTTTGGATTCTATGGTCGGAATACAACAGGCCTTCGCAGGAACCAGATTGAAGATACTCGGAGCTCAAAGAAATCCGCTAAATCCGGCCTTAAAGCTCCCAAATTTCTCAGCGAAAAGGCTCGAGAATCTGCCAAATCAGATTCGACGTCTGCTGGAGAAAAGGCAGACGAACTCTCGAATCCATTTGCAGAAATGGAAATTGAGAGCAGAAAATCGGAATTCCCAATGATGTACAGAAACGTCGAAATCAAATACAGCAAATTTGGTGTCGACGATTTCGACTTTGGGTATGTAAATGAGCACATCTCTGTGTCTGAATTTCGAGGCTAACAAGTCAGCTTTTATAATACAACACGATACTCTGGCCTTGAGATTCACATATCGAACTCGTACGCCAACTCACTTCTTCAAATCATGAACTTCACACCCTTGATTCGAAACTTGGCTTTACAACATGCAGCCACAGCCTGTGTGAGCGAAGTCTGTCTCCTTTGCGAACTGGGATATCTTTTCGACATGCTTCAGAAAGCAGAAGGATCAATCTGCCAGGCTACAAATATGCTCAAGACTCTCAGCAGCCACCCTCAAGGTTTGTCTCAATTCCATCCCCATTGTCCCCCGAATTTAATCGCGTTCTGTTGCTAATAATACTTTTAGCTGCTCCCCTGGGATTACTGGAGGAGGATACACATTCGGCATCCTTAAGTGTAATGCTACAGACACTAACTCGGTTCTTGTTGGAGAGAATTGCTGGAGACTATAAGACTATGGCTCCAGCTTCCTCCTCGATGGATCAGGTATTGGCGACCAAAGCAACTAGCTCCATCAGATGCATGAATTGCAGGAGCGAGTATACTCGACCTGGATCGACATATGTAAACGAAATGCTTTATCCACCTCTTGTAAGTTGAACACTATCGTTTCTCCAAGTCATTCTTCTCTGACACACTTTCCAGAAAGCCCCAGGTCGAAACAACAAAATCCCTCGCACCACTTTCTCCCAAATTCTTAAGGGCAGCGTGGAGAGAGAGACGACAGCGAAAGGATGGTGCAGCAGATGCCAACGGTATCAAACCATTGCAACCAGAAAAACCATTCACAGCGTCCCGGACGTCCTGATGCTCAACACCGCAATCGTCAATGCGGATCATCGAATGCTTTGGAACACACCTGGCTGGCTACCAGAGGAAATCGGCATCATCGTCGAGCAAGGCCAGTTCTTTTGCTACGAGGGCGAAGATTTGAAGCTTCACTTACAACGTGGCATTCATAATATCACAGTCTATTCCTTGATCGGAATGACTATCAGCATCGAGAGCAGCCAGGCACAAAAGCCGCATCTCGTAGCCATGGTTAATGGTATGATACTCGTCCTCTTGGGCATTTCCCTTCTTCCGTCCTGGATTTTTGTCACTAACTTTTGAGTAGTCGCTCATGCTGAACCAACCGCTCCCGGCCAGAGCCAATGGCACTTATTCAACGACTTTCTAGTCCGCTCTGTGAGCTCAGAAGAAGCTCTTTCCTTTACCCACTCTTGGAAAGTTCCATCTGTTGTCACGTTCCAAGTGAAGAATGCAAACAACAAGATCGATAACAGCTGGAAGAACAACATTGATACATCGCTTCTCTATCAGGATCTCAAGTAAGTTACACAATCCTTTGGTGCGCATAACGAGACAAATCATGGCTAACATTCTTTTCTCTAGTCCTAGCTCTCGCACCGAGAACAAGACATACAAGCTTCTGGATCCAGTAACAGAGCGACCTGGGCCAGAGACCATCATTGCACTGGACACCGAATTCGTTGCGGTGCGACAACCAGAGATTGAGATGAACTCGGACGGCGAACGAGAAACCATCCGACCAATAGTCTACGCACTCGCCCGCGCCTCCGTCGTCCGAGGCCAAGGTGTAGACGAAGGCGTCCCCTTCATCGACGACTATATTTCCATCAGAGAACCCATCGTCGACTATCTAACATCATATTCGGGCATCACCGCAAACGACTTAAATCCACACACCACAAAACACAGCCTGCTGCCGCTAAAGGTGGTATATAAAAAGCTTTGGATACTACTCAACCTCGGTTGCAAATTCTTGGGCCACGGACTGAAGCAAGACTTCCGTGTCATCAACATCCACGTCCCCAAATCGCAAATCATCGACACCATCGATCTCTTCTTCCTCAAATCACGCCTGCGAAAGCTGTCGCTCGCCTTCCTGGCATGGTACCTGCTCAAAGAAGACATCCAAATGGAGACGCACGACTCCATCGAAGACTCCAGGACGGCCCTCCAGCTGTATAGAAAATACCTTGAGTTCAAGGACGCTGGAATCTTGGAGACTATGCTACAGGACATTTACCGCGCCGGCAGGGACGTCAACTTTAAACCTCCGCGAAGGGATGGCGCGCTGGACGTCCCCAGATCAGAGACGCCGCCTCCTTTGCCTGTGGAGAATGGGAGCACACCCACCCTCACTCCTGGGCCGCCAACTACGCCTGCGAGAGGAAGGGGATTCGGAAGTGGAGTCAGTTGGACACCGGGAAAAGGTTCACCTATGAGGTGATTTAACGCTGTCTACAAGCAACTTGGAGGAGAGAAGGAATGAGGAGGATATTTTGACGGATTTGAAAGTCTTTATCGTAATGCATCTGCAGGGAAAGCGAGCTATGGGCTACCTGGAGGGGAGGAAACATGAGATGCATACGCAGGGGGGGGAAACATGAGATGCATATGCAGAGGGAGGAGATTGCCTGTCATATCAAAGTTGGAGATAAGTAAGGCAGTCAAGGGATGTTTGGGATGCATATTTTGTTTGCCTTCGAATCTTGTGATAAACTCGACACATGTCTACCTGTAAAAAGACCAGGAACTCGTGGATAAATATATATGTTCTTCAAAGAAGAAGAAAGAAAAAAGACACCTCGCATTTACTCGCATTATTAAAACTAAACATATCCTGCAAGGTATCCCATATCGTCGTGCCTAACCCCTTGGCCTTTTTTTTTTTTTGAATGTTGCCCCCCCACCCCTGATTCCTGTTGTAACCTTTAAGCTGCCCATCGTTGATAAGCTTCCACAACAGCCTGGCTTAGCCCTTCCAAGCACCACAAAGCCCACATCTCTTAAGCAAGATGGGAAATTAGAGATAAGAGAAACGAAATGAATCCCGAGGGGCACACAAGCACAACCAAAGGCAGCAGTACCTTACTCTCTTGATAGCGGTCTGCTTCTTCTTGGCTTGCGTACACAGCAACTCGAGGCCGACGGCGATTGTCGATGGCGATTTGTTCTCTTATCTCTCTGTCTCTTCTTTCGTCTGTAAGTTTTCTTCATATTAAATAGCGTCATAATAAGGAAAACTCTTTGTTGAGAACGAACCATGTTCATCTGCCTCGTCTTGCGCTTATATCGTTTGTAATTCCATTTAGTCTCGCTACGTGAGGTTTCGCTACGCTACAGCTCAGACTCGGCACCGTTGGCGGACAGAGCCATAGGACTACCACTGTGATTTGGTCGCTGGCGAAGGCGAGCGTTGCCAGGTGGTCGCCGTCGGACCAGTGCGCGGCCGTTAGCCATGGACTCGTCCTCTTCCTCGTCAGAGTCGGGGTTCTGCTCGTGGTATAGCCGTGCCTCATCCAGCTCGGTGATAAATTCTGGTCGGTCTCGTAGCCATTGCATCCTGGGGCCTGATCTCGCTCGCTCTGAGACCTTGAACCCGTAAATCTTGGGCTCGTAGATGTGTCCGCCGCCAAGGCCAGGGGCAATATTCTTGGCAAACATGCCGTTGAGAATGCTCTCGTCGTCAGGCACCTTGGAGTTGGTGCTTGACAGGACATCGGCACCGCGCTTGGTAAGATCGTATTCGGGGAAAGTAAGGAGGAAGAGAGCTCCAAATGTGCGACCGAAGAAAGCGCCGTCAACAGTTTGGAACCGACTGTTAGGTGGAACATAAACGTCGAGACACGACGGGCAGAATAATTTAACCGTGTCCTCACCGGGAATGTCGGACAGGCCAACAGGCAAGGTGCGTGCCTGCTCGCAGTGTGTCCGGGGACAGCATCCGAAATGGCCGAATTCGTACTTTTCGCTCATTTGCTGGATGCCGACGCGCGAGCAGATGAACCGTTGGTGGATGAGGCCGTAGAGCATCTCTGCTGATGATTCGATGACGGACAGGTCGCTAGCCATCCTGCTATGATGTCGCCGCTCTGCGCCGTGTCGCATGCCCGCGCGTTCGGCTTCCTCTCCCGATTCGTTTTCATCCTCATCCTCTTCATCCTCCTCTTCGTCCTCATCATCCTCGGTCTCGACATCAAGGATCATCTAGGGGAACAAATCAGTCACATTCAAAGTTGAAGCGCAGCATGGCGACAAGTCATCAAGATATGCCAAGAAAAAGGAGGTCGAAAGGCCGATAGAGTCAACACGCCACATACCTCAAGCGCCTCCTTATACATGGCAACTTGGGTCTGCAGACCCGTCAGGTTGAAGTCATCCTCGATAAACTCCTCGGAGACCTCAGCAAAGTATTCGTGGCCCGGCAGAGCGCAAAAGCTGGAGATCCAGGACTCGGGCGTTCCCGAAGACGTCGACATGGTATCGATTAAAAGGACGGAGATTGATCCCGCTCGATCAAGGCCTGCGCGCAGACTAAAGGCGAAAGGCTGAGGGCTGAAGATAAGGCAAGAGGTTGGCCGAGGTGGGGTTCGTCGTGGGATGGATTGGCGGTGGTGCTATCGATAAATTTGCAACGGCAGGTCGCGTAAGGGCGCTGGCAGCAGGTGGTAGTGCTGAGGCTCCGGGACCAGATTAGCGCCCAGAGGCAGGTAGCAGGCGTGGCGGGGTGGTTTCTGGCGTCAATGGCAGCGTCCTAGGCGCGTAACGTTGGGCTTCAGGCACTATCCAAAGCCCACGCAGACGTCAGGTCGGTGCTGCAAATTCGTAGGATATGGCGTCAAAATGAGGGCAGGTCGAATCCAGTTGAGTCTTTATCGCGCAGGCATTCCCGACGGATGGAAGCAGCGAGGCCAGTGTTGATTGGCGGCAGCCTCGTCTGAGACTTGCTCTGGCGATGAGGCTGGGCGCTTGAGAGGGCGAATAGGCGGGTCAGCCAGAGCGTTTGGGCCAAAGTCGCAATTGTTGGGTGGATGAGCTTGGCCTGACTGCTTTGGTGGAGGAGGGAAAAAGCATGACTAAGGAGCTATGGCGGGCGGTGACTGATTCTGCCGCTTCCGAGCAGTGACATGAGGCAGGAAGCTGTAGCTAGGTGGGAATGGCATATAGAGAAAGAAGATTCGATAATGAGGATGAGTTGCTGCTATATTAGCACCTACTTGTTCAAGAAATGAAATTGCTCCTGTTCACGGGTATACAGTAGCATATGTCAGCTTGTGTTCTGTTCCCTGCCAAGTCGACAGCGATGGTAAATCTCGTGCAACCTACCGATTAGGTGCTTACCTTGTCTCACTTTTACTCATCGTCGTATCACATGTTCACAATGCAGAGGGGCTTCAGAATTCTCCAACGCGCATCGGATTGGAAGCTTCAAATCAACAAAGTGCCCTTCCGCAACTTTGCGTCTGCACATGATCAGCCAATCAAGAGATCTGGAGTCATAGATGGATTGACATTCGAAGATAGCTTCAAGGCCGAAAGACCGTATGTCTTTTCAGACCCTGATACCTCTCCCACATACCTTCTTCCAGCTTTCCATAAGTGGTTCAAAAGGGACGAAGAAAACACGTCATTTTCTTCCTACATCGACTCTTTCCAGCAATTAGTCTTGCCCTATGAACTGATAAAACCCTTCTTCCAAGGATCTGAGACCATATACCGTCTCTACGATAGCTTGTTAAGCAGTCAAGATGCTGTCGATCGGGATTGGGCGGTAGCTCTTCAGTCTGCTGCTGCTTCAGAGGCCTCTCGCGATCATCAATTCTTTCAGCTCTATGCACCCTTGAGGCTTCTAATCAAGGCACTCGAGTTCAACAAAGCCCAGAGGATAAAGGCAGATCCGCCTGTGCAGCTTTATATTGCCCAGTCTTTGTTGTCGGATCTTCCTAGCGAATTACAGAACGATGTACCGACTCCAGAACTAATTCGCAAAGTCGGAAGAGGCGATATATATAGCTCTTCAATATGGCTGGGCACTGAGCCGACGTATACTCCGCTGCATCGGGATCCGAATCCAAACTTGTTCTGCCAGCTGTGTAGCAGCAAAGTGGTGAGGCTTCTGCCGCCCAAGGTGGGACTTGAATTGTATAACAATGTTCAAATGCGGCTTCGACAATCTGGAAACAGCCGAATGCGATCTACAGAGATGATGGAGGGACATGAGAGGGACATGCTTCACAGCGTCGTATGGGAAGACAAGGCGGCGGCATCGGACGTGCAAGAGGTAGAGCTGTCTGCCGGGGACGCCTTGTTCATTCCGAAAGGCTGGTGGCATTCTATTAAGAGCAAACAATCAGATGGGCGTCTCAATGGATCTGTGAATTGGTGGTTCCGCTGACTGATTCTGTAGTAGTATGAGACTGCAAACTAGTCATTTCATTACTGTACATAGCACTTATGAATCCCTCTCAACGGGCCTACATATAACCCAATTCAAATATCCACACGGCCAGATAAACTTACACCGACCACTTCGTATCTCCCATGAGCTTGTGTCCGCACCGCAGCCACGGAGGAGACTTTCCACCTCACCGGGAGTCCTCGTCCTTAGACACGAAACTATTCCGTCAAATACCAAGACAAATGGTAAGACGGGTAAAAGCCATGAGAATGCAAGAGAAGCGGGAGATCTCCACTTCCAGGCAAAAGCTGGTGCCATGACTATTGATGCAACTCCCAGCATGCAGACACTAATCATGCCTGCGAGGCTACGATCTTGAAGCTCAAAGATGGCGAATCCATGGCTTGTCCTGACTGTATCTCTAAGTATATCCCTCGCCAAGTCATCATCAAAGTGGTGGAAAGCCAAGTTGAACAGCCGCATCACTTTCTTTCCGTCTTGACGTTCCACGAGATACTTAGGAGCTTTGCTTGCATCCACGGATTGCCTTTCATATGACATTTGTGGAAAGTTTCTCGCAATCTCGTCCCATGCCCCCACGTTGGGATGCAAGTCTGTCAGGATGAAATCAACTGGCGGCTTTCCTACAGCAAGGAGATGAGCATTTATGGCCGTTTGAATAGTCGGTGTAGGTCCACCGCCACCGGCGCAGAAGTCAATAAAGGTGTATGATGAGAGTGAGCTGCCGAGTTCGCGAGTGAGTGTAGATGCGGCGATGCGCGCAGGTGACTGGGGTTGAAGAGGAGTATTGGAGTTCCAAGCCCCAGTGAGAGCATTTTGGATGCGACTGCGTAAAAAATCAGGGAACCTAGATGTTTGCTCATTAATTAGAGAGTTTCTCTTGAAGCATATTTATCGCACTTGTGAGTTCATGAAGTAGGTGAGTAAGATCAAGGTAGAGCAGCGCTAGTAAGGAATGCTTCTCACCATGGCTGATCGTCAATCTCAAAAAGATGCAGACGAGGAATAAGAGGCGCCATTGTGCGATGATTGGATAGTAATGAAATTACAGGTAGAGAAAATCCGTCAAAGATTCTTCTATATATGACTTTCAGTTGCATCTGAAACCGAGGTTGAGGTAGGACTCGATTCTCGGATGGGTATGCGCTGACGTGGCAGCCTATGCAAGCGACTCGTCTCAACGACTCAACAATCAGGCTGTTTGTTGGGCAGGGAAGTAGTATTACTGTCAACTTTAGGAAAAGAAGAAATTGATGTAGAGAAGTATCATAACGGCAGTTGTCCAAAAGGCGCTTGAAGTAGTGAACGAAGGTGTTAATTTAGCTCCTGGGAATGCCGTCATAGAACTGCTGGCGCCGCGACGTTGGGGCGTTGAAGGCTTTGGAAAGGTATGTAACTAATTACGAACCGCCTTTCCACACCCTTCACTACGACTTGCAGCATTGGCAACGAAAGTCAAGTCATTTTAGTGAACTAATGTTTCTAAAGAGGTGTTCGTATAAAGATTGTTCTACCTCTGTATTCAATCTTATGCCACAAAGATCGGCCTCATCGTGCTGCATCAGTATATGGATCAAATCCTACTCGCTGTTTGGTTTGACTCCTGGCCCTCCACATAGCCTCGCCCGTCAACCCTGTCGTTGACGTCTCTTCCAAGAAAAATGTCAGGATGTGGTCTGGAATCGACAAATGGGAAGCCTGTTGAAACTCTTGAAGGCCAGCAAGCCGAATGAGCATCTCAATTAGTGAGAGCGATGTCGTGATAGTTCCAAACGGTGACCGCGATACAAAATCCTGCGCTTTTCTTGCCGAATCTACGGCCAGGTCTTGCGATGGACGACCAAGGCTAGGATCTGAATAGCTTAAAGTGAGAGTGCTGCGTGACGTGGGCTGAACAGACAGATTCTTGATCTGGGAGACCAAACTCGAGTCCATTGCGCGAAGGCGTGATGGTGATTTCTCTGGTGAATTGCCGCGCCCGTCGGCTTCGTTTGATGAGTCCACGTCAAGGCCCGAAATGGAACTCGTCTCACTCTGCTCGTCGTCTTCTTCGTACACCTCAAAAGCTATCCACTCGGGATCCAGGTGTTTGGGGAAGGCGGTGATGTAGTTCTCTTCAACATTCCCAGAGCTTATCAAAGAGAGCCGCTTCTTTCGTGATTCTCCGAATAGTTGTCGATCCACGTCGGCTTGATCATCTTCGTTTACTTCTTGTTGGCTACCACTATCGTCATGCGTAGCGTTGT
Source organism: Trichoderma gamsii (assembly GCF_001481775.2). Lineage (NCBI taxonomy): Eukaryota > Fungi > Ascomycota > Sordariomycetes > Hypocreales > Hypocreaceae > Trichoderma > Trichoderma gamsii. The sequence continues at coordinate 1,557,592 of NW_020171339.1, forward strand.
TTGCATCTCCATACATCTCATGTTCTGGCCTTTGCAGCTGAGATGCCTTAATGTCTCGCTTGAGGAGTAAAACTGGATTATTCTCTCCATCAGTCCCATCGCCGATATTGAGCATTCTGCCAGTGTCTGTGTAGAATATCTTGGCGAGCTGGTAAATCGGAATATGTTCACGAATGCCAGCTTTTGAGACGCCGTTGTATGCTTGTGCCTGGGCAGCCCCTTCATGAGCCCGCCCATCGTCCAAATCTTCAATAATTTCGAGGTGGTAGGCATAAGTGGGGCCGACTTCAAAGTTCGATGCGTTCTCCTTATCTTCAATGAAACTCTTGTCATCTATGGCTGCCTTGGAAGCGGACCTGCATAGCCGCACCCGAGCCTTGTGTATCGCCTCCTGCCATACAGGCCGTCTATCGTGCTCGCCTAGACCATAGACTGGGATCTGGTCTGTGTTTTTTGAGCTAATTTTCTGATTACTGCTTCTCGGACTTGACTTATCATCTTTAGGTGCAGACGATACAGATGTGTGTCCCAAGAATAGCATGTATACAGACAGCGTAAATGAAGGCCCGATTTGTACGGTTCTTGTAGGATCCTGTGCATGCTGTGTATCTCCAACGGTCAAGAGGGTACTAGCCTGCAACAGTCGAGAAGGAGATATTCCAGGTGGGAGTGAAGTAGACAGGCTTTCACCAGATGCTGATATAGCTAGCTGTAGAAGAGGAATTTCCCGGTCAATCTCGGTTAGGAGACTCTTGATATCTCTAATCACCCTCTTTAATGCGTCATGGTCAGCCTCCTTTGTCTTTGGATTTTCTGATAGATTGTGTATGTGTTCCTCGACGGCTGCGGCACCCTCCACACGACGTCCCAAGGAGATGATCTGCTGGTGAAGAGACTTTGCGAGAGGCAATGCGGATTCAAGAAAGATGTTTCCTCGCCCGGATCTAGTTCGTCAGCACTTCATCATCTCTGCTAATGGATGTCATAATGCAGATAGCCAGTACTTACTTGAACTCAATAAGATCAATCGCAGGAGAGATGATCTTGAACATCAATGATTAGCATAACTGAATGAAGGGGCGGAATTCTTCATTTTCTGGGTAAAAATTGGGTTATATCTCAATACCTTAATTTTACCATCCAGTTGTTTTTGGAGCACCCTGAGCTCGGATTGGAGGTTCTTGTCGTCGACAGCCTTTAGCAGGCGAGAGCATTGGTTGATGGCATAAGAGGACGTCAAGGCGATGCCAGACCGTATGGCATATCTCATGGCCTGCGCGCCAACTGCTGCCAGAAAATCGTCCATAGTTACAGTTTGGTATATTCGAAGACTCTCATGAGAAAATCACGACATAGCGGCAAATTTTAGCATTGAGTTCAGGGCATGATGAGAGATTGGCCCGTAAGCAGCAGCCACCGTTCACTGACATAAAAGATTTATGAAGTTCAGTGGGCTCAGCGCAGCTACAGTGCGAATAATTTTCTGTGAGTCAGGTCCGTCTCAAGGGTGCCTAAACGCCATGTGTGAATGACAGCACAAAATACCCGGAAACAGCAACAATTCGCCTCTAGAATGTCCCTGTTATTCGAGGCGTATCTAATCTGGGGCCTTGTCGACTAGACACTTTTCACTGTAGCCTACATTATGTCCATTAAGGCCTTCTATTGACTCACACTTGAAGCCTAAACATGTACAGTTTCCCCATCATAGAAATGCACTGTGAGAACCCCTCCACAAAACCTGCTGCACCACACTTTATCGATGTCATGTCGCTGCCTTGGTGGGGCTCGAATTTTCACAACCTCCACCATAAAACCAACGAGACGTCGACCGTCGCCTTCAACCCCAAAGACCTTAAGTCCGACAACCCAAAGGTCTCCGACGGCACCCGCTTCTTCAGTGCTATTCATCTGACCACAACGCGGTCGATAGACAGACAGAAGCACCGTTAGATCGACGACTCTCGAACGGTCAGCCCCGCCAGCAAAGGTCAGACGAGAAAGATATTGCCATCGCCTCAATGTCGAACCTCAACTCTTGGGAGGACGATCCTGCTGCTCAGGACGAGAACCTCGCCCAGCAGGCTCAGCAACAGCTCAACGTGAACCCTGCTGCTGCCCAGGGCAGCTTCCGACCCGGCGCTTCCTCATTCCAGCCCGGTGCTGCCTCGTTCCAGCCTGGCCAGTCCTATGGTGGAGGATACGGGCAGTACCAGCAGCAGTACTATCAACAACCCCAGGGATTCTATCCTCAATATGGCGCAGGTCAAGGTCAAGGATTCGATCAGTACAACCAGCAATATCAAAATTACGGCGGCTACAACCAGGGCTACAACCAAAACCAGAACTTTAGTACGTTTGCTGTATCCACCCATCTCAACACCCACAGATAGACTAACCACACTTAAACTATCACAGGCCAGGGTTATCCTCAGTATGGCCAGCAGCAAGGCCAGCAGCAAGGTCAGCAAGGCCAGCGAAACCAGCAACAGCAGCAGTTTGCAGCTCCCGCCCAGAACAACGCTGCACAGGCTGCCCCTGTAAAGTCGCTCCCCGTCGAGAAACCTGCCGCTGCCGCTAGCGCCCCCAAGCCTGTTGTCACCACTGAAGGAGGTGCCAAGGTGCTTAGCATTGGAGGCGACGCAAAGCCCAAGGCCAAGGTATTGTCGATTGGCGCTCCCGCTGCCTCCTCTCCCTCCCCGGCCAAGGATGAGGCCAAGACTGAGCCGTCCAACGCCCCTGATGCGGGTAAGAAGGTTACCGCCGCCAAGGCTATTGAAAAGACTGGCGAGAAGGCAGGAAAGGCTGCCGCCAGTGGCAAGTCTTCTGGAAGGACATCTCCCGACCCATCATCTGGCCGCTCTAGCCCGTCTGCCGGAGAGAAGAAGACTCAGCGCGAAGTCGATGCCGTCCTCAAGGCGCAGGCAGCTGATGTGGACGATGATACTCTCAAGGAAATTTACGGAAAGGAGCATGTTAACATTATTTTCATTGGACACGTCGACGCAGGCAAGTCAACTTTGGGCGGTTCGATCCTGTGGACCACCGGAATGGTCGACGAGCGTACCATGGACAAGTACAAGAAGGAGGCCAAGGACCTGGGTCGTGAGTCATGGTATCTCTCCTGGGTCATGGATTTGACCAAGGAAGAGCGAACCAAGGGAAAGACGGTCGAGGTTGGACGTGGTTTCTTTGAGACCGAGAAGCGTCGCTACAGTATCCTGGATGCCCCTGGTCACAAGACATACGTTCCCAGCATGATTGGAGGTGCTTCGCAGGCAGATGTTGGTATTCTCGTCATCTCAGCGCGAAAGGGTGAATACGAGACAGGTTTCGAAAGAGGAGGACAGACCCGTGAGCATGCTATGCTTGCCAAGACTCAGGGCGTCAACAAGCTGATTGTGGCAATCAACAAGATGGACGACCCCACGGTGGAGTGGTCCGAGGAGCGTTACAAGGAATGTACTACCAAACTACAGCAGTTCTTGAAGGGAACCGGCTACAACCTCAAGACCGACGTCTACTTCATGCCCGTGGCCGCTCAGCAATCTCTGAACATCAAGGACCGACTACCGGAGGGTATTGCTCCCTGGTGGAAGGGACCCTCACTGCTGGAGTACCTTGACGGCATGCAGGCTCTGGAACGCAAGGTCAACGCGCCATTCATGATGCCCATCAATGCCAAGTACCGCGATCTGGGCACCATGGTCGACGGCAAGATCGAGGCGGGAGTCATCAAGAAGGGCATGTCGTTGGTTATGATGCCTAGAAAGCAGCCAGTGGAAACGGCTGCCATCTACGGAGAGCAGGAAGAGGAGCAGCCCATCCTCCAGTGCGGTGACCAAGTTCGGTTGCGTCTCAAGGGCATTGAAGAAGAAGACATCCTGCCCGGCTTTGTGCTTTGCTCGCCGAAGCGACTTGTGCACTGCGTAGCTGAGTTTGAGGCCCAAATCAAGGTTTTGGACCTCAAGAGCATTCTCACTTCCGGCTTCAACTGCGTGCTGCACGTACATGCGGCCATCGAAGAGGTCACTTTTTCGTCGCTGCTACACAAGCTCCAGAAGGGCACCGGCCGTAAGAGCAAGGTTCCTCCCACACACGCCAAGAGGGGCGACAGCATCATTGCTAGACTTCAGGTGACTGGAGGCGCTGGTATGGTGTGCGTCGAGAAGTTCGAGGATTACCCCCAGATGGGTCGTTTCACCCTCCGAGACCAGGTATGAAGAAAATCGCCAATTCTATGATGACATTTCCTTTGTTGAACTGTCTTTGCTAATTACACTGCACTAGGGACAAACCATTGCCATTGGCAAGATCACCAAACTCATTACCAGCGACGACCAGTAAAGAATCATTTGTCATTTAGCCATTAAAAAAAAAGTACGAGGCAGAAGATGCCAGCCTCCGGCGGCTCTGCTGGAAGAAGGTGAATAGGATGAGGGCTGAAAGCAGCTCTGATGGATAGGCGCCAAGGAAACGGATGGTAAAAAAGACGGCTACAAACTCATATAGAAGCTTTGGCTTACATGGTGCCTAGGGTGGAAAGCACAGGGGGCTGCAGGTTGGCATGATCTGCGGACTGCGTTTAGATACGCGCCGAGAGATACAAAACCATGACAAAGCATTTGTAGACGCCATACGATGCCACGATTGCAAAAGATTAGAAGGGCGACGAAGATTCTTTTAGTTCAAAAGAGCCATTTTCTGGATTGAACCAAAGTAGCCATAGTCAGCCGAGGGATGAAAATGAAGAAATGAAAGGGAGCTTGAACAAGATAACAGCTTTCGTGCATGGTGATTGTGAAGTTGACGAGATAAGAAACGAAGATTTGGACATTCCGTATTAACCCGTTGATAGAGGCAAGGCAGATATGAGGTCGGAAACCACAATATAGGGTATACTTTCAGCCGCGGGGAGAGCTGCAGTTCGGAGATGCGAGCAGATACGAGCAGGCAGCGGTCGTAAGCCGAGCAAATTGCTGCCCGAGGCTGGTGAACATGGGAAAGTAATGTATTGCCAGGCAATACTACTCGTTTGAGGTAAGCTGAGTGAATCAGGGGGGAAGAAATCAGTCAAAGCATGGGCTGCTTTTTTGCATGTGCTAGTAGGCTGAAACGAGGGGCGTGTGGGAATCTACAAATGTGCAAGTATGGTAGGTATGGTCAATGACCTGCATGCAGCATGAGTAGCCCGTACCTGATGGGTCAGGGATGAGGTTCGCAGGCAGTTTCTGGTCAGCCAGAAGACATCCCGGACTGCTCCGAGCCTGGGGAAGCAGGCAATTATGGCGGGCATGACATCCTGTCAGCGAGGAACGTATAAGCATGGGGTAGCGTTGCAAGGCTCCATTAAAAGCAAGGTACAGAGTCATACAAAGTGCTCGGGGCGTTTGCTATGTGTCTTAGATGTATACGACTAAGTATTGTGCATATAGAAACGAAAATGAACCGGAAGCCGGGGGGGGGAGTGTAAGAGATTCATTGTGTACCTATATGTACATTATGTACAGTCAATGGAAAAAGCAAAAGAAGAGAGAGAGAAGGGAATACTATCGGTGGAGACGCCTTGGGGCTTCCGAGGCCGTACCGCCGTGGCAGACGGAACGGCAGCAAAGAGGAGGCAGAGGCAGGAAATTTTGGGTGCAGCGGGTGGATGGGTTCGGGGGTCCGTGAGTGGGGCGGCAAATACGGTAAATAAGTCGGGCGGGCGGGAATGATGGAGGAGGAGGAGGATGGCGATGATAAGGTTGAGGTTGAAGAGGAAGTAGACAATGTATAACGAGAGCGAAGGATGACATAGGAGTTGTACAGATGAGAGGGAGTTTTTATTAGGAGCAAGGTTAGAGATCACCGAGCTTTGGCTGTATAAGTGAATACATGCATACGAAATGATTTGATCGGAAGATTTTTACAACGACTACGGGATGAAGCACCGCGATGTAAGTCGAACCCGGGCTTGAATTGGTCTTATCTACATAAAAGGTAGTCCAAAGACGTCACAAAGGTCACCATGGCGCTGAGCATAGCCTAAAGCGCTGATCTTGGCGTTGAGCCGGGGAAGATCCAAGTGCTGAATAGGGTAGTGATCCCGTGGACGAATGCATTTGATCTACCATGACTGACTTACACTCAAGACCAGGAAGCGACAATAGACGGAAAACAACGATAACCGCGGGTTACGTATTTTCTCAGTTTTGTTTCTCCTCGTCATGACGAAGAATGTATGCCAAATGACTTTCTACTTTTTTGCCAGACATGTCACATTGCCTCGTTGACAAGTCAGGTCTTTGATTTCTCGAGTATTATCAATCGCCGAGTACGGAAATTGCCGTACATTGAGCATTGTGGCAATCAATTTAAGCATTCGTACCCAACTGCGCATGCATGGAAAATGCCGTTGCCCAAGATCAATAGAATAAACAAAAAAGGGGTGGCAATAGCACGTTGCAGCTGAAAGTCGATAATTTAGATACTTGTTAAACTGAAATACCAGCAGCAGAAATTTGGCTGCGGAAAGAGTCGGAACAGAAAGGCGGCAGCCAATCACGGGACCGGGCCAGCTACAGCGAGTGCCGCTGGGCCGAGACCTACGGAGCACTTTTGGGTGCAGGGATCGTGTTTCGGTTGTTTTTGCAGTTGTTTGTTTGATTGATATTGATGATGTTGTTCTAGAGGGAACAGAGACATGAGGTCTACTGTCTCGCTGTGCTACATGGTGACGAGCGTTGTGCTCAGTTGTTCGGTTATCTGGTGCCGAGTCTTTGTCTCTCGACGCTGAAACAATAACACAAGAGACACACCAAAAACAATTTGTTCATTTCAGAGGGACTTCCGCTTTTGCTATTTTCTACTGCCGAGAGGAGCCGCCCGGTGCAGAGCCGCGTACATTGCACAAGTACTTGCAATATCGTGCAAGCCAGGGGTGTTTTTTTTTCTTTGGCTTCTATTCGAGAACTGGAAAGGCCACTTTGAAAATCGCGGGGTAGACAGACGCCCCAGCTGGACCTCGACTACTAACCGTTCGCAGCCTAGGTCCCCCTTTGCGGGTATGCACAGCCCAAGAAGCATCCCCGGCAGGGCAAGGCAAGGCAAAAAGCCGGGCTGGGCTGGGCTGGGCATCCCCGGATTGGAGACCAGCAGCCCGGCATCGTGTTTCCTATACCGTGGACATGACTAGAGCAGGTCCTACTTGCAAGCATCTGTTTCGGGTTCGGGAGCGTGACCATCGAAAGAGGCGGGTTTTGCAGCCGGGCAATAAAAAAAAAAATTCTAAGTGCTGGCAAGGGACAAAAAGGAGAGAGATCTCGTGCTCTAATGCGAAATCAGCTTTTTGCAGGAATCTCACACCCCCTTGCTAGCTTCGCCTCCAATAGGGATCATTCTTTTTCCTCCATCGCTTTTCCCCGTAGGCAGCCGGCCGGAATGGTCGACTTGCATGTACATGCCATTTGCAGAGCGCTGCGGCTGCCGGGACAAGTATCGGTATACGGAGGATGGATGGGTGAGTCAAGCCGTGCTAAGGGCTTCCGGGGGGCCGGGGGGCCGGGATGGGAAACGAATGAATGGATGGATGAAGGCCATTACAAGGCACTCAGTCAAAGCTGACATCTAGACTCGCCCGGCGCCTGGTTGGCATGGACCCTTTTACGGTCATGTTCCTGCTATTTCGCAGGCCCAGCCCCGTGACCTCGATAATTACAGCCGCTGCGTTTCCCATTACCCAACGAGAACCGCTGTTTGCCATGTTTGCACTGAGGCCGGCGTAGACCGGGACCGGGTCATTGAATCGTCTTGTATCATCGTATCCATCAAATCCCTTCGTCATTACCTGCTACGATGTGTGCTATGTGGCCGCAATATGGAGCAATGGAGCCCTATTACAAGATCATTACCCATTCCAGGTCCCATAGCAATGTACCAGTAGGCAGCTTTTCGTAAAAAAAAGTACGGGGTAACGCAGAAAAAAAACCATATCGCCACCTCAAGCTCCAGCAATCGCCCAGCCCCAAGTCATAAATTGCCCAGTTAGGCAAAGCACCACCGCAGTCGTCCATTCCGTACGTAATCGCCCCGCCGTAAGTCGCGGCGCCGGCAAAAGCCTGTGGATGTAAGTACAAAGGGCACTGCATGGGCATCGGAATAGTCCGCGTTGGAAGAAAAGGGAAAACGAAACGCTCATGTCTGTTTTCAAGCAAAACTAAAGAGAAAGAGCCGGGAGTCGGGGCTGTCACCTTCTTTTGGCGACATTCCCAGATCCGGTTTTTGCGTTGCCCGCCTATGATTGACTGCACGTGTGATTCGTTTACAGCAAGGAAAAGCATATTCGCACATCGCGGCAGTTCTTTTTGAAAGATGACAAGCGATGCGGAAATCGAGATTTAAATACAGCTGCTTTTCCTCTTTCCTCCTTCTTGGATTGAAGATAGAACCAGCCTTCTTTTGCTAGCATCAAAATAAGAAAAAGCTTTTCTACTTTCCCAATACTATAGAACTTTTGCAGCTTGTGCCGTCATCAAGGCATCATTACTCATTACGGTTTCCTCCTGCCGCACTAAACTGCTTTATTGTGAGTTCACCTCTAATTAATTTATCGATTCCTTATTTTCCTCATTTTCGTACAATCACACGCCCCCTTGCCCTGCAGCCAAGAGAAAAAGAAGAAAAAGAAAGGTTCAAAAGGGACCTTGCTCGAAAACAATCGGCTGCCTCCCTTTCCTCGTTTGGTCTTGAGCCGAGCGCAGACGATACCAAGCGTGCTACAGCACAGAGACAGCATCGTCTTTTCTCACATCTCTTTCTAAATACGGGGTATTCAATACATGCTACTTTACGTGCTGCCTTGATATCCCGTTGTAGCACCTACACAAAGACTCACACGCCCCCCTATTTCCCTTCCTCTTCCTCTCATACTCCACACTCAAGCACGCTTCGGTTGTTGGTCTTAGTTTTCCTTTCTATTCTTTTTCGGCTTGCACCCCCCTTGCTTTGCTCTTCCCTATCAAACCAAAGCCCAAACGTCCTTGCTTTACCTTTTCGGTTCCGACATATATTCGTGCCCCGGGCCCTGTGAAGCTTCGCACCGCCCGCCACGGCTCCACAAACAAGGCCCCGGCCTGGAACGGCTTCGGGACTGTTCGATCGCAGGGCTAACTTTTCTGTCCTTCTGATCTGCTAGACGAGAAAAAAAAAGTACATTCTGTACCTGATCCTGATCCCGGGTTCCCACTCTGGAGAAGCAAACCCGCCGTCATCCTCCACACGCCACCCCCTCCCCTGGTCTTGCTAGCAGCTGAAAAGGAAGCGACGAAAATAAAAATCCATCCAAACGAACATCCTCTTTTGCTTCCCGGAATATATAACTATCCAATGGATCCCGTCTTCAGAACCGCCTCTCCATACACTGATCCTACCGTCAAAGGTCCCAAGTCACAGATCCAGGCCTCGGGAATAGATTTACGCAAGAGTAAGTCTTTTGCCCTCAGAATGGCCATGACGACAGAGTTGGAATCTGTTTAGACTTGGGAGGCTAACAATATGAACAGTGATTTCAAGCAACGTTAACAAGACTGCTCTGCACCCTGGCGGTGTCCAGTAAGTTTGCTTCCTGATGCCTTTCATCTTGCTGTTGGCGTCGTATAAGTGACTAACACCAATTGCGCAGGCCCTACCGCGAGCACACCGAGCTCGGTATGTCTACACCTTTTGCCCTGATCCAGCTCACCTTGCATTGAGCACGGCGAGCAAGCACAGCACCCAGGTTTTCTCTTTTCTTTTTTCTTTTTCAGCATTAACATTTTCTTTTCAGAGGAGGAACTCCACGAGGTCGCCCACATCGACTACGACCGCGTCGCCATTGTAAGTCTTTTGCTCGCAATTGATCCCACGTGATCAGTCGCTGACCAGCAATTAATCCAGGTCGCCAATCCTTCCGTCGCTGCCCTCTACGAAGATGCCCTCGTCTACGAGAGCGGCACTGCCATCACCTCCAGCGGTGCCCTGACCGCCTACTCCGGCGCAAAGACCGGCCGATCTCCCCTCGACAAGCGAATTGTCCAGGAGCCTTCATCACAAGACAACATCTGGTAAGTCCTTGACACATTCAATCCAGTTTTGCGCTCCACAGGCTAACCAAGGCCTCTTTTTTCTTGCAGGTGGGGACCAGTCAACAAGCCCATGAGCCAAGATGTAAGTAATAGTGCCTGATCGTCGCTGCAAGCGTCATGTCCATCGTCATTGTTCTCTGCGTGTTCCGAATCTACCCATTTGGGTTTTCGTTACCAACGCGCCCCATCCCTGCACCTCTTCCGCATTTGCTGTGTTTTTTTGCTTTGGGTCAATGGTCACGCGAGCGGGGCGCCTCCTATTCAGCTGCTCAGCCGTCGCCGCCACCGTTTGGAGGAAACAGAAAAACTCCCAGCCAATGCCCCCGGAGCAACAGCATAGCATGCAGCTACTGCTCTGCTATTGCTCTGGTCGAATCGGAAGTGCATGCGGAGAAGGTGTCCAATAAAAAAGGCCAAGATGCAGCTCTAGCTTGCTCACCCCGCACACACACACATACGCAGAAAAAAGGCTGCAATTTGCCCGAAAAGTCACGGCTCAGAAAAAGACCAAGGACGAATCCCTACCAAGCCGGGGCCCCGCTCAGCCGAAGCCGAATTTGGGTAGCCGACCATAAGCGGCCGCCCGGGACTTTTGCCCGCGGCATTGGCTTGTGATGATTGCTTCGAAAGCTTGTGCTTTTGCTCTTCATTTCCGACCCGGTTTGCTCCGGCCTGATCTTGGAGGCAAAGCCAAGTGCCGAGTTCTCGATTCGGCATTGAGCAAGGCCACTGGCAACGCTGTTGTAGCGGGCAATTGGCTGCTTGATTCTGCTGTGTGTGCCTGTGTGTGCATGTGTGTCTAAGACGCTCATCTCAGAAATGTTGAATCAAGTGCTTGCAAATGACAATGATGAGAAGATGATGAACAGACCAAAAATGACAAAATCAAGAGTCTATCTGTTTACAATGCTAATGTCAATTCATAGGTCTGGAAAATCAACCGAGAGCGTGCTGTCGACTATCTCAACACCCGCAACCGCATCTATGTCATTGACGGCTATGCTGGCTGGGACGAAAAGTACAGAATCCGCGTCCGCGTCATCTGCGCTCGCGCCTACCATGCCCTCTTCATGAGAAACATGCTCATCCGCCCTCCTCGCGAGGAGCTCGAGCACTTCCACCCCGACTACACCATCTACAACGCCGGCAAGTTCCCCGCCAACCGTTACACCGAGGGCATGACCTCTGCCACCTCCGTCGCCATCAACTTCGCTGCCAAGGAGATGGTCATCCTGGGTACCGAGTACGCCGGCGAGATGAAGAAGGGCATCTTCACCGTTCTCTTCTACGAGATGCCCATCAAGCACAACGTGCTGACCCTGCACTCATCCGCCAACGAGGGCAAGAACGGCGATGTCACGCTCTTCTTCGGTCTGTCTGGAACCGGCAAGACCACCCTGTCTGCTGACCCCAACCGTGCCCTGATCGGTGACGACGAGCACTGCTGGAGTGACCGCGGCGTCTTCAACATCGAGGGCGGCTGCTACGCCAAGTGCATTGGCCTATCCGCCGAGAAGGAGCCCGATATCTACAACGCCATCCGCTACGGCTCCATCCTCGAGAACGTCGTCTTCGACCCCGTCACCCGCGAGGTCGACTACGACGACGTCACCCTCACCGAGAACACTCGCTGCGCCTACCCCATCGAGTACATCTCCAACGCAAAGATCCCCTGCTTGACCGACAACATGCCCTCCAACATCATCCTCCTTACATGCGACGCCCGCGGAGTCCTGCCGCCCATCTCCAAGCTCAACAGCGCCCAGACGATGTTCCACTTCATCTCCGGCTACACCTCCAAGATGGCCGGCACCGAGGACGGCGTCAACGAGCCCCAGGCCACCTTCTCCAGCTGCTTCGCCCAGCCCTTCCTGGCCCTGCACCCCATGAAGTACGCCCGCATGCTCGCCGACAAGATTGAGCAGAACAAGGCCAATGCCTGGCTGCTCAACACCGGCTGGGTCGGCGCCGGCTTCGCCCAGGGCGGCAAGCGATGCCCCCTCAAGTACACCCGCGCGATCCTCGACGCCATCCACTCCGGCGAGCTCGCCAACGCCGAGTTTGAGAACTACGAGGTCTTCAACCTGCAGGTGCCCCAGGCATGCCCCAACGTTCCCGATGATCTGTTGAACCCCAAGAAGGCCTGGACTGCCGGCAGCGACAGCTTCCACAAGGAGGTTGTCAAGCTGGGCCAGCTCTTCAACGAGAACTTTAAGAAGTACGAGAGCGAGGCTACCGAGGACGTCATTGCCGCTGGTCCCAGCGTGTAAAGGAGTCCAAAAAAGAAAAACGAAAATCCACCAAAAACTAAGCTCAAGGATAAGGGAAAGCGTTTGACTTTTTTGAACAATCAATTATTCGTTATATCCAGGGTATTATCGGCCTTTTCATGAGAATGGAAACACAAAATACGACGTGTGGAAGAGGAGGATACGATTTAGACTTTTTTCTTTTCTCTTTTCTTTTTCTTTTTCTCTTTTTCTAATGATCCCATTTCATCTAATGTTGGGAACTGCATCGTCATTATTGGATAGGCGTTGAAATCTATATTCTCTGTTTTCATTTTTTTGAAAATTTGCTACATAGCTAAATTGAATAAGTGTTATTAAAATATTTCGTTCTGAATCTTGTTGTGATTGTGTTCTTTGCATTACATGAAACTCCCCTTGATTTCCTTTCGCTTTACATATATGGAAAACCTCCGTATCTTCATCATTTACACGAAATTAGTAAAGCTGTCCAGCACAGAAGCCCACATCTCATCGCTAAACAAGTTGAGGCCGTCCTCGGCGCCCGTATAAGCCCCAGGATACCCTTGCTGCAGATATGTCGCCCCGGTCCTTTCTGTGCTCTGATCAACCAGTGGTGGAATCGAAGCAGTAGTGCTATTGCCACTATTAGCGGTGTTGGCGGTATTGGTACCGTTGACAACAGCATCGGGATGGGGAGTAATAGACGTCAACGGATACTTGTCCACCAGATCAACGCCCAGGATCGCCTGCACCCGTGGCGCATACCAGCTCGCCAGCACATTCATATGACAGCACAACGTCCCAGCAACATCCAATCCCATCTCCTGCGCCGTAAGGCCAACAATCAGCACCCGCAGCCTCTCGTACAGTCTCACCACAAGATTAAGGAAATCCGCTTCTTCGACAACTGCCCGCGCCTCATCCAACGTCTCGCCCCGGACGGGCCAAGTACGACCGCCATGGTGAGGACTTTGTTTGGCGACGATGAGCTTCAGGAGAAAAGACACGGATCTCGGTAAGATCACGAGAGAGGCGCAGATCTGGGTGAGGGTGAAGACGGTGATTTGGGGCAGTTCGGCGTCGGGTATCTCAATATAGGTCTGGATGAGGGCTTTGGTGTAGCGGATGAGATGCCAGAGGAGCGACGATCTGTACGCGGACACCTTGAACGCTTCAAAGGCGGAGGATGGAACAGCAGCGTGGCGATTCTGGTAGCAGGCATGCTCATCGCCGAGGGACATGCTTCGGATAGCGATGTCGATGAAGTGCATGTTGCAAATGTGTATGCTGGCTAAAAACCATCAAGTTAGTTATAAGGGCACTTGTAAGTTTCCTTGGAACTGCAGCATACTGAGTGGGTTTGGACATTTGGATAAGTCATTCTCTAGAGTGACTTTCAGACTCTCGAATTCCCGCAGCTTGGCCCCTAGCATGATTCTAACTAGAGATTCTTCGTAGGCTATCTCTCCGAGCTCACCAAAGTTGACGTCGATGGTGTTTATAAAAGACTGGGTGAGGATAATTGGCCGGATGTATCTGTCAGAGGGATACTCGGTCGATGCAGCCATGTTGTTGCAGCATTCCTCAATCTTCTTGCTGTTTGCCATGCCAGACGGGCGATTCATCACCCTCGGTAAACTATATAAGATGGCACACCAACGAGTGTTAGCAACAAGCACCAGCTTAAACTACTTTTCCTTCATTTCCTCTTACCTCGAACTAACGAGATACGTCCCCAACAGCGCTCTCTGCTGATCCGTCGTCAACTCCGCCTTCAGTCGATGCAGCCCCAAATCATGCACCATCGTCGCACACATCGTAATCAGCAGCACAAGCTGCACGTTGCCCTTTTGCGCAGGATACCGATACCACGCGCACAGCACTAGCAGCGCCCGCACGAGGCCCAAGTTCCTCTCTGAGCTCGCCACGATGCGCGACGTGACGTGCTGCATGATTTCATCCGCGAGGAGTTTCCGGATGGGATGCGCGCTGGCGATGGTGGCCGCGATGACGGCGAGGAAGAGGAGCGGCTCCTCCTTGCGCAGATCCGCGACGGTTTGGGAGGGATCCAGCACAACGAAGGGGAACGTCCACACGAAGCGGGATTTGAATCGGGAGACTAGATTCTCTGCTTCTGAGATGCTGAGAAAGCCGCGGTCGACAATGTCGGGGAGACCTTCCAGGACGGATGTCGTTGGGGGTTCACGGCCATGATAGCCTTCGGAGTCGGGGTCCAGCAATTCCGGATCATCTGGAATCGTCAAGTCCCCTGTGCTTGGAGTCAAGCCATCTGTAGAAGAGGATGTGGGAGCATGTTGAGTGGCCCCGTTTCTTATGGCATTGAGTTGTGCCACGAGTTCCTCGACTCTATTCTCCAGCGCAACAACTCGACTATTACTGCCACTATAGACGGCAGACGGCAAAAGGCACAAGTAAATTAGCTAATCCGACTTTTCATGCTTCACTAATAAAATTAAATGGCAAGGAAAGTCTCACCCATCTGCGTCATTCCCGCGCTTCCTCTTCCTCTCCGGCAGGTCTAGATAGACGCACTGCTTCCCGAGCCGGGCGCATCGCTGGCACAAATTCTCAGACTGCGGCGAGCACTTGCATTTTGCATTTGTGCACGTGACGCAGGCTCTCCTCTTGACAACTGGCATTCCCACTTTCTCGATTCAAACAACGTTAAACAAAAATAAAGGAATAGGGGAGATGATTCGTCGTCTCCCGGTCTCGTGGAGTTGCGGCCGTGTAAGTTGGAACGGCCGGTCTGAGTGAGACCCGTCGGCCGCTTGGGGTTTGAATACCCGTTTCTGGTGCTGACAAAGACCGTTGTTGATTGGCTAAGGTATATCGAGGTGGATATGCCAATGAATAATTGGGACCGGGCGCTAGATTCCGGATCGGCCGTTCCTCTTACAAAGGATTCATCAACGTCTCGAGATCCACCAGAAGATTTATCATAGAACATACTTTGAATTCTTTGCAAATCATTACCAAAGTCAAAGTCTCACGCTAAAAGACAATATCAGCTTGTATATCGCACCATTATGAAAAATGGAGACCGGCTGTAGAGACTCTAGCTCGGCCGTTTCCCCTGTGGAATTCTCTCGTCGTGTTATTCAGCTCTGCCTCCCATCTACCTAGTCTATATGCTGGATGCTTTGGTAACTCAGGTTGGTAATCGCCAATGAGCTAATATCCACACAAACATCCATAATGTATTATGCCATCGCATCTTTTGTCATCATGGACCCCTTATTCGTAAGGCTGAAGCGAAAGTGGCCCCTCCAAGGACTTCACTTACACGCATATATATATATATATATAAGAGTAAAACACCTTGATCATGATGAGCCCTTCCAAGCTACAAACACAACCAACTTCTCAACCAACACCACAAGACACTCTATACCTCAAACAACTTACCAAGTAAAACTCTTTCCCCAAAACTTCTCACAATGCCCTCCTACGCCATCACCGGCGCCTCCAAAGGCCTCGGCCGCGAACTCGTCCGCCAACTCGCCGTCCAATCCCCCTCCAACACCGTCCTCGCCATCGTCCGCTCCAACGACCCTTCCTCCCCCCTCGCCGCCCTCGCCAAAGCCCACCCCAACATCCACATCATCACCGGCAACGTCACCGACCCGCAGTCCATCCTCGCCACCGCCCAGGAGGCCAGCAAGATCCTCGACGGCAAGCTCGACGTCTTCATCCACAACTCAAACTCGGTCGACATGGCCACTTTCAACTACACGCCCACGCAGGTGCCCTTTGACGTCGAGGCCACCAAGCAGTTCTACGAGGAGCCCGTCCGCACGGCCATCTGGGGCGCGGCCTGGGCGACAAATGCGTTTTTGCCGCTGATTGAAAAGGGCGACCTCAAGAAGATTGCCCACATCACGAGCAGCATGGCTAATACAGACGTCATCCTCGGCACGGGCCTCGACTACGGTTTGGCTTATTCCATTGCAAAGGCGGGCATGAATGTCCAGATTGCAAAGTACGCCGTGGAACTTGCTCCCAAGGGTATCAAGACTGTGGCCATCTGCCCCGGCTGGGTGGATACCTGGGACGGTAAGAGCCTCTTCTCATTCCCCCCCTCCCCCTTTTTTTTTGTAATATAAAAGGTCGTTTTTGCTAATTCTATTGAAATAAAATAGGTCCCAAGCCACCCCAGGTCGTCGAGGCGCTCAATGTGATGTTGTCACAGTTCCAAAAGATGGAGCCCGATCTCAAGGGGCAAATTTCGGTAGAGCAAAGTGTCGCGGAGCAGCTCAGAGTAATTGAGGCCCTTGACGCTGCTAGAAGCGGCACCGTAATCCAGTCCAAGAAATACTAGGTTTGAGAAAGTGTTTTGTAGAGAACGGTTATTCATCATTCATAAGCTATAGGCAGGAATCTAAGTATATACTCGGCATCTAGACACAAGCAATCGCATCCTCATTTTCCAAATTATCCTAGTGAAGACCTCTAGACAAGTATCATATCGTATGTCCAACGTGAAAAACCCCCCAGCAGTAATGTTGCTTGATCCTCGTTTATAAATCGTAATTAAATAGGTAAAGGTTTTATGCAAAAGAAAAAAAAAGAAGAATCTCGCTGGCCTGTTTTTAAAGGTTCATGCCAGTGCGTACAAGTTTAATATGAGTATCGGAACATCTTGTTCTCCTTATCCGTCATGGTGGCCCAGACCTCAGGAGACATGAAGCGTTCTTCGTTATCCTTGCTGCTATCACCGCGTTTCTTATTGCACCATACATAGTACAGGAAGAGGACAAAGGTAGTCGCGGCACATCCAGCCTGCGTGCCCATGACTGCCAGCTTGGCAGGTCGGAAGTCAGGCGCATCGCGAGCCTGGAAGGTCTGGGGGCCAATAATATTGCCCAAGGAGAATGAGCCGCTGACAATGGCGGCAGCAAAGGCACGCTTGGTAGCACCGCTGACGTTGGCAACAGTCCACTATATCCGTTTGTTAATCATCGCAGTATAGACTAGGTACTGGTTGAAGGGCTAGGTGAGTTACTCACGGCGTAAAAGAGGGTCAAAGGAGCGACGACTGCGTTGACGAGGTAGATACCTGCCAAAACGCCGGCATGGTGAGTTTTCGTGTCGAGGAAAGACATCAGTGCGCCTCCAATGATACTACCAAGAGTTAGTAATCACACTCGACTGTCCCAGTCTAGAGCTAAGAACGTACGCAGGAATGATGCAGACAATAATCCATGCCCATCGATGAGACTGCTTTCGAACGCCGAAGCCGACTAGCAATGTAAAAAAGATGCTGACGACACCCGAGGGCATGTTCATCAAAGCAGCCTTTTTAGGAGCATAACCCAGGTTCCTGATAAGGGTAGCCGAGTAAGTGGTAACAACACCACTGGAAACAGAGAGCTACAGAAAATTCAATGTTAACAAAAGGAGCCGAGGCATAAGAGTTTATACCAAAGGACAACTTACCAAGACAACAGACAGGAGCAAGAGGTAGATTTGAGGATCAAGAAGGGCTTCAACAATCTCCTTGGGCCGGAATTTGCGGCTTTGGATACCAGTTTGGTTGACGCTGACATGCTTCAGCAGAGCAACCTTCTCGTTGCTCGACAGCCAAGAAGCCTTCATGGGGGTATCGGGCAAGAAGAAAAAGGTTGAAAGTCCGATGACCACAGTGACGCATCCCAAGACAACAAACATGATGCGCCAGCCAGCCAATGAAGCACCAATGGAGACATTTTGGAAGCCATATGAAATGGCGCCACCAAGAATCTGTCCCAGGCCCAGGCCGAGATACCAGAAAGAGAAGCGAGGAGCCTGCTCAGACTTTGTATACCACTGGCTGCTGATGAGCATCAGAGAAGGTCCAATGGTGGCTTCGAAAATGCCCAGGAAGACGCGAGACACGAGTAGCGTCTGGTAGTTGTGAGCAGCCGCACCGCAGGCGGTAGCAATACCCCAGAGGGTGACATTGAGTCCGAGCCACTTGGCAGCTGGGACCACCTGAAGGAAGTATGCTGTTGAAATATCAAGTCAATTTGGCTAATTCTCAAAGGAGGGAAAGAGGAAAAAAAAATGACAAGCTGTTTGTGCTTGGACGAAGCTCAACTTACTGTTAGGAATTTCAAAGCATAGCAAACCGACGAAGCAGAACGTGGCCACGTTGGAAAAGTCATTGCCCTTGAGATTCAGATCTGTAGTGAGTCCCATCACAGCGGCATACTAGTTAGTGTCAGCCTGTCGTGTCACGACGTACGATAAGGCGTCCAAATCAAAGCACAAGCCATCGATCTGGGTGGGGGCGGTATTATGCAGGTACGAAACTTACATTCAGGATGACCTTGTCAAGAAACTGCATGGTGTAACATAGGAACATCAGAGGGACAATGTGGAAATCGATCTTGCGGCGAAGAGAATCGATGTTGATAGCGGCAACGCCATCGGCATCGCGATGCTCATTGAGAAACTTCCAGGCATCGTCAATGCCGGCCTCGGGAACATCAACATCGCTGTGAGAAGGAGTGTTACCGCGAACGTCGATATCAGCCCCCTTCTCACTGTCGTTATGAGAAGACATATTTGCTTTAGCCCTCAGCACTCACGACTGGCGGCGACTCTGGGGAAGGAACGCAAAATCTATGTCCGCAAATTCGGATCCTAGAAGGCCCCAGTGGATAATAGATTCGCGGGGATAGAGACTGGGGGAAGTGACGTGATGGGTAAACTTCAATGTCTTACTGCCAGTCAAGGGAGTGACAGTGAAGAGACAGGATGTAGGGCGTGTGAGATGAACTTGAATAGAAAATCTCTCCCAGAAAAAGAGAGCGATCGGCGCTGGTTGCAAAAGATCAGCACATTGGGCCAGGAAAGGTAGGTCGAATACGACGTGGGAAGGGGAGAGGATACCGTACGTAGTAATAAGAAGATTGAAGGAACCCCAAAGAGGACGAGCGATGAAAGGATTTGACAAGACTGCAGCCAGGATCCGTGGCCGTGGTCGTGGTCAAGGGAAGGGGGGAGGGGGGCCGCCCTCGTCTCTTGTCGTTAGTTCCTCTCGTAGTTGCAGTATGGTACAGTAAGACGTCGATATTGTACCTGAGCAAAAAGAGGACTGAAGGATCGGGTGGATATCACAGGTACAGCGGTGCCACGAGGAGCCACCGCGTCGACAAGTGCATGGTTTAGATGCACGGCCAGGGATATCTAGACCGGTGGACCCGTAAACGAAGCGACCTAGCACCGCTCAGAATGCCTGTACTGTAGCAGTTGACTCGTTAGTAAGAACAAAGCAAAAAGGAAAACAGAGGCTTGGAAGCAGTGGTGCTAACGAGAAAAGGAAGAATACCCTACTCGCCGGATGCAGCTGCAAAGGGAGGATGCAAGGTAAATGGGCTCTAGTGACGGTGGATGTGACACCCGTGCAGCCACAATGGGTGGGCTGCTGTCAAAGTGGTGCCAGGAGCAACAAGCAGCCAGTCCAGAAGGGTCGCCGCGGCAGTCGTCGTCCAATGTCCCATCTTTTGCTGGCAGATCAAATCTCCGGAGGCTCTCAATGCCGCGATGTTGTTGGACGAGCACAAGATACGCGGCGGCAGGGTCAGCTCCCCAGGGCCAACTCCCCCACTTCATAGCCACCAGTTCGCCAGCTCAAGGGCCAGAGAGCCAGGGCTCGCTCTCCGAGTGGCCAAGGCCGAATATTGCAGGGTCTGGCGAGAACAGGCAGGTCGTGTAGCCATTGCTGGTCCTGCAGTAGGCGAGTCTGCCAGCGGAAGAGGTGCCGCGCTCGCTGGTGGTGTGCTGAATGCAGCCACGCTGGCCCAATATTGGCCAAGGGGCAAGGCGTTTCCGACGGATTGGCAGGGCCAGGCGTATAGCGGTGCGTTTAACGCAGAGTTTATCCTCATCTCGTGCAAGTGTGTCTGCTGTAGGTGCTCTACTGTACGTGGCCTCGTACGAGCGTTGGCCCTGCATCTCTCTAGTTCGTTTGGCGGAGCAACTTTTCGCTGCAAAATGCCATTGAGCTTGAACCAAAGGGGATCCTCGGCGCCCAGGGGAAACTCGCCCAGGTAACGTTGATTGATCGACTGTGACAACGGCCAAACAAAGGCAAAGAAAAAAGGTCCCGTCCCGAAGCATTGATCGCTCCATAATTCGTGGCCAGAGACGAGAACCGGGGCCCGGCAGTTCGACCGCAGCTCGGTCCCAGCTTGAGCTCCATACTTAGTAGGTAAGGTAGGTAGGTACTGGAAGAGGTACCTGTAGTACTACTAGTAGCTCGTACTGCCATGCGTGCCCCTCTATTGGCACTGTCAGGGCCTGCTAATTGCCTTCTAGCGGGTACTGTGCACTACGGCAAGTGCTCCCTGGAGCTCAGCACTAGTCCCCCACCACCGCTTCGACCCGCTTTGCGGCTGGAGAGGGGCCCCAATCGGCCGCCATTATCACAAGCCAGATGCTGCAGCCAGGTTTCTTTTCTTTTTCTGCAGGCTCTGTGTCTGTAACAGCACTACTCCGTAAAATCATACGACTGTTCCCGGGCTAGTTCTTGCACGGAGCACTCCTTACAAATCTTGAGGAAACACCACAAAGCAGTGCCTCCAAGCCTGAGAAGTCGGTACTCGTCCTTGAATCTTCTGCGCACTCCATTCCCATGGGCAGGTAACTCCACCTCGCGTGGTTTGGTCTGCAGACGCACCTGATACTTCGTTTAAGCAGGTACTGCGTCGCGCATTGCATGTATCATGTATGTCACCCAGTCCCCTGCGTTCTCTTTGCAGTACATACTAGTTATTCGCCCGTACGGTATGATACAGACGCAGGGAGAAGATGCTCGGTTAGAAACCCTAGGGCAGAAAGCAGTTGTGCCAGAGTATGCACACAAAAACACCAGTGATGTATCTATCCGGAGAGCTGAGGTCATCGCCTCAGAGGCTTGTATGCAGTGGTAAACCTGTTGAGTGCCAGGTCCATACGGCCTCGGATGAGCTCCGTGCCTCTGATAAACGACGTGCTGCGTCCTCTCGCCGGGGCATTGCTACCGATTCGTTTAGATCGCCCACAGCTTGAGGGCCGTTGCTAATACTCATTTGTGCGGTTTTGTTCTATCAACCCTCTTTGCTTTTTTGTATCATGGCGGATTGCATTGCCCGTATCTCGCAGAATTACCTAGTACTACTTATAACTGCTTGCTGGTAATTGGCTAAGCTGCTGTTCCTTCTTATTTAGAAGAAGCCACTAATGTACCTGCCTCATCCTCTATCTGTGGCATTGGAAGTAGCGAGAGCAATGAGACGCTGCTACGCTATTCTTGCGTACAGACGATTTTCTGCTTCAACTGGCCTCTTCACAGTCTTTTCTTTTCTACCGCCCCCCATCCTCTAACACTTGATTCGAGCTTGGACCTCAATCTGCGCCGGCCACCTGTGCTAACGATCTGTTTTTCCTCTTTCTCTGCCTCCGGCGGGCCCCTGCGCCGATGGCTGATGGTAATAGCGCAGGTCATTCTGCAAGCCACATTTCCATCTGCTTCTCTGTTACTGTCACCACCTGGAGGCTCACGGCGATTAGGGCCTCCAAGCTGTCAAATTGTGCGGCCGTCTCGGGTCCGCCAAATCGCCCCAGTGATCTGCTTGGCTAGTGACAAAGATGTGCTCAGCCAGACCTAGCGGATCTCTTAGCGGCGCACTTTGAGCCAAATATGGCGTGCCAGCAGAGCTACCATGAAGAAAATCTCTTCATGTTCTTGTTGACTTGATCAGCCGAGCACAAATGACTTGCAATGGTACCATTCCTTGACAGCTACAACTTGGCGCACAATGTCTCGGACTGCATTGAGCCCGCCCCCATTAATAGCCTGTCTCAAACGTATAGCAAACATCAGACCGACGCTACTGCATCGAAGCAGCTGCTTGGAGGTGCTACTGCTGCCACGATTCCTTCGCCGAGACACGCACAGTCCACCGTCCGGACAGGCTGCTCGAATCCCGTTCCCCGGCGGCTGATAGACCGATGGTTGAGCGGGAGCCTACTGGCGTTAGTGGCCGCCAGATCCAATCTGCAGAGCGCCAGCTTCAGAGAGCCTTTTTACTGGCGAAGATCGCTACGCCAACCGCACGCCGGCCCAAGCCACGGCTTCACAGTGCCACAGTGCCGTCGACTGCCTTGACATGTACACAACCCAGGCCGGCTGGGTACTGTCCGGTGGCAGGGGTGGTAGTGCTACCGCGCATCCGCTCCCCTGCTCGCCATGAGGTCAAGGATGTCATGTCCATACCTGCGCTTGAGAGTAATACTGCCCTTGTGCTAACGGGTACAGACAGCGTGGGCTAACTACAAGTACTTGTATACGAAATGATGAATAGTATCCAGGCAGCATGAGCCCTTTTACAGCCTATTACGCTATTGCGGAGAAGAAACGGAGTACGAAATGGCTCTCAAGCCAATCCCAGGGAGAGAACAGAACCAAGCTGTTGCTAATTTCATGTGCAGACGGTGTCGTAGCATTGCCTCCCAAGGCACGGATCCCCCAAAGGCAAAACAGTCCAAATACGTAGCATCGTTGCAGGGGATGCAGGGCAAATTTTCGGCACGATTGGTTCCAATACCCATCGCGACTCGCTCCCTTTTGGACAGGCCCCAGCTGTACTCGGTCGAATGTGTCCAGTCCCTGCGCTCTGGAGGTCGTCATACTGCCCAAGTTCGACTAGTATCTTATGCAAGAGCCAACACGGAGCACCTGCAACCGTTAATGCCACGCCTGGCCATCGGAGACCATTATCTTGGGGTTAGAGATACGGATAAATACACGGAAGCACGGTATTCGTCCGACAAGGTCACATTGAGGCGGAAAATTTGGCAAGACGAGCAATCCCGAAGGGGTTCAGGGTGCTTTCTGTGTCTGACCTTAATGCTGACCGAAAGAAGAAGAAACCCTATCCAAGACATGCCTCGCGTCTACTAGGCCTGGATCCATCTACCTACCTATATCGTCCGACACCTTTCTCGACCTTGCCCTTGGATACTTTCATTTCTGTCTCTTATAATTCCTTTGGGGGCCGCTTCTGCCTTCAGTCCCGCTTATACTGATCCTCTCTTTTTTCTTTTCTTGATTTTGGAGTTGCAATGTGCAATTGATTGCAGTGTTTGTCTACTTTATACACATTGTGGGCAGTATATACACGTCCTGCTTTTTTCACCCTCATCCCGTCGCCGCGCTTCTTCCACCGCTGGGAGGCGCCTTGTAACCAACACCAACAAGGAACAACGAACAACATCTTCTGCTCGGCTCAACCCACCAACATATAAGACAAGTACTACTTTTCATCATGGGTTGGGTATTGCACGCCTCCGAGGCGGTAAACGACGAGTCCCAATATCCGACAATCATCATCATTTGCGTCGTCCTTTCGGTTCTTTCCATGTTGACTGTCGGCGCCCGTCTTTACATTCGCTTCGCCGCGCGTGGTCTTGCTAGTGATGATTGGATGTCCGCCTTATCCGTTGTATTTGCTCTCATTTACTCCATCCTCTGCATTGTTCGTACGTCAATCCCACTCCATACCGTCTGCCAATTTCAAGGAGACGAATATTAACGCGTCGCACAGAAACAAGATACGGCCTGGGACTACCTATTGCGGATAGACCCCCCGCCAGTCTCGACGCTTACACCAAGGTCAACTTTGCGGGACGTCCCATTTATCAAATTGGAATAAGCTTTTTCAAGATTGCACTCCTCATCAGTTATCTGCGACTTCTCAAGGGAACGGACCAAAAGACCTATCGCTATGTTGTCTTTGCCACCATCGCACTGGTCTTTCTAGGGCACTTGGGCTGTGCCCTATCCCTGGTGTTCGCCTGTAACCCAGTTCAAAGATCATGGAACCCCCATATCAACGGAACTTGCTTGGCTCCTGGACCTTCTTTTACAGCCTATGCTGTCGTCACCATTGTTTCCGACATCGTCGTTGCCATTCTTCCCCTGCCAGTCTTGTTTAGGCTTAACATCCGAATGGCCAAGAAACTTGGTCTGATCGGTATCTTTTTACTTGGCCTGTTCACGACGATTTGCTCCATCTTGAGATATACCCAGATCAACCGAATCTCGACTGGTGACGGCAATTCCACAATGCTGATTCTATGGGGTACCATTGAATTCAACGTCGGCGTAAGTAATTTCTCTAGTAATAATGCTAAAAGAGCAAATCTAACAGGTTTCTCTAGAACATGGTTTCATCCCTGCCGTTCTTGGCCCCGGTCTTTATGAGAAAAGCCAAGGAGTACCGAACAAAGAATTCATACAATAACGGATCATCTCATCAGCACAGTCGAGGCGCAAAGGGCGAGCATTTCAAACTCAGCGATGTGAGCCACAGCCGTGAAGACCATCATGACAAGAGCGCCTTGACCGCAGTCAAGTCTTCGAGCGAAGAAAACATACTTCAAGGAGCTGGCATCATGAAGTCTATTACATACAGCGTGCAAGTCGACGAGGAGCGCGGCCAACCTAGGCGGCGGAACGACAGCTTTGAAGATAGCGTATAAAATAGGGATATTTGAATTCCAGTTTGTTTGTTGTTACACCTC
Organism: Trichoderma gamsii; assembly: GCF_001481775.2. Lineage (NCBI taxonomy): Eukaryota > Fungi > Ascomycota > Sordariomycetes > Hypocreales > Hypocreaceae > Trichoderma > Trichoderma gamsii. The sequence continues at coordinate 1,582,520 of NW_020171339.1, forward strand.
CTTTGTTTTCTTTTCTTGTTTGGTCTGCTACAGATATACTTTGTTTTGTATTCTTGTCGATATTGCATTATTTCTTGCTTCTACATCATGGGACGTTTGATGCTTTGTATGTATTTTTGACGATTTTGGACTTCTTTTCTATCATTTTCGCGTGGAGTTTAGTAGGGGCCAGAGGTACGCCGCCAAAATAAAAAGGGCTATCATGGAGCTATGGGTTTAGAATAGCCACGACAGCGTGTATTATTGGTTTCTTAGGCGAACTACTGAGCTTTTTTGTCATGGCAGCGTTCAAAGAAAGAATGATTTGGCACTGTGTTCTCTTCAGAATTACTACTTCTTTTTTTGTCTCCTTTCTTTCTTTTTTTTCTCCTTTTTTTCCTCTTTTTTTTTTTTACTAGAATAAGGCACCTAAACAATTACTTGTACATTCTACGGAAACACCATGAACGCATAAACGCCAGCAGTATTTGGAAACCTTTGCAGCTTCAGGTCTCGAGGGAAAAAGGAAAGAAACTGGAGGGATGACTTTACTACAATAAGACAAAGGAGCGAAAGGAGCGACGGCTTATTCCGCTAACACCAACATACGTACGCACTACAAGGGAGACAACAGAAGGGAGAAGTCTAATAACCGGAGCGGAAAGAAAGCCAATGAAAGACCATTTACCTGGTCACCTTCTCTCATATGAAGAGTAATCTTTCCTTTCTTTTCCCTTGTAAAGTAGGGGGGTTTACATTCCTCGTTTCGGATCATTGTGCCGGAGGAGCTTTCTTGCATAGGGGGATCTAGACTTTGCTCCAACCTAGCGAAGTGGATACATTATTTGCTTTTTTCCTCGCTCTCGCCAGTTTACCGAGGCGATGTAAGATCCTGGCCTATAGTATTTTTCTGACAAAGACCTGGTTGCTGCGGTTGTGCAGGGACTGATTAATTAATTTATGTGTGATCGGTTGTTTGTTGTCTTGATGGTACGACAAGCAAGTGGGGATTTTAATATATGGCTACCTTCTCCGAGACTAGTTCGCGCAGTGTGTTTGCTTGGATAAAGGTCCGGGAACGAGGCCCATTGGCTTTTGACCGGGCCAGCTGAGGGTTCCTTGTTTGGGGGCCAAAGTCAATGCAAGTACGCATGTTACGGGTACTTCGCAGCACGATTCGATGGTAAACAGCTCACTTATGGCTGTCTGTGCTAATTTAGACATTGCGATTAGAACGAGGACTAGCGGGCGGGGTGATTGGCTGTACCGTATTTGCGTATTATTCGCTCGAATGATGAACTTTGTACTAGTAATATACCAATCGTGCTCCATTAATCAGGGGGACCTGAAGGTTTGTAGTCCACGTATTGTCTACTGGCCCATCAGCTCCATCGACTCATCGTCGAATTGGAGCGCCATCTCGCGCTTGCTCAGTAGTGGGCTGATGCCGCCAGCCGCAGCTCCCTCTCCAAAAAGCCTAGAATAAGCGTGCGCGTCTAAACACGCCCTGCGCGAGGCCAGAACCCCTGGCCGCGAACGGGAGACGACGGCGTCTTCATAGCGATCTAGCGCCTGGCGCAGAGCCTGCGCGGGATCTTGGGCCTGTGTTGCACCCTGATGGGCGTGTTGTAGCGAGAAAGGCGCCAGCATTGGAACGACGTGTGTCGCGAAGTCGAGGACATCGACAATGGCGTGATTTGCGCCCTCACCGCGGTCTAGAATAAAGGAACAATGAGTGAGCAAGCGAAAACTTGTATTGTAAGTGCAGGGCAAAGCGGCTGCATTGCGCAATGGGAAAGGGAAGAGGTTGGATCTGAGCCGAAAAGAGAACAGCAAAGACACAGGCAATCTCCAATGGCGCAAAAAAGAGGAGCACTTACACATGGACATAAGATGAAATGCATCGCCCATCAGCACTGCCTGGCCCTTTGAACGCAGTCCAATGGGCGGCGCCCAATCCAGTACATCCAGCCGCTTAATGGGAGTATCTGGATGTACGTTGTTGAGGGCGAAAGAGCGGAAAGGCTCGGCCCAAGTCTTTGCGAAGGAGACCACCAGCTCGTACCGCTCTTCGTTGGTCGCCGGCACATCGATCAGGGCTCCACAGCTCGGGTGGTACGGCCACGACAGATGCATTTGGCAGAGGAAGACATCCGGGTTGCTGTCGGTCTGGTTTCCGGGACTATCAAGGACTGCAATGCGTCAGTACGAATGGTAGGCAAACTGTTGATGTGCGGGATTGGCAGTGCTTGGATGCGATTCTTTTGGTTGCGATGTTTTGTCACTTCTCATCAAAATGCCTTTTTAGAATCTTGCAGTGCCGCTGCGGGAGGCGATGCGATCGCCGGATCCGCGACGGCGGGCGCCGCTCCCGAGGCTTATTCCACTGCTTGTGTACCTCGCGATGGGTACTTGGCTTCGGAGCTCCACACAGAGCAAAGAAAACTCAGGCGGGTCGGAGCCCTAAAAAGGGCACCAAGGAAAAAAAAAGATCGACATGAACCAGCGCCCGCAGATGTCAGAACCAAAATGATGGGCAATGCAAGCAATGGCAGTGCAGAATTAGGTTAAAAGCATATAGAAAGGAAAAGGGACAGGGGAAGGGGATGGGTATTTTTTTTTCTGCGCTACGCACCGCTGATGTACATGAACGAATTGTTCTGAGGTGATCCGCCCTGGAGGAAGAAGAGATCTAGTTTGCGGATTGGCTCGATCTGCTCCGCCGTTAATGAGATCTTAACGCCCATCGTTCGCACAGGCAGCTGCATCGTGAGCTTGGACTCGTCCGGGAACAAGACACGGCGCACACGGGACTGGCCTCCATCGCACGCCACCAACAGCGTGCCGGTGCATGATGCGCCGTCGTCGAAGATGGCGTTGACGGTGCCGTCGTTGTTGGTTGTGAATTCGCGGAGAGATCTCCCCCACTTGAAGAAATGAATGTGTTAGCGGAAGGTCTCATAAAAGGATGAGAGATGGTGGCTCAGAAAAAGAAACAACAAGAAGAAGAAGAAGAAGAAGAAACAAATCAACACAAAGAGCTTTGATAACAGAGCTTTCTCTACGTGGGCAGTGGAAGGTGCGATGGCCTTTTGTGCAGCTCAATGTAAGAAAGGAAAGAGCCAGCCTCACCTCGATATCAATGCCCTCCGCCAATAATTTCCTCAGCCTCTCCCGTGTGACTCTCACCCGCGCACTCTTCACCGCTCCAGGCGTCTGCGTCTTCAGCTCTCCACTCTCCAGATTAAAGAAGGGAAATCTCGACAGCTCGCCTCGCCGATCCGCCCAACGGTCGACGCTGGACTCGTCGCAGATGCGCTCGGCCAGGCCTGCCGGCAACAGGCTCTGCAGCGCTGCCAGCGACCAGTGCAACGTCAGACCCCAGCCAGCGCCACGGGTCGCCAAATCGCCATCGCGCTCGAAGACGCGGAAGGGCACGCCTTCACGTTTGAGATGCTGGGCGAGCAGCAGGCCGCTGACGCCTGCGCCAATGATGAGGACTGGCGGCTTGCCGGCGCTGCTGCTGGCAGCCGCAGGGGGATTGGGGCTGTCGGCGCTGATGGCCATTGTTTGTTGGTATGCAACAGCCTTTCTGTCTGTCTTCCTTCTCTATACTTGGGGTCTTCCTTTTTTCTTTTTGTTTCGCTCTGCTCGCTTCTCTTCCTCAAAAACTTCCGTGATGTAACGGTCAGAAACGTCTTAAAGTTTGGAGAATCCCTGCAGGTCGAAAAAAACGACAGTCTGATACGTTAGCTTTTCGCTCCAGACTGTGGTTTCGGCTGCTGTTTTGTTTCTTCTCGGCCGCAAGGGTTCTTGGTAAAGAAAGAGAGAGAAACATAAAACACTAGTGGGGGCGAGCCTGGTAGGCATGTCTTGGGTTGCGTTGCATACTTGTACCAAGTTGGTGTTGTTGCATCAACTCTGAATTGCTTGTGGTCCTGCTCTGGTCTCCACAGAGTTGTTGGTGTTGATCTGTGTTACCTCACCCGGAAATTGGTAGACCTGATAGTCGGGATTCAAACAGGGCCCTAACAAGTTGGGCAGACAAGGAGAATGCGTTATTAAGACGATAGCAGAGAAAATCCGAGAAAATAAGGGTACTATAGTATGCTAATCCAACACTAGGTAGGTACTCCGCAGTCTTGCGATTCTTCCATCATACGGTTTTGTCCGAGACATTCTTCCACTTTTCCTTTTCTTTTTGCTCTCGGCCGCGCTGCAAAGCCGATGCAGTTCTTCTTGCTGCTAGGGACCTAGTGCAGTAACGTGTATCCATATCCGGACCTTCAAAACCTTTCTGTGGTTGCATCGGTGCTCCGGTGGTCAGCACCTTATGGATCCTACAAGCTTGCTCCGAGTCCAAGGGAGACTGCACTGCACCTCTCCTTCGGGTAAGGATCCGTGCAGCTCTTCTTATGCCAATGACTGAAAGAGTAAGTGGTACTGCACTACCCAGTCAACAGGTTATATGCATTGCAAAAAGGCTAGCACCGGAAATTGGGATTGCGTCGTTGTTTTTCCTCGTTGTTTTTCTGTTTTGTCTTGCATTGAATTGTTTAAATTGCCAGAATCAATATTTCTTTGTTTTTCGTACTGATATCAGACCTGTCAGTTTGATAAGGTCCAGATGCCAGCTCCCTGCTCGTTTTCCTGCATGGATCGTTCGATGTCAGTCAATGCGCAACAGGCAATGATTGCCAGCCGATTCTCTAATAAATGCGAGTCCATGGACCAAGAATCCTACAGCCGCGCCGGCTACCGAACACTTGGTCATGTTTCCAGCTGCGCCCTTTTGGTCCCTCCCTCGCCCTCTCTCCCTCTTATCCCCGGAAAAGCTGCGCATTCAAGGGGGACATGTGGCCGAAGGGCGAGGACGTGCATTTTGAAATCGCCCAATTCAGAGCCCTGCTGCTGCGTCCGCCAGGTACAATGCTGGCCGATATGTCTAAAAACGAGCCTATTCCCCATCGCCCCAAGTGGGACGGCGCGGCTAGGTAGCTGCTTGACCCATCTCGCGGCATTTTGGGACCCATTTGGAAGTCCTCGTCCCTGGAGATGGAGCTGGTACTTGCCTGAGGCCTGTCAGGTACATGTACAGTATTAAAAACACTGTCGCCGATTTGTGGGACTGCTACTAGGTATCTTAGTTTGCCGCGAGAAGCAAACCTCTTGACAGATGCCCTTGTCAACTCATCTTTAGTACTTCCCAAGTGCCATATCTTGGCCCCCAGAGCATCGTTCGACGTTCTCCAGTCTGTTACTCTGTGTGTACATACAAGCCACTGTCGTCGGGAGCTTCATCAAATTGCGTTAGCCTGTGGCTTCGCTTCGTATACTCGTGGATATCTCTTTTCCAAGAGTCCACTTCTTATTTTTCTCTCCTCTCATAACTGGCTTGGCTTTCAGGTCCGGATGGCCCTCCCGGTGCGTGTGGCTATGAGTACCGCTGCAGAAATTACGAGCGCTAGCTTCGCATTTTCTTCTCTTTCTACTGATCCTTCGCTTTCCAAATCAGGTCCTCAATGGTTGTACTCTCTATTGTTGCCCTTTTCGTGAGGCATTCTAACCGCCATGGCGTTTCTCTTGCCAGGATGGGTAATTCGAGCGCTCTCATGCTCAGATGGGGCCAGGACCTTACCATCGGTTAAGAGATCATAGCCGAACTGCTGGACGAACGAAGCACGCGAGACGGCCATTTTAGCTCATAGTAGTTGCGGACCGACCTGAAATCGTCACATTGCCGAGCTTTATGGGCATGGATTATCAAGATGCTTACCAAGACCGTCCTTGGTTCTTCCCTACTGGCCATGTAGGCAGCCGTTCAAAGCCTTGGCTCAGTGGCTCCTATCGAATGGAATAGTCAACCATTGCTGTTAATCTTACCCAAGCAGGGAGCATGTGTCGATGTCATGTAAACCAATATTGATATCGACGGGAGTCATTGAACTCTGCTGGGAACGCCCCTATCTAAGATGGAACTCTGCAAGAGATAACTTGCATTGCCCCTTTTCATTCTCGCCAGAAATGTCTAGATGCGGAACCATGGATTATTACTCTGAATTCCGAAAAGAAACAGTCAAGGGCAGTTGGAGCTGACTCAGCCAAGAATGACTGCGCAAGCTTACACTAATTCCAACGTAATCACTTTATAGCGAATTCACTCGTATCACCTTTCACATGTGTGTAAAACGGTCATATTTGGGATACACAACTGTGCTGGAAATTCATTCATTTTTTGCCATGCCCTGAATCCTTAAACACCGATGATAATCCCTTAAATCCCAAATGCAACCCGGGTATTAGAAGAAAGCTTAAATCTTGGTGGCAGCCTCAATAGCCTTCTGCTTCTTGATGATGCGCATCTGAGCCTTGGCACCCATGATGCCACCGCCCCACTGTCGGCGGGACTGCTCGTGCTTCTCCATGTAGCCGTCCTTGACGGCAGAGACGAGCTTGGAGAGCTCGTTCTTGTCCTCGGAGCGGACCTCGGTGAGGGCCAGGACAGCAGCGGTCTACCAATTGAATTAGTACACAGTTGCTCAATTGCTTACATGATATGCCATGGTTCAAAACTAACCTTCTTGTGGACGACAGTGCCGAGACGGGCCTTGCCCTTGATGATGGCGTAGGGGATACCCATCTTCTTGCAGAGAGAAGGAAGGAAGACAACCAACTCAATGGGGTCAACATCGTTGGGGATGAGGACCAGGGAAGCCTTCTTGTTCTCAATCAGGCCAACGACGTGGTTGAGACCGTACTTGACGGTGTAGGGCTTCTTGGAGACATCCTCCTTCTTCTTGCCCTCCTTGACGGCGGTAGCCTCCTTCAGGAGACGCTCCTTCTTCTCGACCTTGGTCTCAGGGCGGTACTTGTTGAGGAGCTTGAAAGCCTGGGCGGCGGTGTTGCGGTCAAGGACGTGCTGGAACTGGGCCAGAGAGGGGGGGACCTTGAGACGCAGGCGGAGGATCTTGCGCTGGCGCTGGAGGCGGACATACTCAGGCCACTTTACCATGCGAGAAAGGTTTCGCTTGGGCTGGATGTCCTGGCCAATGCCATAGTTGCGGGGGCGCTTCTCGATAAGAGGGTTCTGCAGCACTTTGTTAGATATCTCGACAGAATTTTCACCGGGATGGGGAAGATTCAATTTCTTGATGTTTGTTACTAACCTTGGGTCCCTTCTTACCAGCCTTGCTCTGAGGGAAAGGAGCAGGGGCGACCTTCTTGCCAGATTTGGGAGGCTGTCATTGAGAAAAGAAGACATCAGCGAGGGGCTCAAGCCAAAAAGTCTTCTCTGAACTCTAACGAGAACGCATTGTGGCATATTTCGGCACACTGCAGCGTCTCCAGCCAAGTCTTCACCCCTTCAGTATCACAATGAAGTGAACATTCGGGGCGGCAATGTTTCAACGGGTTGATTGCAATTTTCAGCAGAGGAAAAAAAGCAAAACCGCCGTTGTATCAATTGCGCTTTCGCGCATTTGACTCACACATGAACTGTGGCCATTAGAGTCTTTGGTGAGACTGTGTTCAACTTACCATCTTGATTATCGGGCGATGGGCGAATGTTCGATGTTGAACAAAATTTCGATGCCGGAGCGGGATGGGTTGCAAAGAAAAGTCGAGAGAAAAGTTGGACCATGTGGTGGGCGGAAAATTAGGGCTTCAGCGTCCGCCCAGATGTGGGGTCGTCTAGCAGGCTTTGACTTGTGCCTTTGGCGGCGTGGAAGCACGTGACCTTATCGATTGCCAAAAAAGTTTCCTTGGAGGCGTATCTAAGTACCCCAGAATTACAGGCGCTATGATTCATCAGATGTAAATATGTTGGCGACTCATGAAGTACGATTAATGATATTGCTTGACCTTGCTTTTCTCTCACATATATATTACTTCAAGACCATTTCCTTGACCTTTCCGAACCGAGATACCCTCTGATACCCTTCTTTCTGCTCCTCATTTGAACGGCAAACAGAAATCGGCTACCTTACCAGACCCTGGCTCAGACTCAGACTCAGACTCGGTTTCCATACTACATTCAAATCATTTCATCTATAGATATCTCGAGATGCCGCCTACCACATGTGTCCGCTGCCAAGCGAACAAGGCTGTAGTCAAGAGGCCCAAGAACCACCACAAACTATGTCGCGATTGCTTCATCGCCGTCTTTGAGGACGAAGTCCACCACACCATCGTCTCATCCAAGCTGTTCTACCCCGGAGAAAAAGTCGCCATCGGAGCATCAGGAGGCAAGGATTCAACAGTCCTGGCATCGGTACTAAAGACTCTTAACGAGCGCCACAACTATGAGCTGGATCTCGTGCTTCTCAGTATAGACGAAGGAATCAAAGGCTATAGAGATGACTCCCTGGAAACGGTGAAACGAAACGCAGTTCAGTACGATATGCCCTTGAAGATTGTGGGATACGATGAGCTTTATGGCTGGACCATGGACCAAGTCGTACAGACTATTGGAAAAAAGGGTAATTGCACGTACTGCGGCGTGTTTCGCCGGCAGGCGCTGGACAGGGGTGCAAAAACCCTGGAAATCAAGCATGTTGTCACTGGCCACAATGCGGATGATGTCGCGGAGACGGTCCTCATGAATCTTCTTCGAGGAGATTTACCACGACTGTCTCGCAGCACCAGTATAGTCACTGGTGGCTCATTAAACGATGTAAAGCGAAGTAAGCCTCTAAAGTATGCCTACGAAAAGGAGATTGTACTTTATGCGCACCACAAGAAGCTGGATTATTTTAGTACGGAGTGCATCTACAGTCCCGAGGCATTCCGAGGAACTGCACGAAGCCTCATCAAGAACTTGGAAAAGGTGCGGCCGAGCGCCATATTGGACATTGTTCGGAGCGGCGAAGACATGGCCCGGCTCACACCAGATAAAGGACAAGGGGCTTGCGCTTGCGACGAAGGCGAGGGGATGGGTGGTTGTGGATCTGCCGATGCAAAGACATCAGGGAATGACTTGGCGCAAATGGAAGCAAATCTCAAGAAGCAGCCCGCAGCCAACGGGCTTGAGACTGAGATCACATCGAATGGCGCGCCCAAGGTCATTGAGAGTGACGATGTGGTAAAGCTTCCTGTTCGGCAGCGTCGGGCAAAGGAGCCTGGCCCTGTTCAACTGCAAACACTTGGGAAGTGCGTCAAATGCGGCTACATGTCCAGCCAAGCAATGTGCCAGGCTTGTACTTTGCTGGAAGGTCTCAACAAGAATAGACCAGAGATCTCAATAGAGGGATAGCTTTTGTTAATAGTAATAGAATTTTGATCAACGTGTACTAGGACGGCCATGTAGATAGTGCTGACTACTTTAGCGAAGCCGAGTTTCTGCCTGGTATATATACACTCTGTTTTGTTTGGACTTTGAGGTCGAGGCCCCCTCTTCTAATAATTCCGATTGTACCCGTGGTCCTTTAAGTAAATCGCTTCTCCAGCTGCATACTGTATCAGCACTTGTCCGTGAAAGAAGGCGTTATATATAGGAAGTGATATTACCTTCCATCCATTGGTGAATTCAAATCCTAAAGGCGCTTGTGGGTTGTCTGACTGTCCTCTCAATGTTCCTGTAAGTCGGCGGTCTCGGTCCATCACTTTGAATGCAAGTTAGCGTCTAAATCGATCGAAAATTGCGCGAAAGGATTCGTTTGTCGAAAAGGCTCTTACTTTGCTATAGACAACGGTTAGCTACTGAATGTAAATGGCCGCATTCTCTGCTCGGAAGGTGACTAACTCTATCCCACTGATCCAATGAATAGCGCGGTCGCTTGCCCTCGTTCTGCCATGTCTTGAAGGCAGCCAATCCGGTACCTGTGGCGCCAAACATCTAAGTAACAAACTGTGAGCTACCTCGTGTTCCCATGTGGTGAAGTCTTGTTCGGTATAGCACATACGACAATCATGATGCCGTATGGCAGCAGGGTTTCGAAAGGAACAGGCATGATTGCGAATTCGCCGCCGTGACGGTCTTCCGTTCGGCTGTCGACTGAGGAAGAATCCGAAAAATTAAATTGGGCTTTCGGCAATTGTAAGAGCCCTGCTCAAGTTCGTCGCAATATCTCGAGTCTGCCGAGCCTCGTTCTTGATACTGAGCCTGCACGTCAGTGGGCAAAGCTCCAATTGGAGCCGTCGAAGTGATGCCTGAGGCTCCAGCTAGGTCGTATCCCTGCACCAACGCATAGTTAGCGCGTTATTGTCTCACACAGTGAGCCGCCGGAATATTGGCGGGGAAACGCGATAACTGAATGCGCACGCACTGTGCCTCCTGCGTCCGCGACTTCAGGACATGCAAGTTTGGAGAACGCGACTGAGGCTGTTGTCGCATCTCCAACAAGAGCAGGCAATAAACATAAGCCGCTACAGTTACGTACAATTTGGTAAGGAGGATTGTTTGCCTCTTTCAGATGCTTACATAGAGCTTACACGATAGCAGCTGCGATTAGCGAGTTTTCCACGTTAGGAAGCGCATCCAAGAGATCGCCATGCATGCCACCTGATATCAGCCTCGAGTATTTACAGGGCTCTCGATCGATATGCCAGCGTCAAGACCATATCCACACTCTACGAGTCTCAACAAGCAGCGATAACTATGGCGAGTGCGCAGTCGATGGAGGAGGAGCTGCAGCAGAGCGTCAGGCTCTCGGAAGATGCTGAATACGAGACAGCAGACACCACTGGCGAGGATGCGCTCACCCCTGCGCCCTTAAAGACTCATACCATAGTCATCTCTGCCAAAGATAGGCTAGACGGCAGCAATAGCATGGATATGGACGAAGACGAGGACGAGGAGCTCAGCGATCGTGATGCTTCCGGAGAGGAGATTGACGACGAAATGGATCAAGATGCGGAGGGGGAGGACTATAACGAGCTCGTGGACCAACAAATCGTGGTTAGCAACAGCCGTCCTCTCGAACTGAACGACGACGAGGACGATGATGCAGACGGTGAAGAAGATGGCGATGAAGGGGTTGGCGCGGTCAAGATCAAACCAGGCGATACCGATGACGAGGACGAGGAGGACGAGGATGGCGAAGATGACGCAGAGAGCGACGATTCAGATGTTCTTAGTAATGCTGAAGATGATTCAGATGAGGAGCCTGCGTGGGAAGATGCTGGAGAGGTAGAAGGGGATGAGGATTCAGAGAACGAGGGCCCGTCGAATACTTGCATGTTTTGCAAACAAGACGAAGAAAACGACCCGAGTGAGGATTTTGAGACGTTTCTGTCTTGTTCTCGGTGCGGTGACAATGGTTAGTCTACCAAAAGCCAAAGCACACGACGGTAGAAATCTGCTAACAGTTTCTAGCCCACCAGCAATGCGCAAGAGATGCAGCGGCAATGAGCGAACATAACAGTAAGTCACGCCATATACATACATTCTACGAGATCTTGCTGACTCGGGAAAAGATTCAAAGCGCTGGAAATGTCCCGAATGTGATAATGGTGGCTCTGACCAGGAGGAAGATGAACCCGAAGAACCAGAGAAGGATCCTAGCATCAATGGCCAGGCTAGGCCCGAATCGCAGCTTTCAGACGCCCCTCCCGAATTGTCCCCTAGACGTCAGATGCAAGATGATGCAGGAGCCCGATCTACTCCCAACGACCACACGGCCGCCGGGGATGTCTCGGATGGGCCTCGCGCGCTGAGAAAGAGAAAGACATCGTCTGTAGAGCCTGAGGAGGCCACTATCGCTCTGAGGAGACGACGACGCGGCCTTTCGACCGATGGCATGTCTGCTAATGAAGAAACTGATGGTAAATCGGCAGAGCCAACTAGGGGAAGCTCACGTGCGGTTCGATTAAAAGTTACTCGCCCGTCTCTGGTCGTCATTGATAAGAAGTCGCGAGGATCACTTGTTGTGACTATGCGCGTGCGGCCTGGAAATCTCAAAGAAATTCTCTCGCGCAGGCGCAGAGAAAGAAGAAGGTCTGGAGCAAACGGACGGGCACCACGCACACCAGTCGCACCATCAGCTGTACGCCCCAACTCTGGAGCTGTTACAGCAACACCCGTGCTCCCAACACCATTTACAACAGATTTCTATTCAACGCCCTTCTACTCCTTGTTTGACAAGGAGACTGAAGATATGAAAGGAAAGCCCTACGGTGGCATCCTGACGGAAACAGAAGCAGATACCACAAAAACGCTACCGCAGCCTGAGGATCGCAGGCGCTTCGACCAAGCTAAACAGAGTGCGGAAGATGAATGGAGGCTCCGCGTCCTGCAGATGCAGGCAGAGATAGATATGCCTATCCGCAAATCCAAGAAGTCAAGTGACAACGCCAGCCAAATCGAGTGCATCGAATTTGGTGGCTGGGAGATTGATACTTGGTACGCAGCACCGTACCCAGCCGAGTATAGTAGAAACCGGGTGCTCTACATATGCGAATTCTGCCTCAAATACATGAATTCGGACTACGTGGCATGGCGCCACAAGCTCAAATGTGCAGCAAAACACCCTCCTGGAGACGAGATATATCGGCATGGATCGGTATCGGTATTCGAAGTCGATGGCCGGAAAAATCCAGTCTACTGCCAAAACCTTTGCCTTTTGGCAAAGCTTTTCTTGGGATCCAAGACACTGTATTACGACGTGGAGCCGTTTTTGTTTTACGTTTTATGCGAGTACGATGAATGTGGCTATCATTTCGTTGGCTATTTCTCCAAAGAGAAACGGGCGAGCAGCCAAAACAACGTATCATGCATCTTGACATTGCCGATCCATCAGAGAAAGGGATACGGCAATTTACTTATCGATTTCTCATATCTCCTCACCAAGGTAGAGGAGAAGACGGGATCTCCCGAGAAGCCGCTTTCTGACATGGGACTCGTTTCCTATAGGAATTACTGGCGCTTACGGCTTTGCCGATATTTTATGGAAACGCTGAAAGGCGATGAGCACAAGCAAAATGGCCTTAGTATCAAGCAAATATCAGACGACACGGGCATGACGCCTGACGATGTTATTGCTGCTCTGGAAGGCCTTCGAGCGCTGGTCCGAGATCCGCACACAAGGGTATACGCGTTCCGCGTCGATTTGGAATACTGCCAGCAGTATGTAGCCAAGTGGGAGTCAAAAGGCTATGTCCAGCTGAAGCCCGAATGCCTTGCATGGACGCCATACGTGATGGGCCGCAGCAACGCTGTAAACTTTGAGCTTGGCCCACCTATTAATACCATTGCACCTCGAGAAGATGATGAAGCAAAGATCGAGGAAGGTGGGGATGATATTGGAGAGACTCAGTCTATCATCATGAATGACGACTTGAATGATGGTTCACAATCAATAGCTGGTTCTGTATCAGAGACGGGCGATTCAATCAACAGCAATCCCGAACTCACGCCCCTCTTGTCGATTGAGGAGAAGACGGCGCCTGAAGATAAAGAGAATGCGGAACCGCAAGACGAAATCATGGACGATGTAGACTCTGAAGAGGACTGGAAGGCAATGTATCGCGATATACCGCCAAACCGCTTTGAAGTTTTCCCCCCTGTGGCTGGCAGCCGTCGCACAGACCGTTCACGGCAAAGCGTAAGCAGACCTTCGGGGTCGCGTACAGGGGGAGGTAGCAGCTCCCGGCCACGGCCAAAGAGAGCTGGAGGTAGCAGCCGTCGACCTACTCTCAGCCGACCTAAGAGCAGCGGATCACGGAGAAGAACAGGAGGCACGGGTCGCGGCCCCGGAAGGTGGCCTAAAGGGACGAAGAAGTCAGACTACGGCAACGCAGACAGCGGTCCTGGGTTACCACCAGGCTGGAGAGACAAGCCGCCAGGGACAGAAATGGACACCAATGGCGATCACAGCGTTGGGACCTCTATGGCTGACGAAGAGCCTGCTAAAGATGAAGTTCGAGTCATGACCCCTCAGCCGTCAAGTAATGGGTTTGTGCTAAGTGTGCAGCTCGGAGGACAAGTTGCTGAGGCTTCTGACCAAGGCATCAATGGAGAAGACGAAGACGGCGAGGAAGACGAAGAGGAAGAAGAAGATGAAGAAGAAGAACTGGATGTTGACGCCGAAGGCGAGGACGAATAATGAGAGAGAGTCCATCGTTTCAAGCATTAAGCAGATGCGACTACTCTCCTTACCCTTCCCCCCCCTTTCTGGCTTTTGCTTTATTTCTGAAGACAACTTTTTTTCTTCTCCCCCAGCATGCATAGGGCGTTGGAAGGTATTTGAGAGCTGAAAACCCTCCCCCTATTTGTTTACCATTTATATATATGTAGTATTTCTGTCTTGATGTTGTTTAGGTAAAGGAAGCCGGCGCAGGGGCTGGTTTTGGTGGTGGCGCAAGGAAAAACATCCGGGTATACCTTTTTTTTTTTTACGTTGAAAGTGGTGTTATGTGTGCGCGAGAGAAGGAAGCTGTAGATGGGAGGAACGCTTGTGATGTAAATCAAGTAAAGTATGCGGCTTTCATGATAAGAAAAAAAGATGTTGGTTGATTGAATAATAAATAGTAAAATTTCTCGCATGTGTCGCTTGCTCTGCTGTTGTTTGTATGCTTCATGATACGACATCTTCTTACAAGTCACCATCATCACCAACATCATCATGAGCTACTCTTCCTCCTCTCTTCCCAAAACCCCCTTCCATAGCTCACCAGAATCTCCTCTCCCTTCTTAATCCCCCCGCCGTCGCTCTTCTTCTTCTCTTTACTCTTCTTCCCCCCTCCCAGCGCCCAAACTCCCACACAAACCTCCCCCCATCTTTCACACCAAACATTCCCAAACTGCGCATTCGCCCTCTCCTTACCCCCAACGCCGCGATAATCGTTCGCAAACCTCGCCTCATTTCCTTCTCCCGCCGCATCCGCCGCCACATCCATCTCCCGATCAAGCCACAAGTCGTAGTCGCTCTCCTCGCTCGTCGTAGCCCCGCCGTGCAATCGTCCGAGATACACCAGTATTAGTCCCCCCGGCGCAATGTTTCTGGTGGCGAAGAGCCCGTGCTGCCCGCATGCCGGATGGAGAGGGTTATGAATAGCTTGGATCTTGACGTGCGGACAGGGCGTGGAGGTGGCGGGCGATGAGGCTGGGACTGAGGGGAGATGGAGGGGTTGAGTGCGGAGGAATTGGGTTTGGGATGGAGAGATGTCTTTGCCGTGGAGGGGCGCTTTGAGATATGGGAGGGAGATGGGCCAGTTTTTGGGCTTAGACATTGTTTTTTGTTCAGCTGGAAATGGGGGTTTATTTTGGTTTTAAATAAAGTTTATTGTTCTTGCGTGGCTGTCAGATGATGTTTGTTGTTTCATTCACTTATATGCAGGGTAGTCGATCCGCCGAGGATTTGGCGCTGGAGTTAAATAAAGACGGCTGCTATTGAAAGGTGTCTACCGTTGATTGAGTACTGCTATCTTATAAAAGCTATGGAAAAAGAAAATCATTCACACTTCATCTGCATCTTCATCACATGCCAATTCTCTCACATCCAATCTAAATGGAACAGTTGTTATACTACAGTACTAATTCAGCCCATAATTAGCTTCTTCATCTTTTCCCTATCCCTCCCCTGTTCGCCCAGATCGCATATTCTCTTTCGTCCTTTTGTTACAGAAGAAAGGCATAAAGTTGGAAAGAAAAAAAAAAAAAAGAAATATGATAAACTAAGATGCAAAAACACATATACCATTGCCTTCCATCGCATCACCCATCTCCAAAGCCTTATTCGTCGCTTCTTGTCCCATCAAAATCTCATTCCCAATGCTTAATGCGCCATTACTTCTCTGTAGCGGTCCAAACTCAAGTCAACCGAGTATGCGAGCAATTTGTCTTGAGTGAGTGGAAGGCTCAGAATCCTGGATCGTAGTTCCATGTCCTGCTTCTGCCGCGTTGCCTTTACAATTTCCCTGGCAGTTTCGTCTGCCATGTCGGAAATAGCAGCATATCGCGTAATGTTACTCTCCGCTCCAATATCCTTGACTGCGTTGAGACCAGCAAGAAGTCTGTCAAGTAGCGCAGGCGATGCAATTTCTCCCTTCTCGCGACACTCCATAAGCTGAAGGAAGTGGCCGTAAATCTCGCCACCCTGAGTCCATTCTGTGATGCCTTGTTGCTGGTCTTGGAACTGCGAGATGAGGGAAGATAGACCAGCGTAGTCTCGTTCAACAATGGCTTGGGGCGCAACATTTTGAATCAGAATACGATGAGCCTCAGCATGTGATCCAGCTCGGAGAAGGCACTGGACTTCTGCCACAGCATCCTTCTTCACGCAGCGCATGAAAAGCGCAAGAGCCTCCCAGATCCATGCCGCGGGAATGCGGTATTTCTCGGTAAGCACCACGAAACTGGAGTCTGATTCGGATCCAATCAGGTCGGCGTGTTGGCAGAGGTGCTCCTGCAAGGCCTTCTTGCGCGAAGCTGTGTGGTGCAAATGCAACAGCACGAAAGCAGCCTCTAGCCACTCTCCCGCTCGGGTTAGCTGAGCGGCATATGCAATAGTAGCAGCATCAGCCTTCTCAGTTCCATTGGCGCCATAGGAGACCTTGCCCGTGGATGTCAGGGCAATACCCAGCTGCCATCTAAGCCTTGCGTCAAGGGGAGAAAGCTGCGAGTTTTCTGGGCGAAGGACAGATTCCAAGTCGACGTCCGGGTCAGCATACAGCTGGAGAAGGCCCCACAGGAGATCTTGGCGGGTGTCGATGTTCGCATCGTTCCAGAGAGGAGCAATGCCTTGCTCGATATACCAGGGGCGAGGCAAATCTTCCTTATCTTGGTCGATATCGTCCTTGTATTCTTCAACAGCAGCAGACAAGTCGTCGTTGTTCGAAATGGCGTACCACAGTCGCAGACCAAATGATTGCCTCCAGTCTAGACCAAAGTTCTTGGAGATGACGAATGAATCAACTCGATCCTCATTAGCCATACCCTTCAAACCTTCACAGACGCAGACGTTTCCACTCAAAAGCTCATAAATCGTACGAATGGCCTCAGAGAATTCGGATAGCATCTTTGAATCCAGCCACGACTTAATCTGCTCTCGCATTTCCTTCTTCGTGACATCGCTAGTGCCAATCAGGGGGACCAGAGTGGCAAGGCGGAAGTTTTTGCCGTCCAAAAGGTACTTGCAGGCCTCTGCGACCCGGTGACCAGCAAGACATGCAAGTGCCTTCTCTTCGCTAGTCGCCGCCATGCTAATAGCTGTTGAAGAAGCCTGCTCAACCAAATCGGACCAAAACTGGGACAGCTTGTTCCTTCGTACCAGATGCTCTCCCTCGTCCGTCGCGTTCAGACTGTCTACATCGTCGAACAGGATACTGGCCAGTTCCCAAACCTGTTTCTCGTGAATGCTAGCTGCATCATTCAAATTCTTCTGATGGAGCACGCTCTTAAGACTGGTGGTGTGCAAGGTAGCATATGGCACTCCTTCAATAACGCGGACTTCGGTCACGATATCTTGAGACGATAGAAAATTCTTTGATGACTGGAGGAAATTGAGGAGTTAGCTAGTCAGATCACAACGGCAACTATATCTACACTCAAAGCGACAACTCTTACCTCAGCAGCAAAAGTGGCAAGACGAACATCTTGTTCCTCGGTTCGAATGCTGGACCGCTGAAACGTCAGAATATCCGTATTGTCTCGTATTGATCGACGAGAGTGCGAGCCATCGAGTGATCGAATCAAAACGAGGGTTTCATCTGGTCCCCAAGTCGGTCTCGACACGCTATGAAAGGCGAGCTCGCCATCTTCAGCCGCGGCAGTTTTTGCTTGTCGCTCGTAGGGGAACTATATTGAACACAGGAAGATTTTAGCAATTTATTCATTATTTGGGTTAAATACAAAATAGAGCCTCCAGTCGGCTCAAGAACAATTATCAATCTCAACAAGTATTATATAGCGAAACAGTCAGGGTACCGACCTTGGGAAAACCTCTTGCAGATGGAGAAGCGTTGGACTCCTTGCGCAGTGGCTTTGGCTTTGGCTTCTCAAACAAGGAATTCATCAAGTCGATGCTCGTTGCAAATCCACGTCCTTGCTCCATACCAATCTGAGTGCCAGCCACATGCCCGTCTTTCCTATCTGGCCTGGCGGCACTTCCTCCCCAAATGGATGACTTTCGAAAGTCGGGTTCTTCATCGACCTCGAACGAAACAGATTTATTTCCCCGCTTAGCGGAAGATCCGGTCAGTTCTTTGGCCAGTTGGCGGTCTCGTTTCATCGGGCTGACAGTCTTCCTCAGCATTTCCGTCCAATCGTCGCCATCTGCGACTTCAAGCTTAACAGGACCAGCTGAGTCCTTCATAGCTCTCATTCTAGCTCTGAGAATGCCACCAGGGGTTGAAGTTGCGCGCTTAATATCATGGCCACCCTCGGACGAGGCATCGTCATGCTCCGCGGCGAGATGGTGTCCGAAAGAAGACCTCGTCATGTCTTCATCCTCGGACATTTCATACTCTGCGATGTGGTCATCTTCTAGAGACAACTTCACATCATGTGTAGCAGAGTCCGCGGAGCTAACCCCTAAAAAAGACTGCGGCCTGGTCAGCTCAGCTGCGAACAGTCCTTGCTGCTCATCAAATGCGCCAGGCAACATGTGCGACTGGGAAAACACCATTGCATCGTCGTTTTGTGAAGAGGTAGGCGCGTGAAATGTAGCAGGTGGCGAATCTTCGGCGGGAGGGTCGACAGTCATGTCAAAGTCAGTCTCCTCATCAGAATCGTCTAGTCCGTAGGTCGTGAAATGTTCAACAGAAAAGGTCCAAACGCCAGAGTCCACATCGTAACTTTCAAATGTGGTATCGACAATGCGCTTGAGCCGCTCAATATGCTTGTTGAAGCGCTTAGGATCACTTGCGACTCTCCTATCACGACCGCCACGAGGCCAAGATTGCTCCAATGATATTCTAGCGGGCACATTGAGGCCCTTGCCAACAGGCGGCTTCTTCGCTGCAATGGGGTAGACGGTGGCGGATCGAGGCTCCAGCTGGATGATGCCACCGCAGAGCTCGTCTAAGTCGATGCCGCTAATATCCACGGGGACTTTGAACGTAATTGAGCCGACATTCTCTCGGCCAACAGTGAAGTTGTCAATGCGCTGTCGCTGGATCCGGTTCATGTTCTGAAGCTCTTCACGGGAAGGCTCCATCCAGTACTTTCCTGGGGCATTGTCAAAGCCATTGACATCAGGTTCCGGGGTAGCACTCTCTTCTTCAGGAACAATTGCCAGTTCCTTGTCCTTGCTCTTGAGATATTCCATTTCAGGCGTTCGAAGTCCGTTCGTGACGGGAGTAAGCTTTTCCAGACGAGGAGTCTCTTCGGCAGGAGAGCTTGGGACATCGCCAGGGGCTGGTAGAGCCGCACGCACCGGGGGGGAGTCCTCTCCGTCCACGTGCGTATCGAAGCTAACACGTTTCGCCAGCTTTCGTGGCCCGGAACCGTTGTCATTGTTCTGTTTGTCCTTTAATGGCGTGGAAAAGAGGTCGCTTCTCAATTCGCGGTTAATAACCAGCTTCTTGGAGCCCGTGCTTCCATACCAACGCGTGTTATTAGTATTCGAAAATGCGCCAGGTAAGAGGATGCTGTCATCAGTGTTGACATTACGGCGGAGGTTATTGGATGACACGCTCTTGCTGAGAGCAGTTCCACTGGGGGTAGAGCCAAGTAAGCTACGGCCCAGAGAGCTAGGGGTACCGGCTGCCGGGCTTGCTCCAGCAGGCGTGCCATAGGTGCTGTAAGAAAAGCCGAATCCTCTCTTCTGGGGTGTACCAAAACGGCCTGATGCTGCAGGTGTGAATTTGTACATGGGGAAAATAGAGGGCCTCTTGGGCTTAGGTTGTCCGCTCAGGGGTACCGCGAGCGGGCCAGGATTAGGGACCTCGTTGCCACCAAGTCCAGAGAACAGTGATGGCGAGCCATAGGCCGATACGTCGCTCAAGTTCGCAGTGAGGCCCTGGGGAACATTGTTGATTTGTTGGCCGCCACCCAACAACGAGCTACCGAGACCAATGCTCTGCTGCTGTTGATTGCCGGCGTTGCTGAAGAGTCCACCTTGATTTTGAGCTGTGGAACCGCCAAATAGTCCACCGCTCGGGGCAGCGCTCGTACCTCCAAAGAGGCCTGGCTTCTGCTGGTTCGCAGCCCCTCCGAAAAGGCCTGTTCCAGCGGCCTGTTGAGTCTGGTTATTGGTTGCGGCACCACCAAAAAGCCCTCCTCCGGTATTGCCTGCTGTGGCATTGCTGCCACCGAAAAGACCGCCGGTAGCAGCTGGCTTAGCTCCAAAGAGCCCTCCGGTGGCTGCACCTCCAAGGCCCGTCGTTCCCTGTTGCTGGGTGTTGCCGAAGAGACCGCCGCCAGTGTTGGTATTGGCAGCCGCAGGTGCGGAACCGAAAAGGCCTCCTGTAGCTGGCTTTTGCTGATTGCCAAATAAACCTCCTGATTGCTGGGTTTGGGCTTGGCCAAACAAGCCTCCTGAGGGATTGGGTTGCTGTTGGTTGTTGCCACCAAAGAGGCCGCCTCCAGCTTGAGCGTTCGTATTGGCGTTGGCGTTTCCAAAAAGGCCCCCGCCAGCTGTGTTGGCCGTAGTCGAGCCAAAGCCGCCGCTGGTGTTTCCGAAACCTGTTGAGGCCGTATTGGTGTTGTTGCCGAAGCTGAATCCAGTATTTGCAGGCTTATTCTGAGCAGTGTTGCCAAATAGTCCTCCAGTGTTGCGGGTGGCGTTGTTGTTTCCGCCAAAGAGCCCACCGCCAGTGGTGTTTGTCGCTCCAAAACCAGAAGTGCCGGTGTTGGTGTTTCCGCCTCCAAACATGCCGCCGCCTTGAGTCTGTGTAGTATTTCCACCACCAAAGAGCCCTCCAGTCGCCGGCTTGTTGGCGTTACCAAAAAGGCCACCTCCAGTATTGCTAGCCGCAGTGTTGCTATTCGCACCAAATCCACCACCAAAGCCAGATGCAGTATTTGTGTTGGTGTTCGCTCCAAATAATCCGCCCGTAGTATTGTTCGTGGCTCCGAATCCACCAGTTGTAGTATTCGTCTGGTTGGTATTGCCGAATCCACCGCCAAAGCCTGAACCCACGCCAAAAGCGCCAGCACCGCTGGGGTTGCCGTGTCGTCTACCCTGAACGTAGTCTGCTAATCTCAGCTCATCGGCAGACCACTTCTTATAGGGATCTTGAAACAAGATGTTCTGGAAGGCGTTGGACTGGTTGGTGCTGCTATTGGGCTCCTTTTCTGTAAAGGCTTGGAAGGGGGTGACGGCGGTGCCGGGGGGGTCGCCAGTTGCGCCGCCCAGGGTATTGGTCGCGCCAAAACCGCCAAAGCCTGTGCCAGTGTTGGAGGCGGTGTTGCCGCCGCCAAACATGGGCGAAGGTGTAGCCGCAGTTCCGAAACCGCCTGCTGGTTTATTAGCATTGCCGAATAGGCCGCTGCCAGTGTTACTGCCAAACGCTGAGGGGGTAGTGGTATTGGTGTTTGAACCAAACCCACCAAAGCCCGTACCGGTGCTGGGGGTGCTGGAGCCTCCAAAGAGACCACCTGAAGTGGTGGTGGGAGTGGGTGTCGAGCCGAAAGCAGGCTTGCTACCAAAGCCACTCGTGGTTGACCCAAAAGCTCCTACAGCCTCGTTAGCTCTGTGAAGGGGGGTGGTGATTGTCAAGAATGAAGAACGCAGCACATGAGCCTCTCGAGAGCCCCGGCGATCGATCTGTTTCTTGAGGAGCAAGACTTACCAGTTGTTGAGCCGAAGCCGCTAGGAGTAGGGGTGGTTTGGCCAAACAGGCCGCCGCCAGTGTTGCTAGTCGCACCAAAGCCGCCTTGAGTGTTGGATCCGAAGCCTGCGCGTTTCTCTGTCAGTGAATGGAGCAACGCCTTGTCGCGATCGAGATTCAATGTACCTGATGAAGGGGTGCTAGCGGTTGCTCCAAAACCGCCAAACCCACTTGACTGCTGCTGCTGCTGCTGGTTGTTGTTTGAGCCGAAGCCGCCCCCAAACCCGCCGAACGACATGATGGGCGTTCGTATATCGCGGTGCTGGGAGGAAGTTTGCGATGCTAGAAGCTGCCCGCAGACGAGGCTCGGCTATGGAAAAGACGTGCTTCGGAAAGACGAGACAACTCGAGAGGGCGCGATCAGACTCGGATACGAATAACAAATCGAGAATCGCGGAAGAAAGCGCGCATATGCAGCGTTATTTGAATTGAGGGTAAGAAAAACTGCTCAGATTAACCATGCCCAGCTGCAAGGTGATGAGACGATGAGGGAAAAGTCGCGTTTCTGGTGGCAGAGGGACTAGTCCAATATTTTGCTGCTGCTCAAGGGCCGCTTGGGGAAGCCGCGACGGATGGCGACGCAGCAAACCAGGGCGTGGCGCAAATGCGAGAATGCGATATAGAGAAAGGAGAAAAAAAACCAACGATTGATTGAGTAGAGACCAGCGCAGCACAGTGATTCAAGGGGTGACGAGCCCTTTTATCACCTCGGGGTGCAGATGGTCACCTTCGGTGCTGGTTGGCGGCAGACGGGAGGCAAAAGTCAAGGTCAAGGTCAAAGCAAAGCTGCTTTGGTCAGCGCAGCTTTTTTTTCGTGCTGCTGCTTTGCTCCCACCAGGCTGACTTGTTGGTGCCTCAGACAAGAACTTTCTGCTCTCATTGGTCCGAGGCACCCTGATGACTAACGCGGACCAATCAGCGCCGCCAATTGCGATACCAGGCAGGCAAGTCGCTGGTGCCTGCGCCACTGCCTAGCAGGTACTTTGGTCAGGCGTATTCAGGCGCAGCCCCTAGGAACTGCGGCCAGCGACGAGTCAACAGTGGGCTTGAGGCCTGAAGCCGCTGGACCGCGAGCGCAGTCGCCTGTAGGCGCGTGTCAAGCTCTGGCGCGTCGCATCCAGCTAGTCGGCAAAATAACTTCAACCCCAAGCAATAAACCTCGTCCATAGCTACATATCTCTCTCTTTAATCCTTGGTTATACGGCGCATACTCCGTACTCTGTACGTCTTTTCCTCTCTCTCTTTATTTGCTCCATTACATACGACCTTGGGCCCGTTGTCTCTCTCATCCAAACCCTTGCGCCACCTCTTGTTTTTTTGGGGTTCCTTCGTTTATAAGCTCTACTGAGGAGGGAGAAAAAAAAAAGCAGCCCAATTCTTTGGATACGGTAGCGGGCTCACACTCACACCCATCCGGAACGGCTTCTTCAGCCGGTCTGCCTGTCCGACATGAACTCTCACACGCCTCGTCCTTTTCCCGGGCGATCAATAGCAGGAGGATCCAACCAGCATGTGCAGTCGCGGAATCCCCCCGCGCCACAAGTGTCTTCCAACGAAGACTACGGCACCATCGCCGACGAGGATCGTGAACATATCGATGAAGTCGTGAGTCGCTACCAAGCCGCCTTGTCAGGTATTGTTTCGTTGCTGTATACTCACATGTGTTATTGGCCTAGTTCGATTTGATGGACATGAAGAAGAAAGGATGGCTGAATAGCTACGAATTCAAACACTCCCTTGCCGCTCTCGGCTTCGACATGGCCAAGCCCGACTACTGCAGAGAACTGGAAAACTACGGCCAAGTGCCTCCGGACTGGCGGGATCCCCATACCTGTCCCGTTAACCGCTTGCTCATCTTCCCCGATCAATTCCGACTATGCGCCGCAAAGCTCATCGCCAGACGAGACCCGCGCGAAGAAGCCATCAAGGTATTCAACATGTTTGATTACGACCAAGACGGCATTATTTCGGTCGAAGACATGCGACATCTGGCACAGGACATCAAGGAAGAGCGCACAATGACGGACGAAGAGATTCAGACCATGATAGAACATCTCGATCACGACGGCAAGGGCGGAGTCAACCTCGAAGAGTTCATCCAGATGATGGAAGAGGCTGGCTAATTGGGCACATCCCGATGACCCGCGTCGACCGAGCTATATGAGAGCTAGCTGACTCGCTCCAGGAGAGCTATTTCGGGATTGTCGCAAAGCTCTGGTGAAGATCAATGGATCACATATAATGTGCACAATGGTCACCTATATATCATTTTGGGGATGGCGTATCGGCAGTTTGCGTTTTCTTGAGCTTATCTATTTGTTTTTGCTTTGTTTTGCTTAGGGTCATGTATAACGAGGTAGATGATAGCAAAGTTTGCTTTCGACTTTAGGGCTACAATAGGTGTTATGAGATAGCTGTGCTGGCATTCACGA
The DNA here is from genome assembly GCF_001481775.2 of Trichoderma gamsii. NCBI lineage: Eukaryota > Fungi > Ascomycota > Sordariomycetes > Hypocreales > Hypocreaceae > Trichoderma > Trichoderma gamsii. The sequence goes on from NW_020171339.1 coordinate 1,606,639, forward strand.
GATGGAAAGCTTGGACAAATTTGAAAAAGAGGTCGAAAATTCAGGTCTACAATTTTGAAAATTCCAGAGGTGCGTTGTCTAATGAACATACAACGTGGACCATGAGAAAAATAAAATGAATAAGCCAGTTTTATTCCATCTCAACCACCCCACAACGAGAAATATCTTATTCCTTTCCCCAAGTAAAATCAAGAAAAAAAAAATGGGTGACAGAGCAGAGACGAGGACGTTGCCACGGAGAAAAGGAGACCGTTCGCCTTATAAACAGGTGGCGAGGTATCAGCCCATGAACAAGAAAGTATGAAAATGGCGGTATCAGAAAGAGCGTCAAGAGCAGTAAAGAAAAATCCGACAATCCCTCGCCCGTGGTATATCAAAAATTAACTTATTCTCCTCTCTACCTTAAAACTGGATTAAATCTTGTGGTTGGCCTTGTTGCTGCGGTCGCTGCTGGGCTCCGAATGGGTTGCTGTTCAGCTGAGGCTGGCCACCATAGGTAATGCTCGGCATACCAGTAAACTGCTGCCGTAAAAAGGGATTGTTGCCGGTAGCTTCTGGGTTAAGTCGGCTAAGACCCGCGCCAGCACTGTTGATAAACGTTCCTGGAGCCGTGTGCTGTGCGGGGATTCGCAGGTCACCAGTGTTTCCATAAGTATCTTGACCGTCTCCAGAGGCCAGCAGAGCGTTCAATTTCCTCTCGTGTTCGCTGAGCTCTCTCTGAGGAGCAGTGAAACCGGGCTTCTGCTGCTGTTGCTGCTGCAGCTGCAGCTGAAGCTGAGGTTGGTTGAAGCTGGGTTGGCTGAAGCTGGGTTGGTTGAAGTTGGATAGAGTCTTTTGCTCCGGTAGAGGGCTGAGAGAAGAAGTCGCGGGTCTTGCTGACTGCGGTCGGTTCTGGGCAAAAGGATTGTTGGAACCTGTCGGCGTGGGTCTAAGAGACTGCTGTTGTAACTGGTTATTGGTCGACCAAGGATTGTTGCTTCCAGGTTGAATAGCCAAATCCAGAGCCTGCTGAGAAGGCTGCAGTTGCTGTTGCTGAGCAAACTGTTGTTGCTGAAGGAATTGTTGTTGTTGCTGCTGCTGCTGTTGAGCAAGAGGATTGCCGAACGCATCGACACCGTAGCCGGTGTTAAAGTTTTGCTGCCAGCCGGTCTGCTGCGGTTGTTGTTGTTGCGGTTGTTGGAATCCGGTATATGCGTTACCCAGGTAGCCAGTCGGCTGAGGAATCTGCTGCGCCTGCTGGTCAATTGGATTGGCCCAGAAATCCACGGCGTTGCCCTGCTGGTATCCCTGGTTGAATCCAGTGTGCTGGGGTTGCTGCGAAGGTTGAGGAGTTTCATCGTCAAATAGAGAATGGGCGTTGGCATCTTCCAGCTCACGGCGCCTTCTTTCCTCTTCTTCCTGGCTGAGTTTGATGGCCTTTGCAAGATCATCATCATTTTCAGGACCGGCGGCATTCTGTCTCTTTCTCCTATCTTCCTCCTCTTGATGTTTGCTAGCTTCGATTGCAAGGCGATACTCGGCATCGTCCTCTTCATTACCGGGTCTTCGTTCTGATCGTGGCTGTCGTCGCTGAGACTGCTCGGCATACTGGGGACCAAAATCAGAGTCGAGGCCCATTACGCGCGACTTCCAGGACTTTCGGTCGCTTCGCTCAGCTCGCAATCGCTCGTCGTTGAGAATCAGCGCAGTCAATTCCTTGGCCGCAACACGCACTGCGCACATGGTCAGTAAATCGCGGGCCGGATAGCAAGGAAAATCAGCTCACCATTCTGGCCAACATCGCGGCCTTCTTCGTCAATGTATTGGAACTCTCGCAGCGTCTTGATGATGTAGATGCTCTGGCGAGCCCATGTGACAACCAGCTCAGAGCCCTCATGCAGACAGTAGTCGAGAACCTTTAGCGCCTTCAAAACGTGGCGCCAGTTCTTTCCCTTGTCGTTGAGTCTCTTATCAAGCATATCCATTATGTCGTAAAACTCAGTGGACCTGCGATTACGTCTCAATTAGCTCGGTGCCGAATGCGGTCCGCCTCCCCAAGTCATAACATACGTGTTGAATGTCATCTGAGCAATCTCGCTCATCTGTGTGCCGGTTGGGCCCCATGGGTCATTGCTCGTCGCTATAATACAGCTTTAGTTAGTATCACCGACTAAACCAAACGACAGATGTTCCGGTGGTGGTGGCGACAAACCATCTCGGACCTTGACCTGGGCGTGTGAGTACCCTTTGGTCACATTTTTCACGCTGCGTATGACCTTGGACATGGCGGATAAACGGTATAATTAAAAGTTGCAAAGATGGAAAAGTTGCAAAGAAGAGGGGGGGGAGATGAGTGTCGCTGTCTTGGCGAATCCGGCGCGCAAATGGTTGATGGGATTGGTCAGAAGTCGCAGCTAGCTGGATAGGAGACGAGAAATGAGATAGACAGGCTGTATGTAGGGGTGCGCAACAGGTTCAGCCGCTAGACGGTGCGAGCCGAGTTTCTGGCAAACGGCTCCAGCGATTGCAGGTGACCGCGCAGAGCAAAGGCGAATTGCAAACGCTGATGAGGATTCGTAGCAACTAGGTGAATCGCTCGTCGGATTGCACGGCGGCAAGCTTGGCGTAGAATGACGGCCGCTGTAACCTTTGGCGTGGGGCGGCTGATCGCAATACAGGCGCTTAACAAAGGGGAGACGCAAGCAGACAGTCAGTCGGTCTTTGTCCCGCGGGCAATGGCTAAATCACGAGCGCCTCGATGGTGGATGAGTGGCGGCGATGCAGATGGAGGAGCTGGCCGGAGAGATGTGTGTTGGAGGAGAGAAGAGACTGTCCAGAGGACGGTCGAATGCAGGTCTATCAGGCGGTTCGCCTTGCCTTGTATGCAGCTAGCTTGGGCCCAGGATACGTACGCTCAGCGCTTGATTACGTTAGGAGAAGGGGAGAGAAAGCCGAAACAAGTCCCCAGCCGGCCTGGACAAAATTATCCGAGCAAGCCGAAGCCGCGCTGGCCGTGCAAATCGCGCCGGGGTCTGTCGCACTCTTTTTTGTCAGCGCATTGTGACAGCTCAATCGACAAGCCTTGGGTACCTTACGTCACGCGCGTGGCCGTCCAAGTACTTGGGCTACAGCATGCCCCAGCCACCAGCCACGCAACTTAATTGCTGCGGGAAATACTCCCGCGACTACAGATTCTAGACGCAAGCCCGTCAGCGCAAGCTTACCCTAAAGCCAGCGCACTGCGAGCTGTGAAAGTCGGAACGCGCGTATGCGAGATTGATTCCAGCGCAGTGATATGCGTGGTGCGCGCCGGCTTGGGGGCTCCGAGTGATCTCCAAGCAAGGTACCTACAGTAGGCGACTCCGATGCGGCGCGCCTGGAATTGATTTCCTGCTGCTGGCCCGGAGTACTCCGAGCTGTGAGGTCATTCTCTGCAGGCTGTGGGCCTCTGTGCCAACTGCTAACGTCCAGGGCGTTTATAGCTTGCATTTGCTGTGCCTGCATGCATGTGTCCCTCACCATAGGTGCAATAATGCGGGAGAAGTTATCCAGCACCGCAGTTTCGCTATTCAACACCCTAGCTGTAGTTTAACGAGGCAGCCAGTCCACCCATCAAATGGAATACACAACTGCCAAACACACCTAAACGTACCGTTGACACGTAGCAGCAATAGCAGCAGCAGCGGTAGCAGCAGCACTACTAGTAGTAGATATAATAGCAGTAGCAGCAGTAGCAGCAGATGTAGCACTTGATAGCATACATGTATGTATGGATGCTTGCTAGATGCTTGCTAGAGTGCTGGGCAACAGAATTGGGGTGCTGGAAAACTTCAATTCCAGTAACCCTCGCTCTACGTTTCCAGAGTAAACTTTTCTAGTGAGAGGCCGCGTATTCATGCAGAGTAGTGGCTAATGAGGTACGAAGCCAAGCCAAACATTGAATTTCTAAAAGAATGTTTGGCCAATGAGTACAATAGAGCGGCCCAGCCTGAGGCTTTATATGTACATGAATCGAGGTTCTCGCCATCTTGCCTGATCCAATCAACAGTGGAGTAATTGAAAGCAGAAGAGTTTGATGTCACAGTATCCGAATATACTGCTGATATCACAGCATCGCACAAACCTGGAACGTGGCTAATTTGAAGATCAATTAATAAATAGCAAATTTGGCGTTGATTCTTTCTAGGTACCCATATTATGTCCTCAAGCAAATTGAACCGATAACGCAGTCTCCGTAGATCATTTCGCACCCAGCTCGAGTCTTAAGATCCCAATTTCTCCCACAGTCGCCTCATATCCCTGATCGTGTAAAACACATGATCGATTCCAATAGATAAGACCCATGTATAGAAGCAATATTTAGAGGATTTAGTATCAACCGAACGATCTCAAGCAAATAGGTATCATAAAAATGCGCCAAATTTCCCGGAAACCAGGGATAGAGAAAACGATGAAAAAATAAAACAAGTAAATGAGCATATAAGTGAATAAAAACTTCGAATGACAATAAACTGGAGAAATCAGGCGGAGAAAAAGATACTCTCGCCTCCTGTGCCTGTACGCAGCAATGATGCTGGCGATAGAGTACGAACTCTCTTCGAACTACTGGGGGTACAGGTACTCGTATTGTCCTCCTCGCCCTCTTCGTCTTCCTCGTCATCTTCATCCTCGTCGTCCTCGACCTTGAAAAGAGAGCGTTTCCTGGAAATCGGAGGCGAACTCCAACTGTCCGAGGGCAAAAAAGAGTCCACTATATCATCAGGACCTGTGAGGTCAATGGCCTCAATCTCACTCCCCAGGCTGCTTTGGCGGAGTGTGGGGACGCGTGAAGGCGTTTCGTTCGTATATGTCGGTGCACTGCCCACGAATAAATCGGATTCGCCGCCAGATCTCACCGTTGCCCGGCTAGTCTGGTTGGATTCAATGTCCCAGGAACGTCGACCGTCTTGAGGCGATGGCGGATGTGAGACGACATAACCGTCTTCCACAAACAGTGAGCCTTCAGGCATATCATTGCTGGAGAACTCGGTTGAATTCAATTGACTTTCAGAGTTGTTTTCACCGCTTCCATGTCCCTCGTTGGTAAGGTCAACAACTTCTTGATCGGTGACAGATCGGTTGTCTGGGACAATCGTCGACTCATCATCGCTCTCGTATTCGCTATGATGCTCGTCATCTCGCAAATTTAGCGTTTCAACCATGGGAACAATACTCGTTTGCGAGCTCTCTCTAGAGTGGCGCGAACCATCAACGGCGAGGTCTCCTTCGGAGGGAGTGAAACTGGACCGGCCACTTGGACTAGAGCTTGGGCCAGAACTTGAGCTTGGGCCTAAATTAGAGTCATCGTCGGAATTTGAATCATCATCAGAGTCGCTATCAACAGTTATCGCAGGTGACCCTGATGGTCCTGATGGTCCTGATGGTCCTGATGGTCCTGATGGCTCTGATGGCTCTGATGGCTCTGATGGCTCTGATGGCTCTGATGGCTCTGATGGCTCTGATGGCTCTGATGGCTTTGATGGCTCTGATGGCTCTGATGGCTCTGATGGCTCTGATGGCTCTGATGGCTCTGATGGCCCAGGTGGCCCAGATCCATCGTCTGGGGGTGGCGACGGCGACGGCGACGGTGACGGTGACGGCGAGCTGTCGTCTTTATATTCTTCATCTTCATCAACATAGCCAAGGCCTCTGAATAAGGTTGCCCAGTCTTCCCCTGATGGTATGAACGAGGTGATTACCGGATAGATATTTCTTAGCTGCGATCTAATGCGATCGCGCGCTTCCTTGGGCCTTCTCGTAGAGTTGTTCACATCCATTATGAAGTGGAAGTCTCGCACTGGCCGTTTCCTCTCGCCGCTGTCGAGCCATCGATCAAAATCCCAGAACTCGGCTCGGCTGAGGCCCCGAAGGCAGGTGACATAGTCCATGCCCTGAATCGTGCGCAGTGCTCGGAAAAGTCTGAAGTTAGGCTGTACCTGGGTTTTGACCTTCATATGACGGATGATGCCCCTCGGCTCGTGTTTGCGACGCATGTAACTCGGGTTGGACTCCTGGACATATACGCCGAGATTCTTGAGACGGATAGCCTCCGGAAGATGTACCAGCGGAAACGTGCGGCGCGATGTAGCCTTCTTTCGATTGCTTGGAGGATGAGTAAGGTACTGCGATCCCACCCAGAGGATCTCGACATGCTGTAGGCGCTGTACATTTGCTTTAATCCCGCTGGCAAAGCGATCCTATTCGCCCAAAGAGGAAAAAGCAAACGTGTTCTCGCCATAGAATATGTGACTGCCCCAGAAATGCCATCTTTTACAGACCAACAACGGAGCCAGCAAGTCGTTCGGCTCCGGTGAGAATGTGATGCTGACTGCGTTTCTTCCCACATGTAGACGATGCAAATAGCTCGGCTTTCCAAAACGATTCAGAGGGACTTCCTCTACAGGATGCTCCGGGTCCAGACGAGAGATGGCATGAACTACACAGCCCTTGAAGTGGAAGAAGTGCTTCAAAATCCGAAATTGTACATCTGCAGGAATATCAAAGCATCGTGACATCTCCTGCTGCTGAGCCCTTGGCTGGTCACCCGTCTGCAGCAAATCGTTTCTAAGTTCATCGTCTGTCGGTTTTCGCAAGTGGAGGTCTGGATGCAGTTTCTTTGGATGGGGTGAACAATTTCCCTCCTGGCACGCGGTTTTATAGATAGTACTCCAGCTTGTCATTTCAGACTCAATAAGAGTCCACCAAGACTGCGCTGGCCGTTAGTCAAGCCAGCTCCGAATCCTCTCAGGGTTGATGAAATTACATACCTTTTGGGTGCGCAGCCCTACCCTTGGTGTAAGCCTAGCTACCTCCTCTTCTAGAACCCTTTTTTTCTGCTGTAATTTATTTATCTTTTTATGCATTTCGCTTATTGTCTTCTTTCTGCTGTATGACTTCTCGTGAACATGATGCCAGAGAGGTAGAAATCTACCGGAACGTGACCCAGTAAATTCGACTACCCTCTCTTCATCAGAGTCCTCGATAACATCGTGATAAGCGTTCAACTTGTCCTCTAATGATCTTGGCAGTCTCGGCGCTTTACAGACGTTAGCGGGTGCGCTTTCACGGTTGGATGGATGGAGCATCTTTACCTCGATAAGATGAGGGAAGTGCGCTCTCATCATCATTATCGTTATGATCATTATCGTTATCGTTGTTATCATCGTCATCGTCATCATCCTCATTGTCTGAAACATCCGCTTCTTCGCCTTGCGAATAGTTCAAATCGATTGACATAGGCTCACTAGTGGCTGAAGCAGCATTTGGCAAATCTCCATCTTCCGGCGGTTGGTCATGACTACTTGAAACCTGGCTATGGTCGCCTGGTAAAGGTTCACCACTTCCATTGAATGAGGAACCTTCGCCACCTCCAGAGGGGATAGTATCAAACCCTGACGGGTTGAGGTCAATATTCGGCAGCTCGTCGTCGCTGTCCATAGCGATCTTGCTTGGCGCTGGTAGAACAGATGTTGCAGTTGGCTCTATATCGCTGGATGTTCAACCAGAGGTCTGGATGAGGGCGGAGGGAAACAAATGAGAGTGTGGATGGTTTGTGCAAGTTATAAGAAGGGACAATAAGAGAGAAAAGGGCACGATGAGGGTTTGAGAAGTGCTCAAGCAACGCGTTGTGCAGGCATGAGAGAAGAGGAGAAGAGGGAAGAGAGAAGGGATAAAAGAAGGCGAAGAGTGTCAACTTGGGATTATATAGGCACTGCAGCATCACGTGGAGCTTCACCGACTCTTCCTCTGAAGCGCTGCAAAGAGCGAAAGGGATACTTAAAGGATACGGGGGAGCGTGCGCACTCTTGCTGCGCTCTTGTGTATGTCCTCACAACCGTTATGTGTGTAGTGCGTGATGGTTGACTAGAGACAATCTGCAGCCATGCCAGCTGGCTGTTATATAGCAGCGATATGATCGTATATAATCGAGATGAACAGGAATATGGAGAGATAACTGAACAAATATCGGGTGGCTAAGAACAAAGAAATTTAATATATGAAGGCCAGATGGTTGACCTCCACGTAGAGATTTTGCAGCTGTTACTGACCACTTCAAGGAGAAAAGAGGCTCAGGGGGGATAATTTGAAGTGGACGAACAATGATACTGACTTGGCACGTCTATACTTTTAAGATATTCATGATGGTGTTCTCGCTGTTGCCCTTGGTAGCAAAGGGATAGGAACCGTCTGACTATAAACTCCACAAGCTATCCGCAAACATAGTCTCCGAAGACAAAAACAAAAAGAAACAAGAAATACAATGTAGATACAGTACCTATCTAACCCAATAGAAATTGTCTAAACGCTGAGTATGAAGTCCTCCAGACAGTGTATGGCAAGTTGACATCGCGGACTATCCGCTAGTCCAACCAGATTCTATACTTTTATTTTCTTTGGCATCTTGATTGAATTTATGATTGCCACTTGCGGAAAGTATCCATGACAGTGGTGAAAACAACCAATAGAATACCGCCTCCTGGGCCCAGACGGAGAACCTAGTAGGCGTGAGTAACTACATTTCCACTGAAGGATTTGAAAAAACTCACCTTGGGCAAAAAGCCCTTGTACAAGGCGCTAAAGCCTTCCTCTTTGAAGACAGTCACGACGGAAGGGAATGCCCAGTTGTACTTGGGGATCTGGCCAGGCACCTTGGGGGTGTTCTGAATTCTGCTCTTGACAACGTCCAATGGAGTGTTCAGCACAGTTCCGATAGTTCCACCAATAGCACCAGAGATCAAATCATTGACCATCTTGCCCCTGCTGGTATCAGCCTGGGGTAACAACTGTCGGACCTGGAAGATGCAGCCAAAGTAGCCAGCGTTCCATAGAATGTGTCGCCACATTGTACTTTCGAGACCCTGGTAAAGGGTGAGAGGACCCTCGTTTTTGACTGTCTTGACAACGCAGTCAACCATGCCGTTGTACTTTCCAGCTGATGCCTTATCCTGGAGACGAATCTTGACCAGTTCGAAGGGAACAACAACAAAGGATTCCGTGGCGCCGGCCGTAGCACCGGTAAGGACGGACAATGACTGGTTCATTTTGTCGACACCAAACATCTTGCGGTAGACCTTGCCCCATTCATCGTTGGCAGCAAACTTGGTGGCTCGCTTGGGGGCTTCCATCAGAATGGGGGCGGAGATACCGCGGTAGAGACGTGAAAATCTATATTGTCATGAGAGATAATTCCTACAAAGAAATAGGCGGAACAGGAGAGGTAAAAAAAGCCTACCCTTCGGTCTTGACAATCTTCTGGAAGCAATCCAGCATACCGGTATATGCCTCGCCACTGGCGGCACTCGTGCCGGTCTGCAGCTGGATTCGAGTCTTGATGACATCCAAAGGATACCTAAGTTGTAATTTGTAAGTATGGTTGGGTCGGTGGGCGTCGTGACTGTAGTGTAACGTACATGACCAGAATCTATATTGGGGCACCATATATCGTCAGCTGAAGCTTCCGTAGAGGGTGTTGGGGCTATGGATCATGCCATACCTCCGAGACGCCGGCAATCGCGCCTGAATTGGGCTGATGTTAGCAATGCTGTTGTTGATGACATGGCGGAGTGTGTAGCATCAGTGCCTACCTGCGGCGAATTGGTACTGGAAGGGAAGGGGCTTTGGCTCGGCCATCTTGACGGATTGACACTTGACTCGAATCAATTGCGATGTTGAAGAAATTCCGCGACAGAGGGGCCGAGCGCAGATGCGGCTGTAGTTATAATTAGGTAGCGGAGGAAGATCGGAGGGTCGTTGCGGAGGGGATTTTTTTTCTTTAGCGGCGACCAGGCTAATTCGTGGGGTGAGCGTCGCCGGCTGTAAGCGATAAACTCCACTGGCACTAGCAGATACCCTTGTGTCGGTCGTCAGTCTAGCGGCGCAGAACACGCGACACCAGTTCGAGCGTTAAATTAGGCGCATGCGAGAAACATCGACGGCTTGCATTGGTGTCTTGATGCCTTGTGCGGCAGAGCACTGAGCATTAACATGCGCTAGAGGAACTCATGCCGAAATTGGAGCTTTGAAACTAGCTCGGCCACGAAGAGGATACGATGAAGATGGCGGTGATTTGCCTACTTGAGCCATGCTGACGCCAAGCGCTTGCGAGAAGCTGGATATTGGATGAACTGAGTAGAATATGTGTTACTTGGTCGGACCAGATGTGCCAAATCAGCTATAAAAGATCAGATATGTCTAGATCAGGCTTTAACCCTGGGATAGCGATTGGTAGCGTACGACCTTCATGCAAAAGCCAATCTCATGTCTTTTACTTTAATGGAACGGGAATCGCTCAAACGTGGCACTAAGTATAAGATGCGATACCTACTGCAATTTGTGTAATATTGCCACGTACTTTAAGATAGTATTTCCAGAATCCAGCACTGGTATATTCACACGCAGTGCTGTTCTGAGCGGTTTATAGGTACATGTAGGTAATATGAAAGTCCCCCGCAATTATACTACTAGTAACAATGCACAATGGCCGATAGCCTCCTGTAAGACCCGGCTATGCGGTACTAGCAACCACACATGCTGAACATCACTCACTTGCGCTGCCTGGCTACGAGAAATCCCGAGCTCGTTCTAGCCTCTGGCAGCTAAGCTTACTAGCACGCTGCAGCCCGGCAAATTAGACTCACGCAATGTCGCCATGTGCTATCTTCGCGGGCAGCCGATCTGGGAATGAGGTGTCAAAACAATTTACCACAGGCTGCATTCGCGGGCTGCGATTGGCCAGGGCTTGAGCGAGGGCTGTCCGTCTTATCGGCGCAAGCCCTCCGTGGCCCGGAACTAAAACCCCGCCGCCCGCCAACGTCAACCACAATGGGAGAACGCAGGTACATCGCTAGGAGACACGGAATGATAGATGAGTACGTGATAGCGATGGTGCTGTATTTGATAAAGAAGGCTGATTTCTGCGATGATTATATTTCGAAAGGACTGAAGAAACAAGAACCCACAACTTTACTCTTAGACAATCATTATCCATTGTCTTCAAGCTAGAAACAGCTGAAACTTTGGTTACTAGCCGGGGCGATGTTAGAGCCCTACAAGTCTCGGCCTAGCAGCTGCCAGGTCTCGGCAGACGTACCGCCTTCTAGAAACAGTCTATGACTGGCAAGGCCACGCACCTGGGAGTTTGGAGATATCTAATGACCAGCCAACTCCCTCATCCTCCATCCACACTGCTCTCTTCCTTGCATTTATCCCAAGGACCCTGACAATTCGTGCCTTCAGCTGAAGCCAACAGTCTTGCATCGCCCCTTGACATATCGATAACAGAATTTGGCCACCAAACGTCGATCCAAGACCTTTTTGCGCATTCCTAGATTGCTTCACGCTTTCGTACCTATTCGGCGATAACAACCTGTCGAGTCCCGCACACGCACATTTAGCTGTAGTCACGCCGAGTCGCACAACATCACAATTTCGAATACTTCGGCAGAAGAATACATCGACGGTGCTTGCCGAGACGCCAGCAACTCTCCGGCGCTTCGAACCGCACCTTTAAACAAGCCGTGATCCGCGAGACTCACAGCGAGGTGCAACTTTCAGGCGCCTGGGCTCACCATCAGTACGGCAGCTGCTTACCCCTGGCCGATGAGTCATTTGCTGTGGAAATACTTCTGGGAAAACGATGTCGACAGGTTTCGGCGTCTGCTGGCCTCGGCCGGCGCCAATTCCCAGACAACTGCGAAGAACCCTGCGGTAGGCGTTGGCGCATCTTATTTGGGAGCGAGTCCCGGTAGTATCGGGACCTCTCCGAGAGCTACAGCCAAACCGCGAAAGACCCCAGGGTACAATTCAGGCGTTGGAAGAGCGAAGGATGGTGGCGCAGGTCTAGGTAAAGCGGAAGTGAACAGTCGCGACCACGCCGGTCTGACGTTGTTGCTGCGTGCAGCCTCTTCTCCTGATCCAAACGCTCTGGCTTTCGTCCAGGCCCTGATTGACCATCCCCATATCGACTTATACGCCCAAGACCCCGAGAGTGGCTGGAATGCCCTGCATAGGTCGCTTTATGCCGGAAATGCATCTATAGCCAGAGCGTTACTGGCGAAAGAACGTGGAGATTTGCTCAGTCATACTGTTGGTGCCGTGAATAAAGTTGGCCAGTTAATCAAGACCAAGGACCACGAGGGCAACAGCCCCTTTGACCTCTATAACTCGACCATTTCTGCGAGGTCGCTCGTACATCCGCCTCTGAAGTCCCCACTCGACGATGACTCAGACCTTGGCGATGGCGATTTGGATCAAAGGTCAGTATTTGTAGCTTCATATGGAGTAGCATTTGACATTTGATGCTGACCTGTTTCGCGATAGTACTGCTAAGATCGCGCATGGTAGTAGCAAACATGTCGAAGGAGATGAGCTTTTTGTGTTTGGAAGCAACAAAAATGTGTCCCTAGGAGTTGGGGATGAGGACGACAGGCAGTATCCTGAGCGAATCATGCTTCAGCGGCCAGATCAGTTGATCCAGCGGTTCTATCAAGATTATCTCACAGAGAAGCGCGTGGATGCCCCTCTTGATGTTGCCACAGATCTCGACACAATTCCCATCATAGTTCAAAACCGACCTTTGGTGATCCTAGATGTCGTCATGTCGAAACTGCATAGCGCTATTCTTACCGACGATCCGACCTGCAATCTGTATGTCTGCGGACATGGCCGTGGTGGAAGGCTGGGCCTTGGCGATGAAAACACCCAGTTCAAATTCACTCCCCTACATAGTGCTTTCGCAGATAAAAAGGTCCGCCAGGTTGCACTTGGGCAGAACCACTCGATGGCTGTTGTTGGAAATGGCGAATTATGGACTTGGGGCCTCAATTCTGATTCGCAGCTTGGCTATGTGCTGCCGCCTCCATTGAGAACAGATGAAGAGCCGATGAGTCTCATCCCTCGACAGGTGTTTGGTCCCCTCAAGAAAGAGATTATTCTCGGCATTGCGGCCTCTTCTATCCACTCTGTGGCTCACACCGGATCATCGCTGTACTGCTGGGGCCGCAACGTTGGCCAGCTTGCACTGATGGATTCTGATTCTCGATCTCTAGACCTGCAGCAGACGCCTCGAAAAGTTGCTGCATCTCTGCTAACTGCTCCAATCGAGATGGTTGCGGCGATTGACAAAGCCACCACCTGCTTGTTAGCGAATCACACAGTTTGGGTATTTACCAACTATGGATACAATCTTATCAGGTTTCCCATCCCCGACAGTATCCTCGATCATAGTCTCTTGGGATCTGTCTATTCGGACAAGCTCGGCATGTCCAGAAGGGACATTGAATACATTGCCTCTGGCGGGGAGACCATTGCAGCAGTTACGGCGCATGGTGATCTCTTCACCATGCAGCTGAGTAACAAGGGGGATGCTGGGGCTCCAACTCGTTCCAACACTGGCCTTGGATCAACGACTAATCCTGTTAAGATAAAGGGTGCGATCACGCAACCGCTCTGCATATGGGATTCTGGAAAAGACGGAGTCACTTCAGTCAGTGTGGGAGAGCATGGATCTGTCATTATCTGCACTGAATCCGGCGCTGTTTGGAGGAGAGTAAAGCGTATGAAAAGCAAGATTGAATCCTTCGTCGGTTCTACTGATACCAAACGAAAAGACTTCAAATTTCAGCGTGTACCATACATCACAGATTGCGTGGCCGTGCGAAGCTCTACTTTTGGGGCCTTTGCCGCCATTCGCAAGGATGTTAAAGTCATGTCCAAGGAGATTCGAATTGGTGAGCAGAATATCTGGAATGATGTTGCGTCTCTTCTTTGCTTGAAAGACTTTTATGCGCCTGAAGCTAGCTTTGAGAACGACTTGACTCGGAAATCTTGGACTGCTTCCATTATGAGAGAGGGCCCTGGTACTGTGGCCCATCGGATTCTGAGCTCTTCTGATATCGAAACAGATATGCTGCAGTGGCTGCAAGCCAATTCATTCTTGTACGACACCGATTTGGAAATTCGTACATCTACTGCCCCAGATATCAGGATACCAGTTCACGGCTGGCTTTTCTCTGGGCGAAGTACTATACTTCGCACGGCCCTGTCTGATTTCCGTTTTCAAGGCTCCCATACGCTTTCAGAATCATTTACGGTCGAAAATGTTGGCGATAGAATGGTGCTAACCCTGCTGCACGCTGATATTTACACGATGCTGAATATCGTGGTATATATGTACCAGGACAACATCCTACCCGTATGGAAATACACGCGTGAAGCTCCTTCACTAGCTCATCGCTTTCGTCAAGTTCGAACAGATCTGATGAAACTCGCCACGAGGCTCAATATGCCGAAGCTTGAGGCCGCAGCCCGGCTGCAAGCCGGCCTCGAAAAAACACTTGATATAGATCTGCAAGAAGCAATAAACGACCCCGTTTTCTTTGATGACGGCGACGTCGTATTGGAGTTGGACGGAGACGAAGTTACTGTCCACAGCCATCTTCTGTGTCAGCGATGCCCGTTTTTCGACGGAATGTTCAATGGCAGATCACAAGGACAGTGGCTGGCTGATCGGCGTCTCTCAACGGAGCAGGCCGAGCCAGTTCGAGTTGACCTGAATCACATTCACCCGGAGACATTCTCATACATACTCACATTCCTATACGGCGATGTTGGCGAGAAAATGTTTGACGATGTGATGGCTACATCCCTCGACGAGTTCTCGGAACTAGTTCTAGATGTGCTTAGTGTAGCCAACGAACTCATGATAGACCGACTATCACAAATCTGCCAGTCTTTGATAGGCAAATTTGTGACGAACCGCAACATTTCTAATCTTCTCAACGAGATTAGCCCGTGTTCAGTCGCAGAGTTCAAGACTACTGGGCTGGAGTACATCTGTCTACAGCTCGAATCTGTGCTTGAAAACCACTACCTGGACAGCCTCGACGAAGAGCTCTTATATGAGCTTGATGACAAAATCCGAGACAACCAGCTTGCGTGTTTTCCGTTTGCGAGGAGCGGAAGAGCAGAATTGCTTCTTCATGAGAAATATCCCGATCTGGCAGCGGACATTGAAGAAGAGAGGCGACGTCGTATCAAGGAAATGGCCTTCAAACAAGCACAGAGAGAAGAAGAAAGAAGAGCATCATCTTCATACAAGACTCGATTTGGAAGCTTAGACGACTCTATTCGAGGACCGGAAACCCCAGAGAAATCTAACAGACAATCCAAGATGATTCGGAACGAGCCATTTAGCCCAGCCTTGCGCCCCAAAGATTCTATGGCCGATATGATCTTTGATATGGAAGATGAAGGGCCTTCGGGAGGAAGCAGTATTGCATCGCCGCAGCTATCGTCGCCTCTGACTCGTACTGATAGTGACGTTGGGCCGATATCGAAGCTTCCAACCGAATGGAAGAGGTCAAAAGGCAAGGAAAAGGCAGAGCCACTCCAGCCACTCCAATCACCTGTCTCGAGCCTACCTTCTCACCAACAGCCGATCCTCGAATCAGTAACGCCCATTTCTAAAGAGGCCAAGCAAAGCTTGGAATCTCCGTATTCGGCGTCAAACTCTCCGTGGGCTTCTGCGGCGTTATCTACCAGTAAATTGGATCTTAAAGACATCATGTCTGAGGCCTCAGGGAAATCAGCGTTAACAGCTGCCTTATCAGCACAAAAGACGAAGGATTCAGCTGGCAAACCACTTTCCAAGTTATCCCAAAAGGAGCGCAAGAAGCAGATGCAGATACAGCTGGACGCGCAGATGGCGGCTCAAGAAGAGCAGGCCAAAGCAATCCCATGGGAAGCCCCATCGCCATCAAACAAGAAGCAGCCGCCGTGGAAGCCGGCAGCCTCTATTCCAAAGACCTCATTGCAGCAGGCTATGGCATCTGATGCTGCACAGCGAATTGCGATATCTACCAATACGAAGCCGCTAGTTGCGTCGGAGTCTGATGCTCGATCAGCGCAAAGACGGACTGCGTCCCCTGACACTCGATTCCCTGGACAGGGGCGCCCTGGCAACTCACCTTCTCAAAATCAAACAAAGCCAGGGGTGGACAAACCACCGAGTAGACCTCTGGTACCCCACTCGAAGTCCTATATTAAACCGGCGCCAAAGACAGAGCCGACTCTGGGAGTAAGCATGGCTGATATTATCGGACAACAACAGAGAGAGCAAGAGATGGTCAAGGAAGCCGTGGCGAAGCGGTCACTTCAAGAAATTCAAGAAGAACAAGCCTTTCAAGAGTGGTGGGATCAAGAGAGTCGTCGTGCACAGGAAGAGGAAGCCAGGCGGCATGCTAAGGCCAAGGGTACGGTGAAAGGAAAGGAAGAGGACGGAGGAGGCCGACGTAACCGCCGGGGAAGAGGGGGCAAGGCCCGAAGCAGCGAGCCGCCAAAAACCCAGCAAGCGGATGTTGAAGGATCAAATTCCAAAGAAGCAGCAGCCAAGACTGGTGGTAATGCATCTCGAGGCAGAGGCAGAAGCAGAGGAGGTAAAGGGAAGGCTGCCAGTGGGGGGTTGTGATTTCTTTTCCCGTTCTTGTTTGACTTGCTTGGCGCATTGGACGGCTACCCCGTCGATTAATACCTATTTTAGATATCCCGCTACTTTGATGCATTCTCTCGTAGTACGTGCTACTTTATACTAGCAATATCAATCATGATCTGACACGCTGTCTGTGTTACTATGTACCAATGACTGCCGACTTCCAGGCCACGGGAGCAGGCTTGCAGGAAGGAGAAGCAGCGCTAGGTCGGATTCATCTCATCAAACGCTGTGCATGAATCCCGAGAGCAGGAGAATGGCGGAGAAAGGGCCAGCACAGTTCATCAGACGTGCCAGCGCATCTTGCTGGGTGACACCAGCCATTCACAAGCCTTGGAGCCTCACCGACATAATTTTAGGGCCCTCAGCACACGGCTTTGCACGTTGCAAGCTCCGATGCCGTTTCATGTTTCACAAGCACTCTTTCACGTGTGCGAGTTACATTCAAAGCCGCTAGGATACAGACTACCTGTACAGTACTACTAGTAGTAGCAGTAGGTTTCCATGAGGGGGACTGACAATTCCGTCTTGGTATAACTCAAGCCGCTGCTGATATCCAGCCATTGCCACATACCCTTGCGTGCTCAACACCCAGGATTTGTTAATCTCCATGTCTCACCGTGCCAAGGCAAGCCTCGATTGAGCTGATCCAGCCCAGCCCATTCCGGCTAGCCGAGCAGCGTGCGTTGCGTTGAACCAAATGGACTGCATCGCCCAATGTCCACATCGAATGCTCCGTGCTCTCTTATGCTGTAGTGTACTGTAGCACTGTCAACCGCCGCTACCAGGGCACGCAGCTGTGTCTGCCAGGTACCGCGGCCATTAACTGTGTCCGTCGCCTTGACATGGTTTTAGCGCGTGGCCGGAGATCATGGACATCATTGATGTGACTCTGACAATGGCGCGAGAATGGCACTTCCCCACACCACAGCTTGGGGGATTGCTCGCTCGCTATCAAAGGCCTGTGCTTTTGGTGGCGCCAGGCGAAACGACTCAATTCGATGCCGCCCTGCAGCGCTTCTGGGCCCAGCGGTGTGTCGGCAGTGGGTGGCTTGAGCCAGAGGTTCCGAGGAGGTACCAACTCCGGGCTGAGAGATGCTGCCTCTTTGATCGTTTCTCTCTTCAGCAGTCATCTGTGGTAGATAAGCAATGCATTGGTTAATATACACACACACGGGCTCTGTCACTGGTTGATAATGCCGGTGCCTGAGTCGCAAGGCATGTCCTACTGACGCTATTCTCTGGCTTATACGAAGCACGAGACCAATGACTGGAGCTGATATGAGCCGGCGCGGTATCGGTATCTGGGCAGCTAGAGCACAGTAAGGAACACTGCTGGACGCTAAAGCGTAGCATTCGATACCTGGAGCTTTCAATCCATAGCACTGACTCTACCTTGTACCCACCCCAGGCCTATACTGCTCCTGGTCCCATCACTGCGCAACCTTGCAGGTACTTGCCAGTTGCTGTGACATACCGCCGCTAAACCGGCTTCCATGGCCTCCACCAACGTCGTTCCGTCCCCCGGCCGTCTCAAAACCTTATCAGCAACCATCAATCTCGCGGGCGAGCACGAAAGGCATCTGATCCTCGCTCTTTCATCTCCCCTCCGAGGCCCTGCTTCGCCCATCTCCCACCCTCAGATCCCGCCGCTGGCCAAGGGCCTTACAACAGTCTGGGCGCCGCTGCCCAGCTCGCACGCTGCCCGTTGGCCGATGACGAACACCCCCGTCCCCTGGCGCTGCTATCACGGGGTCCCTGGGTCGGACGAGTGCCGGGGCGAGTGACTCTGCCTGTTAAAAGGGAGCTCGCGTCCTGTGACGATACCCGTCTCCACAGCCTCTATCGATTCGATACCGGGCTTGCTGCTGCTGCTGCTGCTGGAATCTAGACGTGCTTCTGCCGGGCGGATCGCAACGCCTTTGTCTTCTCTGCTTCGCAGATAATCTGTAGCGCCATTTTGCCCAATCCGTCCATATCATCTAGTCCTGTGCATCCATCTATCCATCTGCATCTGCATCTGCTCTGGCTGCCTGGCCGAGCAGGACCCCATCAAGGTCCTTTCGTTATCCCATCTTCCCCTCTGCTGCCTGGCGAATTAGCCCAGGTTGCCTCGTTCGCGGACCTCGATTGACCAGTCATCGGCCTCAGTTGGCATTTGGCTGCACCGCATTCGAGGGCCGCCAGAATTAGGTCGAAAATCCTTGCCTTGCTGCCCATATCTGCTCGACGTGAGGGCGCCGGTCTGCCGCATTCGAGAGCGGACGGACGACACATCCCATCGACGACTCCCGGAACCTCATCGCCCACGCCTACGACATGGAAGAGCAGTCTCAGTACCAGACCGACACCCCTATCCGAATTTGATCGATCGCCTTCCGATTCCCTCTGTCTTCACGTCCCTCTTTGAAACATTCGGTTTCGGGAGCCGATAAAAGACACTATCCCCTCTCTTCTTCCCATCTCTTCCTCCTTGACCAGAGATGCATCAGCAAGCCCGAGTGCCTCCGAGGCTCGCCTCGCCGGCAAGATCCCCGATGCGATCCAATAGCCTGAGAGACGGTGTATCAGGATCTCGGCCGCGAGCGGGATCGAACCTATCGACCAGGGAATATACGAGCTCGCCGATGATGGATCAAGGAGAGCTGCCACCGGAGCGAGGAGGAGGACTGCCGGACCAAGCAGGGTTGCCGGCCGCATCAGTCAAGAAGCTGGATCAAATAGTCCAGGTAGGTTGGACAAATGCTCCTCTATATAGTGGTCAATGGGCTAACGTCAATCTCACTGATAGAATTTCCACACCAAAATTGCTGCCGTCGTCGTCGCCTCGCGTATGAAAGTAAATCCAGTTTGCGGAACTAGTGGAGTGCCAAAAATCAATAAATGGGTATGATTCATTTTGCTGCAGCAGACGAGAGACTTTATGGGCTGACTATTGTGCAACAACAGTTCCAACTCGAAACCGAGGAGATTGACGAGTTCAAGGAAGAGCTGGGGATATGGAAGAACAGCGGTAGCCTCGAGAACCACCCGCCGCCGATGGAGATTGAGATCTATCTTGATGCGTCAAGCCTGAAAGAGAACCAGAGCCTCGTAATCATCGATGAGGATGGAAAGAGGTGGGATGTCCTGGAGCAGCTCACTTCATCAACATCTTCAAGTGGCAGCGATTCCCTCGCCACGGTGAGAAGGCCTACTGAGGTAATACTCGAAAGGTGGCGGGTGGAGTTGAAAACGACCCCCGACAGGCATTTGGACGACTTTGGACCGATCTTACCGACCATTTACAAAAAGGCCATTGTCTTCTTCCGATCTCTCTTTGTAGCCACCAAGTTATTACCAGCCTGGAAATTTGCTAGCCAAAGCATCGCCAAGGGCTCTCACCCTGCTCTAATTCCTCAATGCAGGATCCATATACCAAACTCTGATAGACCAAGGCCTGACCTTTTGAAGAATCCCATAGATGGAAGGCGGGACGCAGTTACGGAGTACATGTTTGGAGATCTTGAAGTGCCGGTGGGACGGCTATGCACCAGCGTCATTTACCGAAACGACTGCCAATTCCGCGTTGACGACTCAGAGTCGCTTCTAAGCTCCCGCTTCATGGGAGTTGACGAGAATTTTTTCAAGCCATCATTGCCACAGCGACACATGACTGAGGTTGGCTCGCTCAAGGACCACCGTCGGGGAGTGAGTATGAACGACGTTCAACAGACGTATGGTAGTTTATCAACCTTCCATGGTGATGGACCGATGGGCACGAGCCCCATATCTGCACTTCGCAATGTCAAGCCGCCAGGTTCAGACACGAGCTCACCCCCGGCATCACTGCCTCGCCAAACTGATGCTGGGGCGGCTCCTCATTCACTGCCGACCTCTGGAGGGCGAGCATCTGCGGCGCGGCCTACGGTCCGCGTTGGGGAGGACCGAAGAAGACCATCCATATCTTTCCAACCTTTCAAAGCCGGCTCCCTCTCTGGATCTCCTGTCCCCCGACAGAGTGAGCCAGCGTCGCCTGCATCACTTACTAGACCTAGTTTACCATCGCTTCGACAGCCAGGAAACCGATCTTCATTAACCGCGGGCATGCCAGCTTCCCTTCGTGGTGGGCCGCCAGCGGTAAATGCCATTGATTCGCCTACAACAGGCTCTCCGCGACCGGCATCCGCTAGTCGATATAGCAGCAGCTTTACGCACCGGAAAGGGCGTTTGTCGATTGGAGCCACGAGCCGGGCAGGTGATGAAGAACAGAACAGCAGTGGAAGACAGAGCCTGTCTTCGTCAATTGTGCAGCCTGGCTCCGGATTTCTTGCCGAGGTAGGAGCCGGAAGCTATAGTTCCCTCCAGACCGATGAGGATGATATTTCCGACTTCCTAAAGGCTCTGGATAGCAAAAAGACACTCAAGTCATTTGAGCCGACGACAAAGAAGGGAGAGTCGGCGACGAGCAGGACGGTAGCTCAGCTGTCCAAGTTTCACATGATGAAGGATTCGAACAATGCGCTTACAGAGTCGATGACATCCTCGATGCAGCTCAACCGCTCCTCGACCGTTTCTAGCAGACAGCTCAACAATTTTGGCGGTATTGGTGGACCGATTGCGGTATCTACATCCACGTCTCCTGGGAAGCCGGTGTCACCGCACACGCCACACACACCCGCGATACCATCTCGCTTAAGCGAGAATTCCATTATTGACTATGCTCCATCCTACAAGAGGGTAGAGCCTCCAGAACGAGGAGAGGGACAGTCGCCCAAGGCTACTCGTTCCCAGAGACAAGGCACTACGACTCAAGATGGCACGACTGCAATTGACATTCCCCTGTCCCCTAGACTGGGCACTTATCACCGCCGATCCAGCTCAGTTGCTCAGCAGGTTCGAGCTATAACCGATGATGAGGAGGCTGATTTGCCATTCGCTACACATCGGAGCATTAGTCTTGGGGCAAATGATAGAGAGCCCCCAACCTTGAGCACTCTTCTCGGCCGACAAATGGAAGAGCAGTGCTCCGGACAGCAGGAAGGCGCATCGACCGCGCTTCGCCCAACAGCCGAGATGCCAACTTCCGAGTCATCGGAGATGATTCAGCGAGGCTCAGTGAGTGATACGCCCCCGGACGCCTTTATATCAGCCTCGCAGTCGAGCTTTTCCTCACAGCGACGGCGGTATCCCGGTATGGCTGGCCGCCGCCGAAACACGCCTCGAGGCAGCTTCAATGGGTCGACCAGTAGGCTTGGTCGCTCAGATGAAGAAGCCGTTGGCGAAGAGCCGCTAGTATTTACTCTTTCCGAGATGGATGCAATGGGAAGGCGAAGCCTAGAAGAGCGCCGCGGAAGTGGTGCCGCGTCCAATGATCGACCTTCCTTTGAGCCGCGAGGTGTGACTCGAAGAGGATGGGCTGAGTGAATTGTTCAAACTCATGACCTTTTTTTTTCTTTTTTTACAACTTTTTGCTTCTGCTGATTAAAGATTGGTTGATTGATTGATTGATTACAAACAGATTGGTTAATAGATTCGTCATCTTGCTGAAATTCCCCCCCAACGCCGAAGGGGTTTTCGAGATAACGCTTTGTTATAATGAATGATTTGGATACTTGGGCCACAGTTGGCGGCGTTAATTGGTTTCTCTCATAAAATTGTCTTTTTTTATTTCAGTGCTTTTTTTTCTCTTACTTTTTATATCGGATATTGGTGACAAGGAAGCCACCTCAATGGCACGGATATCTGGAGTTAGTCTTCATCTTTTTCTCACCATTTATTCTTCTTTTCTACTCATCTCCGCATTATCAATTGTACCTGCTCTCCTACTCTACGCAATATCCTTTTTTTCTCCTCTTGTGAGCGGTTTGTTTATTTCTGCTGTGTTGTTACTAGTTTTTGCTACCACTCCTACCCCCTTTTGGGTTATGGGTCTGGCCTGAAGAAGAGCCTGTGTATATATCAACAGGTAGCAGTTGAATGATGTGTTTGGACAGGTGTTTGTTGGGTCTACAATGAGTGCAGCATTGGAGAACGTATGGCGGCCTTGAAGCAATGTGTGAAGTAGGTGAAGCTATTATTTAAATGGTTGCAAACGTGAAAACGAAAACGTATGAGAGGTGCATATATGCATACATAGGTATATGTCATGCGTCGTTCTCATTGTGCATACTTGTATCTGGCTATAACTACTTATATATCTCTACGGCGTTGCAGTAGCTCTACGACAGCTTCATATGAGTCTCCTACCAGCCTCACAGCAAGTATTAATTTATTAAGTTAGTATTAGTAGTCCAGCTAATACTACCTACTGCTACTCCCGGTTTTGGGCACGAATCAGCGGGATCACGAGATGGGCAGGGAAGCGAGCGATCCCTAGGCGTGGCGACAGCGTGGCGCGCGGCCAGCCACGTCATGGCTGTGCTGCGGTGCTGAGTCTCGTCCAGACAAGAGGGGCGGAACAAGCTTGGGCTGTTAGCGCATTTTGCAACTAAGCATCTGGTGCTATAGGCAGTTTAACGTCCATGTTCTCTAAGGTATATACAGTATCTGATAGAGAAGTTGCCTTGCAGGTGCAGGGAATGCATTGCTCATTGCTGGCACTGAATAGGCATGTACCTACCGAGCACAGCCTAGAACAGAGTTGCTGGTAGACTTGATAAAAAGACAGACGAAGTTGGCGACAAATAATCAAAACAATAGGAAACAATGCCACAAGCTGTTCCATGGATAATAACCTGTAATCTACTTGGGCCCTCTCCTTTTCCCCTCGTTTGCGGTGCAGATACCCGAAAGCCTCGCTGCGGATGACGAGGTTCCTGGCCAAGGCGCTGTAGAAGGAGCACCGCAGTGCCTAAAAATGGACGACGTAACTCCACACCTTTTAAACTCGTGCTTAAGGTACGCTGAGTACTTGCATGCATCTGCGCACTGGGTGGCTTAGCCAGCAAGCTTGCAGGTACCCTTTGTCGAACTTGTCTCGGCCACCAGCTCCGCGATCTTCCCTTTTACAACCTCAAGAATCCTGTCGCTTTCCCTACCTCAAGTTTCATATCGCCAAGCAGCTGCTGTGCTGTTTTTTTCCCTCAAGGCGCTGCGATTTGCATCCGACGACAGCCCAATACCTCGTGCGACCGTTTTGGCCTCAGCGCTCGTTCCGCCCTTCAGCTTTCGTCATACCTCTGTCTCTGTATCCACCACCATGTTCCGAGCAGCGGCGGCTGGGCCGTTTGACGAAGTCGTCAGTGAGTATCCTGCGGGCCTGTAGGAGAAGCATCGCGGAGGACTCTCAGAGATGTCTTCTCTTTTTCTTCTTCTTTTGCCCTTTCCTTTGTGCGCTTGCTAACGCCCGCTGCAGCCAAGGCGACTGACGAGAATCTGACGTCGGAAGACTGGGGCGCCATCATTGAAGTATGCGATAAGGTGTCTGGCGACCCGAACGGCGCCAAGGAGGCGGTCCAGAGCATGATCAAGAGGCTAGCTCATCGCAATGCCAATGTCCAGCTTTACACCCTCGAGGTATGTTCTTCCCTTTGGTGTGTGTCGCGATGGTGGCATTCCCCCGCTCCCAGAATCTCGCGGCAAATAGGTAGCTAATCAATGCCTTGTCTCCTACCAGCTTGCGCACGCTCTGTGCCAAAACTGCGGAAAGGCGATGCATCGCGAAGTCTCCAGCCGTGCCTTTACCGAAGCCCTGTTAAAACTCGCCAACGACCGCAATACCCACCACCAGGTCAAGAGCAAGATCTTGGAGAAGATGCAGGAGTGGACCGACATGTTCAGCAGTGACCCCGACTTGGGTATCATGAGCGACGCATTCCAAAGGCTGAAGCAGACCAACCCTTCTCTGCACCCGCCCAGTGCCCCCCAAAAACAGGGCCTGACCGATCAAGATCGACAGAAGGAGGACGACGAGCTGCAGATTGCTTTGAAGCTCAGCTTGCAGGACGAGGAACAAAAGAAGGTGACTCAAGCAGCGTCGTCAAACTCGGCTGCAGGATCTAGCAACCAGCAACAGCAGAATGCTCCTGCTTCCACCGCGGTGCCATCGGGGACTACGGCTGCTACCGTAAGCAGAGTGCGTGCCTTGTTCGACTTTGAGCCCACCGAACCCGGCGAACTGGAGTTCAAAAAGGGCGATGTCATCGCTGTGCTGGAGAGCGTATACAAAGACTGGTGGCGCGGGTCGCTCAAGGGAAAGACGGGCATCTTTCCTCTCAACTATGTAGAGAAGCTGACGGACCCTACGCCGGAAGAGATGCAGCGGGAGGCCCAGATGGAGGCTGAGGTTTTTGCCGAGATCAAGAATGTTGAGAAGCTCTTGACGCTCCTGAGCGCTTCGAACATGGGACCACGAGAGGAGGATAACGAAGAGATTTCGGTGAGTGAAGCTGTGCAAGGGATTAGGCACAATTGTCTTGAAATTGTCGTGTGTTATGAAATCGCTAACTTTTTTCCAAAACCAGAAATTATACCACCAGACGCTCGCGATCCGCCCAAAGCTAATTAAACTGATTGAGAAGTATTCGCAAAAGAAAGGTACCAAAGCCACGAATATCCAGTCTCCATTCTACTCAACCAGAGCAGTGTCACTAACAACAGGTCGTATAGATGATTTCACCCAGCTAAACGAAAAATTCATCAAAGCCCGAAGAGACTACGAATCTTTACTAGAAACGTCCATGTCTCATCCTCCTCAGCACAACTACCAGCAGTATGCCATGCGCCCAGGTCACCAGGCGTATCCTCCACCTGCAGGCACATACCCACCTCAGGGGCAAGATCCTCAGAGATTCTATACTCCTGGTCCTCAAGGTTCGATTTTGCTCTCACCATTTTTATAACTCTAGGAAGCGAGGATATCAGTTCAGTTGCTAACCGTTTGTATAAGGCCGGCCACAGTACCAGCAGACTTCCTCCCCACCTCCTAACTTCCCACAGCCTGGTGCACCAGCACAGGGCTCTTCTCATCCTGCACCAGCGCCGTTTTACGTTGCAGGTGCTGAGACTCCAGGCCAGCCACCTGCTGGTCAACATGGAATCCCCTCCAATAGCAGTCAGCCTCCTCCACTCACAACTACCACGTCGCCGCCACCTCAGAACTTCAATCCCTTTCAACAGCCTCCCAACCAGCAGCCTCCAAGCACCTACGGCGCCCAGGAACTAGCTACTTCCGTATATGACTCTCCCATTGCTCCCAACAATCCCAGCTCTGCGAATACGTTCAGCAGCTCTGTCTATTCCCAGGATGGCCCTGCCGTTCCTCACCCGAACGATAATGAGGCCATTCCTCCTTGTTCTACGCAGCAGCAGCCGACATATCAGAGCTACCAGCCTCATCAGCAGTCACCCTCACAACAGCCCCAGAATGCCATGGCCCCTCCACCGCTGCATCCCTCGGGACCCAGCTACGAGAGTCGCCAGAACCAACCTGGTCAACCAGGCGCGGGCGCGGGCGCAGGCTCTGGAGGTCAATATAGGCCGTATGTGCCTCCTGGCTCATCGGAGCCTAGTGCTCCAGGCCCAAATGATTATTACCGCCAACCTGGTGTCTATTAATTTAGCTAGAGAGGTTAATGTGTGTTGGGGGAGACGTAGGTAGAAGAGCTGGTTTTTTGTGCGTATGTAATTAGTGCAACGATGGTCACGGCAATAGGAAAGGCGAATCTACTTTTATATTCTTTCAAAGAGAGAAGATTGTTGTTTTCTTTCAGCTTGATTTCTGGGGTCATATGAATGAATTGTCTAGCGTGGACTGGCACAGATATCTTATTCCCTGATTTATTTATCCTGATACTGAATGATTCTCTGCTGTCCAATAACTCCACTACTTTGCCTTGTGTAATAGATATCGTAATTAATTCTTCTCGAAAACAGATATCTTTAGAATGATAATTGATGCTTCGACTCATCTTCATCAATTGATACCACAGTTATACTCATATGTATCATGACAATTCATAAACAATCTAGCCAAAGTCAGGCTCCTATAATGCCGTAGATGTGTTCCCAGCCCAGCTTGACCCCCAAGTTCATATCTCATAATCATAATCATAACAGTTAAACAAAAGGCACCAGCCCGCTCTCTACCACCGTCGCCCATACGCACTATCCTCCGGCCTCTGCACCTTCTTCCTCGCCATCTTCATCATCCCCGTTGAATCTCGGGCTCTCCTGAGATCAGCCTCCACCTCATCCTCGTTGACAGCGACGAAATGGGAATTGTTGTCTTCCCGGCCGCGAATCGGCTTGAACAGATCAATGATTTCGTTGATGCCCAGCTTGAGCGCGCCCTTCCTGGAGCTGCCTTCGATGGTCTGCTCGGCGAGGAGGCGTTTCTTCTCTTGGAGGGCGAGGATACCGTCTTCGACGGTGTGAGTGACGGTGAGTTTGTAGACGACAACGTCGATGGTTTGCGTGAGACGATGGACACGGTCAATGGCCTGCTCTTCGACGAACTATAACGAGTTAGTACACTGTTCTTGAAGGAAGTATCTTCTTTGTCTAATATAAAAAAAAAAGGGAAAAAGAGACAAGGAGACTTACGGGGTTCCAAAATGGCTCAATAATAATAACCCTCGTCGCAGCAGTCAAGTTTAAGCCCAAGCTACCACACTTCAAGCTACACAGAAGTACTCTTGTCTTCTTGTCCTCTCGCAGTTTTCGCAAGCTCCTTTCTCGCTCATCGTTCTTCATGCTACCGTCATAGCGCGTGAAGCGCAGCTGTTCTTTACGAAGGAACGGCTCAACCAGGTCCAGCATGGAAGTAAACTGCGAGAAGACGATAAACTTGTGCTCGTGGGCCTCTGCGCGTAGCAGCCTGGTGAGTTCGCGAATCTTGGCGGAGGAGAGAATGCTGAGCTTGTCGCCTGGTGGCGAAGGGTCATACTCGGATGAACCATGAGACTCGCTTTCGTCAGAGTCCGATCCTTCTTCTTCTTCTTCGTCTTCTTCGTCGTCTCCTTCTTCTGAATCAGTCTCGGATTCAGAATAATCATCCGAAGCATCATCAGAAGCAGAAACAGCGACCTTTGATTTCTTGGGCTTCTTATCTGTAAGCGTCTGAGCAGCCAGATTCTTGGTAATTTCAGAAACAGATAAGAGTGAGTCATCATCTGAATCGTCATCCACTGACTTGTACCCTTTCTCCTTTCTGGCGATGGAGTCATCCACCACAAAGCTGTCGAGATTGCTCTCATCATCGTCATCTTCCTCAGAATCTTCAGAGTCCTCTGATCCTATCGAGTCTCCTCCACCTTCTGCATTTTCATCTTCCTCTCCGCCAGCCTTGCCTAGTCGCAAAGCTCCTCTCTCGTCTTCCGAGACAAGCCAGCTGCCATCAGCCTCTTCTTCGTCTTCGTCTTCACTGTCGTTGATTGTGTTTCGATTTTGACGGCGGCGAGAAGTTTGCTTTGGCTCTTCTTCTTCTTCTTCATCGCTGTCAACCACTGTATTGCGATTTCGTGGCCTCCGTGTTCTTGGTCTAGTCTCTACATCATCATCATCATCTTCTTCTTCTTCTGCTTCTTCATTTCTGCTCTTTGCACTCTTCTTCGGCTCTTTCTTCTTCGGCTCCATCTTCTTGGACTCTTTCTTCTTTGATCCGGAAGATACGATTTTTGTAGCCTTCTTGGGCTCCCCTTTTTGCACCTCAGTCTCTCCATAAAAGAACGCCAGATCCGAAGCACACTCGGCACAGTTGTCACTCCCAGCATCCCGCTGTTTCTTCTCTACCGGCCGGCCACAGATGCTGCATTCTTTGGTACTTATCCCCATACCTGACAGCAAATCGGCCACCGAGTCAACATCCGTATCTTGCTGTTTTGGACTTGAATAGCCCGTGGATAAGGCGTCCTTGTCTGCTCCTAGCTTGCCTTCGAGAAGCTTTGGGTGATTGCACGCTTGCCTTAGACGTAGCAGCAGTGTAAAGGCATTGGCGTAGCTTATCTTCTCCTTCATCATCTTGGTCATGCTTCGGTCGGCGCGAGCTTCCAATCTTTGATAAAATCTGCGTTCCGCGGGAGACAGCTCGGCAGCAACAGTGACTACCTTGCGGTTTGTGTGTCTGAACCCGTTGATAGTGGCTGCGCCATCAGCAGACGGCACTCCACCAGGAACGAGTGCGCCATCCTGTTTCAAGATTTCTTTTGTCCGCCTCTTCATGAAGCAGCGAAGAAAGCTATGAAGTCTTCCAAGAGCAATATGACCTTTTCCACCCTTCAGAGGAAGTTCTATGTGATCTTTCCACGCTCGAAGATCGCTGTAGGGCTTAATGCGAAGAAAATTGATGAGAGACTGCAGCTCCTCGAGGTTGTTCTGCATCGGCGTACCGGAAAGACACCAACGATATTCGGATCGTAGTGCGCAGCAAGCCTTGGTAGCTTTCGCATTGCGGTTCTTGATAGTGTGCGCCTCATCCAGGATTACTCGCCACCAATGAAGCCCAAAGCAGCCTCCCTTGTCGCCATCCGTAAATCTACCATGCTCAGAGACGAGAATCTGGTAAGTAGTAATGACAACGTCATAGACCTTGAGATCTTCAGAGCTCTTTGTCCGCTGAGGCCCATGGTGTACGAGAACTTTCAATCCCTGTGTTGTGACTACCTTCTCGTTGATTTCCGATTCCCATTGCCTGATGAGTGCTAGAGGGGCAACAACAAGAGTCGACTTGTTAATGTTCTGGAACGATTTCTGCCAGCCATCTTCGTCCTTTCCTGGCTTTTGATTGAGGAGGATGAGTGAAATCGACTGCAGCGTCTTTCCCAGGCCCATGTCATCGGCAAGCAGCCCGCCTTTGGGGACGGTTCCCTTCTTGACCGGCCCAAGTTCACGGCCTCGCATCCAGTTGACGCCTTCAACTTGGTGAGGAAGCAGTGGCACCTTGAGGCCATCCACATTGCCGTCTTTGGCAATGGTTTTGGGATCTCTTGGCACTGAGCTATCCTTGACTTTCTTGTCTTGTCCTCGTAGTTGTGGTTGCTGCGCTTCGTCGGCTTCCACTCCTTCATCGTCATCGCCCTCCATGCCTCCCTCCAGCAAGGCCTTTAGATCCTGGTTAGCTTTGGCAGGATCTGTGTAGAACGTCTCGTCTACAAGACGCGGTTGGTGAGGTATTGGCGTTGATGTCGATGTCGGTCCCGGTCCGATCGAAGAGAACATGGGTGGCGGAGGAGCATGGCGAGCTTCGTAGGCTGGCGCTCTGGGTCCAGACACTCGGCTGCTGTCGAGATGATGCTCTGGACGGGTCTTCTGACGGATAAAGATGTCGGCTTTCTGCTTACGAGAGGACATCATCTTGGTCGGATGCCCAAAGGTGGGACGCTCCGTTGCAGACGCAAATCCGCTGCTTGTCTCAGCTTGCGCATTGCCATTGCGAGAGGACCAGTCGTTCATCAAAACGGTGATGTCAGTGTCGCTATCAGGCGACTGCTCTCGCTTTTTGCCATCGCTGCTGGCAGCCGCAGTCCGCGGCGTTCTTTCTTTGACCATGTTTGGAGTTGCTTGCTCGAGAGAGACTGGTGAATGTCAAAGTAGGAGTTTGGGCAATGGCGGGGCAAGGCTTTAAGGGTCCAACTGTTGACTTATTGGGCGTCGATTTTTATGCCCTGGGCCGAAATCACTAGGAGAGAACGAGAAGCAGGAAAACCTGTTTAAATTAGGTAAAAGAGAGAAGAGAAATGCAACGAAGGTCATGATTGGTGGCTGTTGGCTTCTCGTTCCGTTGTGCCGTCCTCACTGCATCTTGCATGGAACCGTGCGGTCGTAAACGGCCATACAGCTGCATTCACGGCTGCCACATGCCAGCAGTCACTCGCAAGTAAATTGCAGACGCCATGACATAATTGCCCCAGCAACTGACGGCCGCCACACCAAAAGCGAGAGGCGTCCAGTAACCTAACAAGCACTGTGATGGATAACGGGAAGCCTACAATTTCACACAGTGTTTGTAGTGGGGGTCAACGGCTACAAGACTAAGATTCTTTTCGCGGAAAGCTGTAGAGCTACAACGGCTTCGGTGGTATATAGTTTAGATTTAGCTATGCCTAACAGCATTGAAATTTTTGATGTGAGAATGTAATGACATCTCCAGCCTTTATTCTGATCCTTTCTGGGCCCCCATATCCTCATCTTCAGATTCTGAGCTTCTGTATCGCCAGGTCATTACTCACGCCTCATCCACAAGCAAGATTTTTCCAGTACCGAGTCCCAAGAATTTAGTAAACCAGCTTGAAGATGTCGTTCTTGACGAGGAAGCCAGTAATCTCGCCACCGGGACCCTGGCTGACGCTGACCTTGAAGTTCTGGACAAAGTTTATCAGGTTCTCGTCCTCGTCAACCTAGGGTTAGTTGTATACGTCAGCGACATCCCATGGTACTTAGTATTACTTGGGTATCTGTTACCTTGAGCTTTCCTGTTACCAGAATCAGGAGATCGTTATCGGCGAGCTGGGCATCGAGGGTGGAGAGCTGGTGACCGCTCATCTTGAAGGGGAGGCTCTACACAGCCGTTAGAACTAGCTTCTCCGGTGCATAGGTAAGAGTGTTATATACCGTGAGCTTCTCCAGAATAGCGTTGGCACCCTCAAACTTCTGAGATTCGAAGGTAAGGACGGACTGGGGAGTCTGTGTAGAGCGTTAAAACCTCATCGACACGCCGTTTGACCGAGTCGCAACCTACGTAGACGGCAGCGAGGCCGGCAATGTTGGTGCTCATGCCCGTAAAGAAGCCATTGACAAACTGCTCTGTTCGAGGAAGCGATTTCGCGTTAGAAAGCTCAGCTCAACGGTAGCTGCATCGTAGACACATACTGGCGATTTCCTCGACGTCTGTTGCAGTTTTGCGTGATTAGTTCGTTACGGCGCATCGCTAGAGGGGGTTGTTTGACGTCTTACTGGCCATTTTGACGGTTGGGGGTTCGATTTTCGTGTGGAAAACTGGCGGCTGTAAGTCTCGACTCAGAAATCAGAGGTCCGGAGAGGTCGTGGGGAGGCGAACAAGAGATGGTAACTGGCAGTTGGATTTATCGCAAAATGTGCCCAAGGCTGTGAAGACGATAAACGCAGGGAGGGATGGTGGGGTAGGCAGAAGAGGGACACACAGTGCAAATTATCGACTAAGCGCATATAGCTGGGTCGTAGCTGTATAGCTGCATAAATGGTGGGATAGGAGCTCTGATAGCGGGGCGCATGCATCTAAAAGGATGTCCGTCTATATCTTAAGCCGCCAAATTTTTTCAAAGTTTCGCAGAGTGTAGGATTTTCCACTCCAACTCTAGGGCCAAAGCTGCAAGTAACCCGACACATTTTTCTCCTTTTTCCTGTGTATCTTGTTGCTGCAATCGCAGCAATGAATTGATCTACAACTATAATGGTAAGTCAATTGGCTTTTATACCAGCTACATGCCGCCCTCTCTCCTGATGATAAAACTTAAGAACGGCCAACTGAATTTCATGTTGAATTCTTAATCACCAACTTTTTGTCTGACTACACAAACACACTCTTCATTGCGTGCTTCTCGCTATATGACATTCCGTATGGGAAATGTACAGCCGCTAACAAGACTGCAATACAGCTCGGCAATGGCGGTTTTTTCCAACCCTCTACGCGACTCGTTTGAACAACAACTTGCCTTCGTACATGGCATCCATCCGATTCTCCCATGTAATCTCAACGCCAGATGCTTTCCCATCTGCCCCCAGCTTGAATTCTGCTGCTACAAATTCCTCGAATCTGAGGCCAGACCATATCGACGCAGGTAGATACACTATCCAATAGTCGCTCGTGACATGGTTGAAGCGCATTGAATAGTTCCATGTTGTCTCTGGACGATGGGCGACCAAGATGCTTTCGCCCAGCTTATCTGGGTGAGGCTCTTCGCGAAGAGTAATATTGCCGTATCCTGGATCGTAGTATGTGCCCGCAAACTCGCTCACAGCCAACGTAGGGGGCGATGCGGGATCTTGTCTCTCGGGGTAAAGGATGTCCACGGCATTTGCATACTGCCAAGACATCTCTTTCACCACTTTGTCCCATCTGTTTTAAAGTCAGTAACTCATGCACGAGTAATTTGAACGCTGGGCTTCAAGGTCAACGTAAACATACTTGGCACCGTAATCCGCACGCTCTTTCTGGGGAATTCCAAGCTTATCATCGATGAGCTTCCACGCAATGGTTTCTTCCAAAGGCTGGCTTATTGCCGTATTCCCAAACACCACCACTCCATACATGGCCTCTGGGAACCAATATACCTCGGACGCAAAAGCATGCATACCTCCACTATGGGTATACACCACATGACCCTTGTGTAAAGTCCTCATCCAGCCCAGCCCATACAGCATAAGATCATATCCAGGCGCGGGATTGGCATCCCAGAGCGTCCTGGGCGATCTAATGTCCTTGTGCACATCTTCAGAAAGAGGCCCGGACTGGTGGAGCAGGCTTTTCACCCACTTGGCATAGTCAAGAACATTGGAGAGTGCTGCTCCTGCTCCGCTGACTTCTACCACAGACATGTGAGGAACCTCATTATACTTCTCTTCGTCCAGATCCCAGTAGTAGCCTGAGGCCAAGTGCTCAGGCCCATCTAGAGCTTCCTGTAGGTCAAACTTGGTCGAGTTCATGCCCAGTGGCCCCCATAGCTTCTCCTTGAGCACTTCTCCAAGCCACTTACCCGTGATCGTCTCGACAACATGCGAGAGGACCACAAACATCAAGTTGCAATACAAAGGCTTTACGCGAGGTTCGTAAGTAAGTGGCAGGTTTCTCATATTTCGGACGATATCCCGCGGAGTTACCTCCTGTCCATCAATAACTCTGTGAAAGGAACGATCGTGACGAGCCATGCCTGTTCGGTGGCTGACAGCATCGTTCAAGGTGATGTGATTCGTCGCCCACTCGTCTTGCAGCACGAAATCGTCGCGGATTATGGACGAGATAGGCGTTTCCCAGCCTTGCGACAAAGCTGAATAGTTGCCAGAATGAATCAAAGCGGATAGGACCGCAGCCACTTGCGCCTTGGTTGTCGAGGCGCCATACCACAGAGTTTCTGGAGTAGCCGGAACATCGGGCAGCGTCGCATATCCATAGCCCTACAGAAGCAGCATCAGACACTCAAAATTTGACATGCGTATCCAGCTATTCGACGGTAGTATTTACCTCGGCGTAGACTTCGTCCCCGTCAATCACAGCTACCGCAACGCCAGGGACCTTCCATTTATCCAACCTCTCAATAACAAACTCCGAAAACTCAGGAGTCAGCGGGTTTTCACTCGCAGTGTGTTCTGAAGATGCAATTGGCTTCTGCTCATCCTGGGCATTTGCTGCATTTCCTTGACCCCTCACTGACACGACGCTCGCAGCGAGGCAGAGGGTCGGAATGATGCGCCACGGTCGACCCATGACTGAGTGTCTAAAATAACTAGATCACGTAAATAGCCGTACTTCGGTAATCCCTTTCTTGTAGATATAAAATAAAAAGGCAAAGCTATCACAGTACAATCTATAGGCTTAATGCTGTACTTATACAACCATGTAGTACTTGGAGTAGGCAGCGGCTATAGTACCCCATCTTACGTCAACGGATCCTTCGAATACCTAATTCCTGCGAACCAATGCGGTAAACTCCACAGGCCCAACGTTGCGTTTGCATGACTATTCGGTTGGCATAGGCCGATAAGCATAGTACCTAGTAATATGATACTCCCATCTTACGTCAATCTTGGAAACATGCAATCTTTCTACTTGGTAAGATCTAATGCAAAAAAACCAGAGTTACTTGACCACGAAAATGAAATTCAAGCAATATCATAGAAAATATGCTTTAGTCATTGCGTTCATATTCCTTGCGTATACTCTAAAGGAACGACTCCTCAGTCGTTTTATAAGCAACATCCGCTCAGCACGACAAAAACTCGATTCCTGATGCATGTTTAACAAGTTTTTTTTTTTTTCAGTTCCCGTATATAGCCAACCCTTTCAGCATGCCGTAAAAACTATAGCATACCAAAAAGTGGTGGATGAGCAGGACAGCTCGGAAGTTATCGCCATCATCTATAGTTAGAGAATGCAAACCAGTCCATATAGCCCATCTCCAGCCGGCAGCCTGTAGAAGTGCTCCTTTCAAGCGCTGCAATGGAAGTCGAGAGCAGCATCTCAGAGTTCCCAGGCGCCCCTATTTGTTCCCATCCGCATTTATTCCGGCTCTCCATTTTACCAAATCCAGTGAAAAGAAAAAGTGAGAATGAATATAAAAAAAGGGTAAAAAAAAATTTGGTTTCAATCCACACTCTGCAAATCGTTCGTACATCATGGCCCATTCCCGTAAAGTGTAGTCGTTAGTGACCGGTCCAGAATTCTCTCTGCTAACTTTGGCTCGCTCTGCATGCTTTCGTTTGATCATTCCAATAAGCAAGGTATTAACATGTATAAATTTGAGGTCATCAAATTCGCCAAGTTATAGCGTCATGCTTTAGCACACGTATCGCTCTTACTATAGCTCTTCCTCTTCTTCTATTTTTATTTCGGGCTTCACCAAAGCTGGCGATTCTTTGGTGGGAGACTCGGCACCGCTTGAAGTAACTGTTCCCAGAGCTGAACTCAAGCTTTGAGTAGTCGACAATCTATCTCCGATATTGGTTTGATCAACGCTTGGCCGTGCTTTTTTGAGAGGGCTGCCAGCCATTGCTGCAGCGAGAGAGTCGAAGTTGGCCTGCAGGCTTGAGCTTGCACTTGGTGCTGATCCGCCCAGCAATCCTGGATCGGCCGGTGAATCGGTTCGTTGCGATGTTTCTGGGGTGGAATTTGCGTCTGGTTCGGCCGAGTGTGCCCTCTTAAGCTATATGAGAATTGATGTTAGCGCCTGAGCTCCATAGGGTTTCGGAAAGGGTCAAATTGAATCGTACGTGTATACGGTTAACGCCATCTGCTAACTCGCCTTGGAATTTGGCATCTTCTGGAGCTAGCTTGTTGGAGCTAGTTTCCTTGTCGGCTACTTCCTCCATCTTGCCAATGAGTTCATTTTCGTCATCGTCATCGTCGCTGTCATCAGCAACATTGCCGTTGCTCTTCTTCCTGGCCTTTCGTCGTCGTGCCTCTTCGGCTTCCTGATCTCGGAACGCAGAAAATCCGACGGTGCCACCGGCCTTGAGAGGTCCTAGGTTAGAAAAGTCGATCTGACCTGAGCGTCGTTTGGCCGCGAGAGCTGTTGTCTGTGAGTTCTTGGCCGACTGAAGGACGCCAATCTTTTGCAGTTGTCCTATTTCGGTATTAGCCAGAGATGTTGAGAAAAAGAAGAGCGCATATAAGTAGGTGATCGAACTCACTTTCACCACGGTAAAAGAATGTAAAAGTAGCATAAGGCTTGTCTGGACCGTCAATTCCAGTAACTGTCTGGGTGCTGATGGTCTTGGGATCGAGCGTCTTGGGTTTAGCGAAACTCGTAGTGTGCTCAACATCTGCGTCGATCCCGTTGCCATTCTCATATTCGTCATCTCCATCGTGCGCATCAAACTGAGGAGAGTACTCTCCCTTTTTAATTTCTCCAGACGCTAGAACGCGGAACATGGCTACCTTGATCTGGCCTGTTGCCTCCGGAGGTTCGTCGTCGTCGTCAGACCAAGAATCGGAGTCGTCATACACGGGCTCGATTGGCGAGGATTCGTCGCCATATCGCAGAGTGCCCTTTCGTGCATCTGAATCCACGCTGGAGTTGCCTTCCAAGGTCGCTGCCTGTCGCCGCCTCCGTCTTTCAAATTTCTGACGCCGCCTCTCAAGCTTTTCTGCAGCATCGTGGCCCTTGAGATCCAAGCCGTTAAGCCAGCGCTCGAGACCAACCTCGCGGAAGAGGAATTCACGCTCGGCCAAGCCGCCGCCTTCAGCATCAGGGACTTGGACCCAGCGACTATTGACCCAAGTCTCCTCGCCTGGGCGCAGCAAAGTAGCCACCTCCTCCTTGCCCCTCCCATCGAAATAAATGTAGGCGGCAATCGTTTCGTTTTCAGAGTTCGTCAAGGGCACGTAGGGAGCCACAGCTCCAGGCTTGCCTCGTTCATTCTGGGGGCCAGGGTGGAGACCTCCAACGAATTGTGGCTTCGGGTACGGGTTCGCCTCGGACGGCTTTGGGGCCGAGTACGGGATGGGGAGGCCGGGAGTTAGCAGCGTGATCGAGATGGCAAACTTGGCGGGCTCCGGCTTGTTGCCTGGGTTGAGGGTTGGCTGCGGCACGGGAATGTATGTGCTAATGCGAGACAGCCTCGACTGCTTCTGTATGCCGTACTCGGGTAGCGGAGCGGAGTTGGCATGGATGCTAACCGCAATACCCTTGAAGCAGGGCATCGTAACGGAAACGAGGCGTGTTGCGAGAGGGAAATTGTCGCTCGAGTATGGGATTTTGGGAGATTTGGGCTGTTTAAGAGCTGGTGGGCGTTGGGAGACGAGGGAGGCGTCGACTGTTTGACCAAGAGAGGGCGGTGGGGGGAAACTGATTAAGCTTGGCGATAGAAGCTCCGATTCACCAGCTAGCCATCCATGTGACGAGCAGAAAGCGTAGGGGGAGGGCGAGTCCTGCGCAACGGAAGCAAGAATGGGGGACGACCAAAAAGACACAGGCGATGAGTTGACTTTGCGTTCACCAAAATAATCTCAAAAGAAGCACGGCCATGACTTGCTGCTGCGAATAAGCACCCGAGGACGGCTCGTCAGTGAATGGTGGAAGGGGGGGCTATTTGGGGGGGTCCAATCCCGCCCGCATCAGCGGATCATCTCTTAGTCCGATCGGGACCTACTGGGTACAAATTCCAGCCCGCTGTTCTAGAGTGCTTGGGCGCCAGCTGCGGTGCTGTCACGGCCGCCTCATGCATGAATGCCACAAGCCAGCTGGTTTTCACCGCAAGAATGGAGCGCATGCGCTGGCACTGACTTGCATCTGTGCTTTGGCTGTGCCCTAATCCAGCCGTGCCGGCAAGGATTATTAGCATTTGCCGCCAGGACAGCTGTTCCCTCTGGCTGGCAGCCGTTGGATCATGCAGCTTGGCGGCGCTGCAGCAATAGCGCCTACCGGTCTAGGGTCTCAGGGCCTTGGGGGATAGAAGGGTGGCATATGGTTTACCCAATGAATTTGAGCCCTGAGCCCAAATGAGGCCCTACTCTGGCGCTTATTGATTCAAAGTAAGGTAACTAGTAGCCCTGGCAGCTTTATCAACCTAGACGGCGATGAAGACGTTTCAAGAGAATAGCAGTTAGCAACAGTAATACCCAACAACTAGTCTAGAAGATTCATCTAAGTGGGTGCTACTACAGGGTCATCTTCATACGACTACTATTGCAAATCAATTGATAACCTGAGAAAACGCTTCTACCGCTAACACCATTTGATAAATTGCCATTGGGGTATCCTATGGATTTGCAATACCTCTCAACTAAAAGATCAGTCTACTGCTCCAAGCGCGATTGCGATTTTCTCCTGCGAACACTGCTGCTCCCTTCCCCACTGTAGCTGGTACCTATACCCGAATCTCGAGGCGATTCAACATCTTCTTCGTCATCAGCTTCTTCGCCGGCAACAGGTATCTCATGAAGAGGCTGTTTATGCTCTTCCTCGTCTTTGATGTCTGGTTCGTGCTTCAACGCAGGCTGCTTTCCGTAAGTAGGGAATTGGTGCGGATGGTCTGATCCACCATCATTCTCCTCATTCCCCTCAGAGTCTTCCGGATCTGTCGCTTCTTCTGTTGTCGGCCGGCGCTGGCTTTTTCGAGTCTTGTATTCCAGCTTGTTAGGCGAAGATCCCATTAAAGAGCCAAAGATGGCCCAAGCAACGCTCATAAAGGCAAGTTCGCAGACCCAGAAAACCGTCGTAAACATGGAAAAGGTCAAAAGGCGGTAGTGAAACATGAGCCATCGGAGGCCGCTAAGCTGCGCCGTCATCGTAAGTGAAGCGCTGTAAATCTGAATGTCCTGCCCTGCCTCGATTTCCACATACGCCGACAAGGGAATAGAAGAGTCTGTTGGGAAAGCGACTCGCTCGGCTACTGGTATTTTCATCGTGCAATTTTGCGCCGTTGGGAATATCAAGTGGTAGAGTAAGAACAGAACACGCGATGCCAAAGACACCACGGGGTCAATATAAGGGAGCAAGGCCGGCCTTCGTGAGTGGAAAAGCACATCGTTCTGCTCGAAACTCGGTTCACGGTTGGCAAACTTTCGCGCATCTTCAGCTAATGCGTAGCCATTCTGGGAGCCCAGTAGATATAGGCTGACCATAAAGTTCCCTCGCTCGACATTGGGAGGCGATCGCGGCATTGAAAGGGTAACGGAGATGTCGTAGTCTTGCTGCGGCTTCAGCAGTGGCACGGTCAGCGCCGTAAGGCCATATGGATTGAGACCCGTCCTACACAGGCAAATAATCAGCAAACGATGCGCCCGTCGTCGCTATATCATCGCAATTACAACTACACGCACCCATATTGCAGATGAACTGGCGTAGTGACAAACTGATCAGGAACAAAATTCTGGAAGAATAGCACAGAGGCAATCGCAGCCAGACCAAGCAGTGTCACCGCTCCAGAAACGAGCAGCGCGAGATTGACAGCGGCCCTCTGGACGGGCTTCGAGGTGATAACGCGCGCAGTCTCCTGGAATGTTTCCTGGCGTACATGACTAGCGTCAGCTCAAGGAGCTTCAAGATGCAGACCAAATAGCGAAGCAGATAGCGATTACCATGGCAGAAAAGTCGAGCAGGTTTAGATCATCCCATAGACTTTTGTGGTGTCCTTCCAATTAGGAGACAAAAAAAATTGCAAGGCGTATGAAACGTCGAGGAAGATGTGCGAACACGGCGACGCACTTGCAATTCGAAGTTTGGGACCTGCGTTGTTGATTTAGGTATTGAGATGAGCTTCAGAGCATGTGATCAACATGACGTCTTAGCCGATGGCGGCGGCAGCAAAAGGTACTGGAAAGCTACTTTCTCCTGACGCTAGCGTGGCTACAGCCTGCGCAGTAAATCCTAAGGTTCCATAGGGACAGGTGTACTATGTACGCGTGTAGTTTCAGCTAATTACCACATTTGGCAGGCCTGCCATATCAATTAAGCGCTGGACTTGGCATCACAGCAATGCCAAGTTTACAGCAGGCTACATACAGACTAAGATTTCCCAAAGAAGAAACAGTACCTAGGGGGCATACACAGACTCACGCATCTGAAGAAAGAGTGAGCAGAAAGGAAAGGACAGGTTTTATTAACAAAGAGCACCCATATAAGAATCGCACCACTATAATCGAATGAAACCAAGCATAAACAATTAAGTTTGAGTGTCCTTGCAAAACCGCAAAAAAACCATCATCAAGATCATATACATTCAAACCAGCCATAAACAGATTCGTCGTGTTTAACATTCAAAAAAATAAGGGGGGTTGAAGCGAAGGGGAATAGGAATGAAAGAAGAAGAAGAAAAGCACCATCACCAGTAATAGCTCGTTAATCGTTGCCTATTTAACAAGGCTGGAGGTAGTTGCTTGGGACCAGCCCAATTTGGCCATTTCCGTTGTGGACTTCTGCTTCCCACCATCCATCATCTTGGTGACGATAGACAGCAAGGTAGTCGCCTTTAGCAAAACCGAGTTCCTCAGGGATAGCAGCTTGATACATGTACACCGCGCGCGCTATCACATATGTTAGCCAACCCGACGGTAGAGATTCATGGGCACATATTAGAAAAGCGTGAGAAATCACTTACCCATATGTATAACTGGTCGTCCATCTCGTGAATATTGTCTAGACGGGTCGGCCACGCTTTTGCTGCGCTGGTGGCCTCCATCATAAAGGCCCATGGCTCGCGACCCTGGCCGACTAGAGGCCCGGCTTCTGGTAGAGCCATAACGATCATCGCCGCCACCGGGAGAAGCTAATTGCATCGCCATTTCAGAACCGCTATAGCTACTTCCCGGACGGCTCTGAGAATAGTTGTTATAGTCCCCTCTATACGGATTTGGCGAAGCCCCCCTGGTCGAGCCCCTAGTGGACCCGTGGGGAGACGCTCCGCGGTAGTATCCTTGATCTGGAGGACGGTTCAAACTGGTTGAAGAATTGTTCCGCTGATGATAAGGGTTTGGAGACGCCGAGTGCCGAGGATCATTGCTCATTTGCCGGTGAGGCTGGGGGGATGCGCCACGAGCAGTAGCTGGAGAGGCCGAGCGATCGTTACCTCGCGTACCAGGTCGTGAGATAGGAGAGGGAGCGTTGCTCGCAGACCCTCTACGACCGTCATCGCCGTAAACACTTCGTGTCTGGTTCGCCACCTTTTGGGAAGCTTGCTTCATAGCCTTGGATGTGACGGCTGGAGGCGGCACTCCCAGCCTCGTCACCTGGGTTTGAGCCTGGTACGAAGGCGGAGGCGTGCCGCGCGTGGCGGCAGCTGCATCATGGCTGCCGGGAGCCGGGAATGCTCTTGTCATCGCTGCCTCTGTGTTTGGAACAGGAGTAGAGATGCCATGGTAGTGGTCGGCCGACATTCTCACCGAAGCTTGCTTGCCTACATTGACATTCTTGAGCTCGGCCAAGGCCGCTGCAATGGGATCCGCCGGCTCAGCCTTCTGGGGCACCGGTTGTGGTTTCTGTCGGCTGGTGTCAGGGGTCGTAACAGGGAGCACGTTCTGTCCCACACCAAGAGCCAAGCTTGCATTAGCATCAATTGGCTCTGGGCTAGCAGTCCGTTCTTTCAGCAGATTCCTAGTCTGCGGCTCGCTGTTTCCGTAGGGCTGCGGTCGGCGGACAGGGCTTGTCGATCCCTGGGATTGAGACGGGTGCCAAGTGTTTCTGTTGCTAGGTGCACCACCAGCGGCGGCAGCAGCTTGCAGATCCTTGGTGCTCTTGCGTCTAAAGGGGCTGTGGTTTTGAAAGAATCCACTTCGTTTCTTGAGGGCTTGCTTATCAGGGCTTGACGAGAGCGGCGATGACAGCGGAGGGTCTTGCTTAACAGGGGATATTTTGCCGCTTTGATGTTCCTGGCTGGAAGCCGACGTAGGATCGGAATATTCACTGCGAGAGTCTCGGCTCGACGGTCTGGCCGATTGGATCTGGGAGCTGCTAGCTGACGGAGGGCCAGGGCGGCACAGCATCGTCATGCCGTCCTTTGGATATGGGTCATGGGGATTTGTTCCTTTAGGACCTTGCCGAAGATTATCATACGGTGATGGAGGGTTTGAGCTTGTTTGCGACCTGCGGAACTGGTCGTCTGTAGCCGGTGGCTGCCTACGATACTGGTCTTCGGCCGCAGGTGGTTGCCTGCGATACTGATCAGCAGCCGGTGGTGGCTGTCTCCCATATTGTTGCTGCTGCTGTTGCGGCGGCTGTTGTTGCTCGTCAGGTGGAGGTAACTGTCGGCGAAGTTGGTCGTCTGGGCCAGGCTGCTGGCGGCGATATTGATCTTCTCCCGGTGGCGGAAGCGCCCGATATTGGCGATCTTCCATGCCTGGTGGTTGCGGCTTGCGGAATTGATCCTCCGAAGATGCGCGTGCAGCTGGCAGCATCTTCTGAGGGCTCTTTTGAGGAGTTGCCGCACCCTCGCGGCCAGTTGGCTTGACCGGAGGTCTGTGGGCCAAATCGTTCGCCAGCGCGGAATTGGGATCGTGATGCGATTCAAACGTAGAAGGCTGCGGCGAAGACGAGCGGAAAGCCGGATTGATACTCCGGGGAAATTGCGCCACGGTATAGTTGTTTTCGTCTTCAGAAGCTTCAGAGTTGGTATCATGGACATCGCCGCGGACGAAGTTGATGTACTTGGGGGCCTCGGGGATCTCTTGGCCAGTACCACGTTCGTTTATGAAAGTGATGATGTCAGTCCCCACGTCCATGTTCTCTAAAGAGAGGCGAATCTTCTCGCAAGCAGCATCGTCGCTAACGCAAACTGTCGACGCGATGTTGGCATACGTCCAGAGGCTGTTCTTGGTAAAATCGAGTCTTTCTTCCTCAAGGTCCTGAAATTTGTCGGCAGCGGCCTTCCACTCTCTGTTCCATCGGACTGTGGTGTCCTCCAATACCTTGACTGCATTCTCGTATTCCGTGTTCGAAGTCGCGAGGCTGATTTGAGTCTTCTCCAGCTTGGCTTTGTTTCGACGCTCTTCTTGACCCATCACCATGTGGCCTTGTGCGAGATAACCCTTAATTTTCAAGCATTCTTGTTCGTATTTGTCCCGAGTCTAGTTACGTCAGCCGAGGAACATTTAGTAGCATCTCGCGTGTGCCCCTTACTTTGTTTACTTGATTTGTTTGTTGAACCTTGATCTTGAGCAGCTTCTCCACAGTGCCCTGAACAATCTTGCGTCGTTCTTTGATGCCTCCTGAGAAGGCGGCCAGCGGTTCTTCGAGCTCTGTCTTCATTTGCGCGGCAATGCTTTGATGCTGCTTGGACATGGCCTCGAGTTCGCTGCGGACCGTTTCCATAGAAGCTTTGAGTGTCCCGGTTTCATGAGTGCCTATGGTTTTCTTGCTCAGATTCAACAGCTTTCGGGCATACTCATCTTCGATCGAAGCTCGTGCTGTAGATGTCGCAAGTTAGTATTTGGTCGGCATCGGACACCAGTTCATCATCTTGGGGCAGGCATCCTCACCGCCATAGAAGCTTTTGAGTTCGTCGCAAGTCTGCTTTGAGTTGACCATGCGGTCGAGAAGGGGGCCGACGCCAGCATCGTCTTTGCCCCAAAAATTGTTGGCAACTGCATCGATATTACTGTCAGCATCGTCTGCTCTATCTGGGCGCGGGTTCGCGGCGCATGGTACTGACAAGACATTGCTACCGCCGGAGCGTCTGCGATTGCGGCAGGCATGGTGCCCGGTCGAAGTGAGGGGTCGACTGTATGTGCCAATTTTATCGTAAAATCCAAAAAAGCGATCGGAAATGTGTCGAGGGAGCTCGGATGGCCTCTGTCGCATATATCAACGCGCAGCTGCTCGAAATGTCACGGGTGGTTGCAAGATGCAGAGGATGCGGGTATGGTGCATAAGAGCCCGTCCAGATGGATAGCCGCCGCACCGCCAAGCCAGGACAGTGGCG
Organism: Trichoderma gamsii; assembly: GCF_001481775.2. NCBI lineage: Eukaryota > Fungi > Ascomycota > Sordariomycetes > Hypocreales > Hypocreaceae > Trichoderma > Trichoderma gamsii. The sequence goes on from NW_020171339.1 coordinate 1,650,167, forward strand.
TTGTTTAGAGTGGCTGAAGCGTTGGCCAGGAAACAGCCCAGCCCGGCGCGGCTGCATCACGTGAGCCTCCGCAGCGAACCTAATGGCTGGCCAAGGCAGCGCGGGCTGCCACCCTGCCTCGACAAAGGCGGAACAAATCGCCGCCCTCGTCTACGCTTCTTTTTGCGGTACTGTCCGGAGCCTCTTCCACCCCATCCTGCACCCAAGCCTTCGAACGAGACCCTCAGACGCTCAAACGTACCTCGACGCACTTGGTGGACCACCCTCTCGGCTGCTACCTGACTGCTGCTTATCGCCTTCCCAGAAGTCGCTCAATTCCCTGCGCCATCTGCCAATTCGGCGTCTTGGTATTACTGCCACGAGGATCTTTCACGCGAACCCACTTTGGCTCGACGTCCCGCACAGTCAAGCTTCGCTACCAGCGCCTTGGCTCGAAAGAAGCTTCCTCTTCTTCCACCTCTTCTCCCCAAACTTCGACCAGCAATCATCTCAACGCCTCTGCCCCTCCATGTAGGAGCGCCTCTCGGTTCTACCTTCTGATACCTAGCCGTTACCTCGTTTTAACCCTAATCTCCTCCTGTCCTTAATCCACCGGTCTGCCTTGGCCCGTTGGCAGACAACACCTCATCCACTCTCGACCGCCGCGAATATCCCTCCATGGTCCCCCCTCCACAAAGAGCGGGATCATTCTCACCAAATCCTGCGCAGACTCTTCAAACTGGCAGTAACCACTCACCCCATCCATCGCATACTGGTATCCTCAGTGCTGGCGCGAGCCCCAGCACAAGCAGTCCAACGGGGGCCAACTCCCTGACGAAAATTGTCGTCGCCCAAGTCTATCTCTTGCTCAGTACCATTAAGGAGGATAAGGATCGTGCCAAGTGGGAGCTGCAAGTCGAGCAATTACGAAAGGTAAGCCCTTCCTTGGCTCCAAATTCCCGGATGGTTCTAACCCCGCTGGCCAACTATAGCTCATCGATGAACACGGCATGGAGGTCTTTTCTAAATACTTCACCCGGTTGGTGGCGGGCAATGCACCCCAGATATTCCCGGGCCTCAACAGACCCGTCGCCAACCCTGGCAACTACCACATCCTCGTTGGTGAGATGCGCAAGATTGCACACGATGTCGATCAGGCCACAAAAATCGCAGAGTCGGTGGAAAGTGGCACGGAGGACATATTCCGCGATTTCGACCTGTCAACATTTATGGAGCACTTCAAGCTCGATGCCTTGGAAAAGACCTTGTTAGCTTTGGCATTCAAGCTTGGGTCTCGCCCTGACTTGAAAACGAAAGGTGAGACAAAGATTGCACTTTCCCATAAATTTTCCTTCTTGGATTCACCGCTAACGACCGGGCTCTTTTCTAGCGGATGCCATCCTGTCCACCAACTTCCCGACCTTCATGGACATCATCTCTCGACCGGATATTGAAGCCCACTCTGACCTCACCCCCGCCTTTGTATCACTCATCATTGACAGATTTTTGCAATACTATCCTCCGAGCTTCAATGCAGCTTCTCGCCGAGACCTCCAAAATTCGGTTGCCAAGCGCTATTTGTCTGTGGACCAAGCGCCCCCTTCCGAAGTGTTGGCAGCCCTCGATATCAGCAGAGTTCTGGCTGATCGGCCTGCCAATTCCTTGGCTCGCTACATTCAAAAGTCTGGGCCGGACTCTACACGGGATGAGGAATCGTGCTTTCAGATCCTGCGGGGCCGTCCGGCTAACATCCAGCTCGGCCCTGAGCAGGTTTCTGCGGCACTGACATATGCTACAGTCAGCCAAACTCCCTCGCATGATCCCGTTGTTCTCATCAGCGCGCTCCTCCGTATTGTGCCCAAATCTTTCGACTGGACCGAAGTGGTCCTTTGTTTTGATCAGCCCTCGGCGCGTATCTCTTCTGCTCAGTTCCTACGGCTTTACAGGGCTCTTTTACCTATTGCCGAGGAGCCAGCGAATAACTTCGATATTCAGCGGCTGTGGGGTGGCTCTTGGAGCGAACCGGAGGCACAACTGTCTTTCGTCAGCGCCTACGCGTCCCTGGGCCCTGATCAACTCGATGCTACCACAATTCCCGGTCTCGAACGGAGCATCAAGATTGAAGACTATGCAAATTCGCCTCCCAATGTGCAGGAACGTGCCGCTGTTGTCGTCAAGCATCCACTTGTATCCGTAGCGGCACTGTCGGCGATATTCAACGTTGCTCTCAACTCAGTCCACGCATCCCAGAGTGTCGAAGCCAAGCGACTATTCCAAGAGGTAGTCGTCCCGAACCTTGACATCTTCTTAGTCTCCGCTTTTGAGGTTCCTAGGCAGTCATGGGCAGTCATGGCCATTGATACTCTGAACTCTCTGTTCGAAACCTTTCTATACAAGCGCTCACCGGAGTACGACTTTGTGCTCGATAGCCTTTGGAAGAAGGACAAGGAATGGGTTGTGCAGCGACTTATTGACGCGCATGCGGTCAAGCCTGTAGATCTTCCACTCATTTTCGACCATGCAGCCAAGCATAACTGGCTGGAAGAGCTAGTGTATCTTCCAAACGGATTCGGCATTGATCTTGCAGCCTTTGCTCACGCGGAAGGTTACTTGGACTTGTCAAAATGGGCCCAGTTCAATGCTGAGAGAAGCAATGAGATTGCTCGAACTTTGTTGCAGTTCCTCATGATCAAGGCAAACCTAGAGATCCAGTTCCAGCGACCGCCAGATGGCCAGCCACCTGTGAAAACCAGTACCAGTCTCCAGGTGCGAACTGTTTCGGCATTGTTGCAGATACTCGAGGACTTCTTACCCAAAGCACCAGTTCTCGATCTCATTCTCGTCCAGCGTCACTGCATTACCGCGTACCCTCGCTTGATCAACTATGGAGAGGGGTACGATGACATTATCGATGCCAATGGAAAAGACGGAAATGCTCTACCGCAAGCAGCCAACAGTAAGATGGAAGAGCATTATAAAAAGATGTATGGCGATGAGATCCAAGTCCGCACAATCGTGGAGATATTGGATCGCTACAAGCATTCGCGGGACCAGCTCGACCAGGATGTATTTGCCTGCATGATTCATGGCCTATTCGACGAGTACAATCATTATGTCGACTATCCCCTTGAAGCTCTTGCCACAACCGCGGTTCTTTTTGGAGGAATCATTTCTCACAAGCTAATATCTGATCTTCCCCTGAAGATTGGTCTTGGAATGATTCTAGAGGCTGTAAGAGATCACATGCCTGATGACCCAATGTTCAAATTTGGTCTTCAGGCTTTGATGCAGCTCTTAGTGCGCCTTCGGGAATGGCCAGGGTTCTGTAAACAGCTACTTCAAATTCCTGGTCTCCAGGGAACCGAAGCGTTCAAAAAGGCAGAGGAGATTGTCCGAGACCACGAAGAGGAGCTTGTACGTGCTCGCAATGGATCAGGCACTCCCCATGGGGTGGGATTCCCCATCGATTCTTTTGCGAACGGGACTGGCGATGAACAAGCTAGCATTGATCGTCCGGCACCCGCGTTCGCAGCCATCAGTGTTGATCCACCCTCTGCCGAACTCGAATTCGAGGATCCAGATGATGAGACCCAGGGCAAGATCCTATTCGTCCTCAACAACATCACCAAAGATACCCTGCAGTCGATGTTCACCGAGCTTCGTGATATGCTCGAACGAAGGTATCAGCAATGGTTTGCTAGCCAGCTCGTTGAGGAACGAGCAAAAATGCAACCCAATTATCATCATGTGTACCTGGAACTCGTCAAACAGTTTGAAGACAAAATTCTCTGGGCCGAGGTTCTCCGCGAGACGTTTATCAGTGTATCTAGGATGCTAAACTCTGAGGCGACTTTGCAGAATTCCACGGAGAGATCACATCTCAAAAATCTTGGAGGGTGGCTTGGTCTATTAACTCTTGCCAGGGATTATCCGATTAAGCACAGAAACATTGCTTTTAAACAGCTTCTTATTGAAGCGCATGACACCAAACGCCTCATTGTCGTCATCCCGTTTGTCTGCAAAGTTTTGACCCAAAGCGCAAACTCAGCAGTTTTCAGACCTCCCAACCCCTGGCTGATGGACATCATTCACTTATTGATAGAACTATATCACCATGCAGAACTGAAGCTTAATCTGAAATTTGAGATTGAGGTTCTATGCAAGGGCTTAAACCTGGACCACAAGAGCATTGAGCCGTCTGGAGAGATTCTCAACCGACCTGCTGCAGACGAGCCGGATAGTATTCTTGCTCAAGAGCAACTCGAGGCCTTTGAGAGCTTGTCGCTGAACGGGATCGGATCGGTGGTCGGACCTGGCTTATCCCCTCAAGTTCCAACCATTCCAGAGCTTGGACCTCTCATTACGATTCCTCCTACCAACGAGATGGTTGTCAGCACCAGCAGGCTGCACGAAATCGTTCGATCAGCTCTCACTCGTGCTCTTCAGGATATTATACAACCAGTCGTCGATAGATCCGTCACTATTGCTGCGATATCAACCCAGCAGATGATTCGGAAAGATTTCATTGCCGAACCGGATGAAAACCGCGTACGAACTTCCGCTATCAACATGGTGAAGGCTACTGCCGGCAGCCTAGCTCTCGTTACGTCTAAGGAACCTCTACGAGCAAATTTGACCAACTACATGAGGAGCCTTGCCAACGATCTGCCGTCGGGTCTCCCTGAGGGCACCATTATCATGTGTGTCAACTCCAATCTCGACCTAGCTTGCAGCATCATTGAGAAGCAGGCTGAAGAGCGAGCAGTGCCGGAGATTGAAGAGATGCTGGAGAGTGACCTGGAGCACAGAAGGCGGCACCGTATCCAGCAGCCAAATGAGCCCTACCATCTAACAGGAATCAACCGATGGGCCATGACTATCCCAAGCCCTTACAAGATCCAACCGAGACCTGGTGGTCTGAATGCCGAACAGATGGCGATTTACGAAGACTTTGCGAGACAGCCTCGCACTACCTCTTCTACAGTAGCATCTCATGCGCCATCTGCATCAGAAGCTACAAGATCGCTGGCAAATGAGGTCCTGCAAGATACCTACAGTACCCTGCCGAACATTCCCACGCCCGCCGAGACACCTTCAATCCAACAGCTGGGTGCGCAGCTCCAGCCATATGCCCCTGTTCATAACCTTGCCGCAGCCAACGCGATGGGCAACGGACGAGCTGCCGGGTTTCAAATGGATGTTCGAGGTCTGGCAGACCGGGTCAACAAGCTGCTACAGGAGTTACTGCGCGTGGCTAGAGAAGCTCAAGAGGACCACTTCGTCGGCCTGCCCCGACCTCATCCTGTTCTTGATGTCGTCGATGCTCTTGTACAGCTCATCATTAAGACGTCCCAAAACTCGGAAGAGTTTGCCATTTATGCCGCCGAGCAAATCAGTGCCCTCATCTTCCAGCAGGTTGAGGACAACTTGACGCTTGAGAGTCTGGTGCACGTACTAGAGACACTGAGGAAAATTTCTGGCCCTGCTTTGAACAGTCGAGTTCGTTCTCTGTTTGCCCAACAACCTGGGCCAAACTTCTTGAGTCTTCCTCTGCTTGCAGCGCTGATCCGGACCGATTTGCTCGACTGGAGAAACATTGATCTCGCAATGTCAAAGGTTCTTGAAGCTCGCAAGGACAGTTCGCTAGAGTTCCTCGAACATATGCTCGACCTTACAATTCTCAACAACCGGCCGATTGCGTTGTATACTGACTTTGTACGCACTCTCGAGTCAGCCTGGACATGGATATGTGAAGACCCCAACTCTACCACTGGCCAGCGACTCAAGACCAAGCTGATGGGCTCGGTTCCTGCTCAGCCTCCTCAAGGCCCATCTAATGCCGAGGAACAGTCCATTCAACAAGACCAACTAGAGTACGTCTTCGAAGAGTGGGTACATCTATGCAATAATCACAATGCCTCAAGCAAAGCCACGACCATCTTTATCCAGCAGCTACAGGCAAGGCATGTCATTCGCAATCGCGAGGACTTTTTATTATTTGTGCGTATCGGTATTGATATCTCAGTCGAGCGATATGAACACATTCTACACACTGGAGCTATTGGCGATGCATACGTCGCAACAGACTCGCTGGCAAAGTTCATCGGCATCTTCTCCGCTGTACACTCTGCGACACTCGTGTCCCGCGCCGCCTTTTTAGACTCGGTTTTGGTATTGGTCTCCTTGATACTCAACCACCATCATGTGAAGCGAGGGGAGCACCTGAATCAAAGAGTCTTCTTCCGCCTCTTTTCAATGCTTTTCCACGAGATTTACTCTGTATGCGAAGAGTTGCCGGATGACGACCGCCGCGACGTTATGCTGAGAGTTGCTACCAGACTCGAGAGCATCGGCCCACAGCATCTACCTGGATTTGTATTTGGATGGCTGTTGCTTGTCCAGCATCGGGCCTTTATGCCTATTTTGCTGCAGTTGGTGGACAATGCAGGATGGAAGCCTTTCGCAGACCTCGTCTGCCAGCTGCTTAGCTGCTTGAGCGAGCAGCTGAAGGCACTCAACGTCAGCGACGCCGGCAAGGATCTCTCCAGAGGTACGGTGAAACTATTTGTGGTCCTGCATCACGATTTCCCAGACTTTTTGGCAGCCAACCACGTCAGATTCTGCGCCAAGATACCGACGCATTGTATTCAGCTGATCAACACGGTTTTGACCGCGACCCCCCAGCAAAACTACGGCAAGCCTATCGAGAATAACAAAGCTGATCGGCTGGAAGAGTTGAAGACATATCCTGGCCTCATTGATGAAGCAGTTGCAACTCTGACGGAGGCTGGCCTGTTGAGCGTGCTGGACCAGGTTTTCCAAAGCGGCCCTGCGGAAGAAGCAGTGGCACAGATTGTGCACACTATCACGTCCAACGCACCCACCGAGACCACATTTGGCCACGTGGCTATCGCGGCGAACGCTGAGCTCATCGGCGCAGTTGTGCTGTATTCCGGTCACCATGCTACTGAGCAGCCACCCCCGGCGAGCGGTTCACTGTCCATCTCAGGGAGCGAACCAGAGGTTGCCATGCTATCCCTTTTGGTGCACGAGCTACCTCCGGAAGCCCGTTATTACTTGATAGCCAGCATGGTGAACCAGTTAAGGTTTCCCAATCCTCATACTGAGTTCTTTAGCCAACTCTTGCAACACATCTTTGGGAAAGATATGAACGATCCTGAAGAAACAGACATTCGTCAAGAGATTACGCGAATCCTCTTGGAGCGGCTGGTGGGATTTTGGCCCCAGCCATGGGGACTCATCTATACAGTTGTAGAAATATGCAAGAACGAGAGAAATATGTTTTTTGAACTCCCCTTTATCAGATCAACCCCCGAGGTAAGTAATGCCGAGTTTCGATTGCGGCTTTTCCCCTTGTCAAAGTAGTTGCAAGAGAAGCTAATCAAACATTAGGTTGCTGAACGGTTCGCCTCTGTTCTTCAACGGGTATAATTTACATCGAAAGGACTCGACACGAAGCTACGACGATATAGTGGGGAGGGGCTCTATGAGTCTAATCGCATAAATCTGGGTGCGTCGGAGCAAGGAACTCGGTTTACTCAATTTTTCTTGTCTTATTCTTTTTATTCTATATTGTCTTTTTTTTTTTTCTTCTTCACTGGGAATAGAACGGAAAGGGAAAAGGGTGAACTGTCAAAGAAAAGTTCGGATCTAGTTTTGCTCAGTTGAGCATACACAAAGGGGGGCGACTTGAGCGAACGGTATAAATGTAATACTCTGTATTAATGTACGATAAATACTTTTTTTCATCGCGAGAGGGGTGGCGCATTTGGGAGCATCTGGGTTCATGGAACCTAGCCGGATAACATTTGGGTTCAAGATGACAGTTTATGAAGAGGGAAGCAAGGACTACGATGGACATTACAAAGGCGAATGGTTATGGATTTTTTTCTTTTTGTGAGACAAATGACGCCGGGGCAAGTTATTTTTTTCTTATCAGAGTAGTGGCTCTACTAAATGGTAACATGTCCACGCATGACTTGGACCGCCGACCCAGCAAGTGTGACTGTATCAAGAGCCCCGTCTTTGAGGCTGACGTCGACCACAATGAAGCTCTCCCTGCCCATCTCGACGCCCTGGGTGAATTCGTACCGTCGCTTCTGCGTTGTCTGCTTGTCCCCTCCATGGATGCTCATGTAGGCCGCCAGACAGCACGAAGCCGAGCCTGTGGCGGGATCCTCCAGGTCATGGGCCATCATGCGAGTGCGCAGCTGAATAACCGGCACGCCGTCGTCCGTGGTGGAGGTGCCCGTGATGACATGGTAGAAGCGGCCGACAAAGCCTTGCTGCCAGTCGGCGTCGAGAAAATCGGCTGCCTTGAACTCCATGCTGCTGACATTGACGGCGGCGAGCAGCTCCAGCGACGGCAGCTCAATGGGCACAAAGGTCATGCCCTTGACGAGGCTGAAGACGGGCGCCGCAAGCTCCAGCTGGCGAACGGCCTCATTGCGCTGCAGATGGACCGCAGGCTCGAGGCCCGGATAGGAGGCGAGGCTGGCGGCGTGCAGGTGGACGTTGTGCGGGATGCCGATGGAGACGGAGTCCGGGCCGGTGGGCGTGACGGGGATGGGGCCGGCCTTTGTGACGATTTGGGTGACGCCCTGGGGAAGAAGCGTGATGGCGCCGCCGATGGTTGGGTGGCCCGCAAAGGGGATCTCGGCGGTGGTGAGGAAGATGTCGATGGTGCGGGAGGTGTTTGTGGCCGGGTCAGCGACGTCGTGGATGAAGATTGTCTCGGAGAAGTTGAATTCGCGGGCGATGGATTGCTTTTGGGCTTGGGTTGGAGGGGGGCCGGAGGGAGGGATGGTTACGACGGCGAGGGGGTTGCCGGCGAAGCGGGTGCGGGTGAAGACGTCGAGGGTTACGTAGGGAAGTTCCATGTTGAAAGTGTGAGAAGTGAGGTTATTCAGAAAGGTAATGGCCAGGGTTGACTGAGTGTGAAGGTTGGATATGGAGAGGGGAAGAGAGAAGAGTGAGGGGAAGTTTGTCAAAGTAGTTTATATACATCAACTGATGTGACTCTATCTTGATATTAGTACTTTTTGCTTCTCCGTTCACGGCCCTATAGCTTCATTACCAAATATGGAATCTTTACGGAATGCCTAACGAGACATGATGACTTATCAATGGATGACTCTTAAGAACTACTTTCACATATCGGAATTTCCACACATCGGAATGAGATGTCGGGACGGAATGAGATGTCGGGGAAATGTCACCGAGGCTGCATCTAAATGTACTTTACGCCCTTCCTGTTCCTTGCTAGAATAAGCCATGTGGAGCGCTGGTTGTCGAAACAAGTTGATGTCTGGTGAAATAGTCCAGACAGGTATAGGCGGTTTTGATCTAAAATCTCGGCGCCGGGAGCTACTCCGCACCGGGAAATTTGATGTTGTCAGTGTGTTACTGTACCGGCCATGTGTGTATGCTCTGTACTCCGAATAGCACAGTAGTCGCCAATTGAGGTATGGAAAAAACACTAATTGTTCTCTTTCCTCGATCTGGGCTTAAGCTGTAAGTCTTGGTACGTGGTAAAATTGCTGCTTACGGTTGACCAACTGGTTTTCATTATGACTCTTGCTCTTTCTTAGTCTCGCTGTTATATAGGTAGCCAGTTTATCGTATGCTCTCTTCATTATAGCCAATCAGTGTAAGAATATAGCTGCTCTCATTTACCGTCATCTTGTTGATTTAAAAAGTAAATCATAGGCGCAATTAGAAGCAGATCCAAGTTCCAATTCTCATCCAAAATTCTACTATATCGACAGTACAGCTCTACCGGTAGTTGCCATGTTAGCATTCGTTCTGAATCGCCCTTCCAAATCTGTTCGCATTCATCCCGATATTGGCTGCAGCCACACTGGCGGTTTCTAAGATTTTATCATTGCATCTATGTTTTTTGAAGAGTGGAAAGCCATCAATAATTTGGCCAACACTCGCATTGGTATAGGGTAGATGACACCAAGCCACTCCACTAACTGAAAGCGCCTAGCTCTAGCAGCTGCCTTGAACTATGTAATCCTCATCTCCACCCGACCTACCTCTCCCAGCAAATATGTCAACACCACACAAAACCCAGCAATGACGGATATTGGCATCGGCCTCGACTCCCATAATCGCAATCGCAGCCACGACATAACCGACAGACACAGCGGAGACGACAGTTACGACAGCCACGACGACCATGGCAATCGCTCGTCGAAAAGCTACAGCCCTCGGCACGCCAGCCGTCTAAAGCTCCTCGTCAAGCACATCAAAAGCCATCCCGGGGCCTATCTGGTAGCCCTCCCAGCGCTATATTTCCGCTTCTTCCCTATAATCTTCACGCACAACTCTGGGCCTCTAAGCGTGTACCTCGCCGTCGTGCTGGTCTTCGTACCCGTCAAGGTGATCCTGGCGGCATGGCGGGCATACCATTCTTCATCCTACGCATCCAAGAGGCGGAAGAGAAAGGGCAGCTTCCTGTTGCCGTCCAATGGGCCTTCTACAGCGGGCAGGGCTAAGAGAGGTGGAGGAGCGGCGCAATCGCTGCTCTGGCTGAGTGGTGCGCTCTTCAGCATGTGGGTTTATACAACGGGCATCTCGTCCCCATTCCCCACGGCGGCGTCCATTATGGCCTATTCCCCTACGTTACAAGAGCATCAAGCACGCAATGCGAGCTACTTCATTGCCGCCTCCTTCTGGAACAACGAAGACATCTTAGACTCGTGGACCACGCAGGCTCTCAAGCTCATCGACGTTCTCGGCCGGCCGAACGTTTACGTTTCGTTGACGGAAAACGATAGCGACGACAACACGGCCAGCAAGCTGCTGCACTTTGGCCGCGAGCTGACGAGGCGCAATATAGCGCACAGCGTCAACATAACGACAGACCTGCGCGGGTACCCCCCGGAAAATCCCTGGCACAGCATTGAGCACAGAATGGGCTACATGGCAAATCTTCGCAACGGCGCCTTGGAGCCCCTGGAGCGATTAAACAGGCGATTCGCGAATGTCATCATCCTCAACGACGTCGTCTACCACCATACCGACGTGCTCAAACTAATTGCAGCAGTAGGAGGTGATGATGTCGGCGGACGGCAGGCCAAGTATCCCATGTCGCATCAGATCGCGAAGCCGGGCAAAAGACGCATGGCCTGCAGCATCGACATGGACGGCGCGACGGTGTATGACACTTGGGTGCTTCGCGATCGTTGTGGAAGGCCCGTAAGTGGCTTCTGGCCCTTTTTCACAGCAGAGGAGGACAAGAAGGCTGTACGCGAGAACCGAGTGTTGGAGGTTGGCACCTGTTGGAACGGCCTCGTGGTCCTCGATGGGGACATGCTGCTCGACCCGCCTCTCCGCAGCAAGAAGGCGAATTGGGACGCGGCAACGCTGCGCTTCCAACAGCCGCCCGCATGCATCATTTCCGAATGCTCGTTATTGCCGTTGGCCATCACCAACGTCACAGGCGGCGCCCCAGTAGTCATGGACCCCTCCGTCATAGTGGGCTACAGCATCGGGTGGTGGAGGTACTATGCAGTCTGGCTACGCATGCCTGTCGTGCGGCTGTGGATGAACATATTCGAGCAGGGATACTGGAACCTCTGGTGGAAATTGGGGATGGGCAAAGGCTTACGATGGGCCGGGCTGGACGACGGCAAAGAGAAGAACGAGTGCATCATCACCGGGTGGCCCAGGTGCGAGAGCACCGAGCGCGAGTATACCGTCAAGGGAGCAATTAGACTTGGCAAGTGAGAGACACTGGTAACCGAGACGATAGACGGAAGAAGGGCAAAAAGGAATACTGTGAGACGAAGTGAGACATTGACTCGACGACTCGTGTAAATCTCGACATGTCTCTTGGAGATTGAGACTGAGACTGAGACTGAGACCGAGACTTAGACCCTGCAGCCGGCCATTGGACGGTGTAAGTGGTCCCTTGGGTTGTATGCTGTAAGTGGCCTAGCTACAACGGCCGTACACCGCAACACGTTAATTTCGGTGCTGGCTGCCGCAAGAGATGGATAGTGGAGTAAATATCACCAGCGCAAAGTACAGATCATTCAATGGACAAACATCTAGCACGAATGAGGACGGCTAGCAGCATTGACTACGGCATTGGGCCGAGGCATTGACGACGCACAGACAATATCTGGGCATAGGTACAGCTGGCGTAAGTTCTAGGTAAAAGGGCCAAAGCAGGGCGGTGTAGGTATTTGTCTGAATATCTACCTGCAGCAGCCAAAGCCAAGTAAACATTGAATCTCACTCTTTCCTAGCCACTGGCATGTCACCGCCAGCATCAATTAGCATGCACAGCTACTGCACAGCTAGTCCGAGTGCAGACTGCGAGCCCTTCATTTCGGCAAAGGCTGGGCCCGTCGCATTGAGCTCCATCTGCTCTGCTCTGCTGTGGCCCGACTTACACATGACATGAATGCGGCAGCGAGTCAAACGACACAAATCTCGCGCTGCGGTCTTTAATCGCTTAGGGCGCTTTAACTGGCAGCGCGCCCCGCTGGAAAAAGACCCTTGGCCTCTGCGTTTTGGGGGATCCATGTCGCTGTGGCAGGGGTGGCGAAGCGGTGGCAGCAGAATCGACGGCAGGGAATGCTCATGTAAGTGAGGTCGCAATCTATTCGGAGCATTACTCCGTACTCCGTGATTGCCAGAAGCGTCGGGACACATGCCAAGCGAAACCCCAACGTAGCACTGGAGAATTTTTTTTCCTTTCTCCAAGTGTGTGCACACAATTACACACCCACGCACAAAAACAACTGTCTCACTAATTGTTTTTCACAGCCTCTTTTTTTTTTTTTTCTCTCTTCCCCTCCCCCGCCTTTGCTGCAGTGCAGCGGAAGACGCGAATGGAAGCTTTCCTCCAGCCACCACCAATTGAGTGAAAAAGATACTTTGCAGTGTCGCAGCAACAGTGTCAGGATACCGAAATTTGCCGGGCTCTGCAGCTCCGTTTTATTCGCGTCTTTTTCGTTCTAGAAGCCAGTCCAGTACACAGTAGTACTGGTGCGCGTCTCCATCGCCATGATGTGGTCCCCACGACCCTGAAAACTGGAAACTTTTTTCTCTATTCTCTTCAAGTTTTTTTTTTACCTCACCAGACACAACGACTGGGTACTAGCAGTGGCCCCATCAGATGGCAAGCGTTAATAAAAAAGAAAAAAAGAAAAAACCCCACCCTGTGATAGTCCCTGAGTGCCGAGTTGCGGACCAACCAGAGAGTGGCCGCCGTCGCGGTGTCTGGCAGGCGTCGTCCCCACCAGCTCTTGCCAACCCCACCGCACGGGCCTGTAACAGGCATCGCTCTTGCCATTTCCGTGCCATTTCTGTGCCATTTCTGCTGTGGGCCCTGCTTGCCATGGAGGCTTTGGCTGCAGCAGCGAGTGGTCCGTGCGGGCACTGACGTTTAGCGCGCTCCACTTCGGCAGCCGTGACGGGGGCTCTGGCCAATGGGATCCAAGGGGAAAGAAAAAAAAGTTCAAGCTCTCGTGCTTGCTGCCTCTTTTTTTTTTCTCTTGGCCCGCCAACGCCAGGAAAATCGCCTGAGCTCTTACCCTCTGAGCCTCTCTTTGCTCGGTGGCTCGTGGCTTCCCTCCCCCCCTCCAATCAGTCCCTTCCCATCCGTTCGTAGAAACCGCAGACCGCCCCCCGACCTGCTGCCGAGACAATTCTGCCCTCCCTCGGGATGTTTGGGACGAACTTCTTCAGCAAAAACAAACAAAGCCTCATATCCTCCTCGTAGCCTTGTCTGTTCGTCTGCAGCCTGTTCTATGCGTGCCGGCCTGTAGTCGATCTCGTCTCCTCTTTGCCACCGCCATCCAGATTACGTCGTCCTATCAGCCCAATTACACCAGATCGTCCTTGATACATTACATACATCAGTACATTACATACATATACAACGCAACCTTCTTTACACATCATCACCTTCGTCATCGTCATCCTCGTCTATCTACCATATCTGCACCACCATGCCTTACAACACGCGCCGCAAATCGTTGTCCCTGCCCAGCCTGGGCATACACGTCCCCGTCACGCACGCCTCTCGCGCTGCTGCCTCGTCCAAAAGCACATCTCGCGGGGCCTCGACTTCGGCGTCCGCCACACCCGCGGCCAGTTCCTCGCGCTCAGAATCTCCAGATGCGCACCCCAACAAGCGCATCAAGAAATCCCATGCCGCAGATACTGCCGTCATCGAGACGACACCGCCGCCCTCGCCTCCCCGAGCCATTAGCGAGGAGATGCCAGATGCCGACGCAGCCCAGAAGATCGATATCGAGAGCATTAAGGACGACATTGTCGAAGCAGTTGTTGTCCAGCTACAGTCGACCGCCAATCGCCCTCATCTCATCAAGGAGTTGGCGACCGTTCTCATGCAGTCATTGACGGCTGTACAACAGTATGTTCCTCTCCGCGATCATTCTTTCCCCCATTTTCTTGAGCGGATGAGCCTAACCATACGATTCTAGATCTGCAAACCCCTGCGCCATCATCTCATCCCGCCTCGCCTCCTACATGAAGCGGACCTGCTGGTCTGCCTCAGCGCCCTGTCCACTGGGCAAAGAGCTTGAGGCAGTACACCCGCGACGCACCTACTACTTCCTTACAAATCTTCCTAGGCAGCCACTCCCAGACTTTAGCGCAAGTCTTCAGGTTGCCTCTCTCACCCCATCAGTATCTCTTACCGAGGATTCTGGCTCAGATGACATCGAGGCAAGGCGACGTGAACTGAGCCCTTCTCCCGAGGTGGACCTGTCTGCCACCGAGTTTGACAATACCGATGACGATATCTTAATGCCCATGACCCCCATCGGATCCTTCTCTTCACATCAGAGCAGAGTTATCCTTAGCCCCCGCAACAACGCCCCGCCTCTGGAGAAGGATGAGCGGGAATTCACACAGACTGCAGATGGCCTGCAGAAGCGCAAACTAAACGCGGAAGTCCCTCAGCCAGAAACCGTCGAGCGCCACAGCATCGCCATGATGGACTACTATCGGGACGACGTATGGTTTTCCGATAGCCGCCCCAGCGCGACCACCACTTTTCTCGCTAGCCCCTCCATCAAGCCGAGCATTTCCGCTGGTCGGAAAGAAGACGACGCTGACGCTTGGGAAAGACTCAACAAGCTGTTTGAGTGGGGCAAGGGCGCCGAGAGCATCGAGATAGACGAGCTTGATTGCTTGCTAGATGCATGCTGATTTCAATTTTTATTTTTTTACTCTCTACTACTACTATTAATGTTATCATGGAATGGCGCAAGGAGCTGGGAATACTCAAAAAAGGGAAAACGGAGCTGGCGTTGGATGGCCTTTGATTTTATCGCATATGGCGTGGATATATGTGTATTTGTGTGGAGGGAGAGAGAGACTCTATTGTAAATATACTAGATGATGATTCTGATACTATGGAGATGATGAGATGAACAAGGAGTACAAAGGGAGCCAAGCGGGGAACTTTTATGGACGAGGCGTTTAAAAAAAAAATTAGGAATACACACAAAAGAGCAAACCACTCAATTATAAGAACAAAGTCCGCTCATCTCTCGAATGCTTGGTCGCCCAAGAATAGTGTACAATGATATATGACAATCAGTCGCTGGGGTATAGGTAGTAGCCAGTCAATCTCGCCTGCTGTCTATGCCCACGATTATGCGCTGTAGTTTGATCCTGTCGAAAACTTTATGCCGTTTTGTCTTTTGCTGCCATCTTAAGCTCGATCCAAACCAGCGTCCCCATCTGTGTTATGTTTGGCCGCTCAAGCTTCACCACTTCTAAGCCAGGCGTCTTGCTCACGGCATCCTCGACAATGGACTCGATATCCCGGTTCCACCAACATCCATACTTTGCAAAGTGTTTCCCGGCATTCTTATCAAGTAGACCATTGACAAGGCCATAGTATCCTTTCCCATGTTCCAGGAGGACTATGCGGCCGGTATCAGGTCGAACGACGTTAGCCAGGTTAGACAGTACAGCGACGGGATCGGAGACGGAGCAGAGGCCAAAGGTCTGGATTATCGTATCGTATTTATCGGTATGAGCGGGCGGAGGCAGCGGGTGGTGCGCATCTAAGTTGACGAGGCGAACGTGTCCATCCAAGAAGGAGAGCTGGCCGCCAGTATGGTCGGCCATGGACGAGGCCTTGACGATCGGCGCGGAGGAAGACATGGGCGGGACGGACTTGGCGAGGCTTTTGCGCGATACGTCGAGCATGTCGACGGATATATCGAGGCCCGTAAAGGATGTTATGCCTTGGGGGATCTTTGGCGGGGGGATCTGGCCCGTCCGGGCGGCCTCGACGGCGGTGCTGAGGGGCTCCCAGTTGTAGTACTCGAGGTTTCGGCCGGAGCCCATGGCGAGCTCGAGGACGTTGCCCTTTGCGTGCGTGGCGAGACGCTTGCGCAGCTTGGTGATGCCCATCCACCATTCGGGGAGGTTGAGTTCCTTGTCGAATTGCTCGGCGTTGTCGCCGCTCAGGGCGGGGGGTCGGCCTGTGGGCGTGGCATGTTCGCAGCAGGAGGAGGAGCAAGGAGAGGAGGAGGATTTGAGGGATGCGGCTGTGGTGCCGAAGATGTAGAAGCCTAGGAAGCCGGCGAGGACGGAGGCGCCGGTTAGGGGAAGCCAGGCACGGCGCCAGATGTCGAGGAGGGTATCGGCTTTGGGAGGTGGTGGTGGTGGAGGAGGCGAGGAAGCATTGGGTGAAGTGCCGGGCTTTTGTGTTCTAAATGTTACATGGAGGTTAGACGTCGAATAGCACTTTACAAGGTAAGAGAGACAAACGGCTTATATGACTTTGTCACGCGGGGTGACGGGACCCGAGCTGGAGGAGTTTTCACAGCTTGGCGTGAAGAGCTTGCAAGGCGCCATTGCAAGGGTGTCGTAGTAGCGCTCGCAGCGGCCCTGGCAAGGCGGCGAGTAGGGACGTTCATCGAGGGAGCATCGTGTGGGAATTGGCGCGATTGAGGAAAGGAAGAAGAGTAAGTAAAGCTTTAATCCTTGTGGGTTGAGGGCATTGAGCCCGATCGATGGATTACTCCGGAGCTTGCAGAAAGAGTAAGGTGCGGATATGCAATGCGGTTGCATCGAGAGAGAAGAACCGGTCAAGTGGGGCCGCTGGCTGATGGCTGCCGCTTAGTGGCTGCTAAGGAGTGAATAAGTTGAGATCTCGTGAGGCGTGATGCGATCTGAGAGATTCACTATTGCTGGTGCGATTGATACCCTGGCACGTCACGTCATCGCCGGTGGCTTTCAGGGGTGTTGATTGCTTTTGTTACTAGTACTCAGCAGGAGAGAGGGCATCTGATCTAGACTATTCATCTCTAGTCCTCGAGATATCAGTCGCGGCAATGGCGGGTCACGGCGATTTACAAGAGATGCTGCGCATGCTGACTGCACGCAAAGCATCCATGATGGCGGCCATGGGCTACATCAAGGCGCTGCAGTCCAAGAATTTGAAAAGGCGAGACACTGATGGCGTGAACCCTTGCCTTACTTACTGAGAGTCGCTGTAGCTAACAGTCGAGACACAGCATTGAACAGATTGCCGAGGCACCTTCAGCTACTGTTGAGGAGGCCATCAGTGACGCGAAGCTCGCCAAGAGCTTCCACACGGCATGCAAGTCACACGGCAAGAAGGGCAACAAGCGTGCCGCTGAGGAGCCTGCCTCTGCAGCCGGCGGGAAAAAGCCAAAGCTGGAAATGCACAAGAGGGATTTGGATTATAACTCCATTACGCCGGAAGAGCTCGAGGGATCACTAACGCTGCCGCTGTGCGAAGATGAGGAACTGATCAAGGAGACGGCACTGGTGACGAATAGAGCTCCTCTGGTTCTGGCATTTGCGGTGGAGCTGTTGCGCTTCACTATGCCGGAGCAGCCTCCGAGCAGCCGTCTTAGCCTTGCCCAGGCGGTTGTAAGTGCCAATTCGAGGTCCAAGGCCATTAGTATTGGGATTGAGAAGGCGCCGGTTGGTGGGGAGCCGCCAATACCAACTGGACAGCCAAAGGTCTTTGTTTTGGGACGAGAAATCCCGGTTCTGAAAAGAGGCGATTATTCCTGGTCAGAGAGCGCTGAGACACAGGCACCACAGACTTCGTCTGCAGATACGAGCAAATCGGCATCAACACCGACGTCTACGGCATCTGATAATGTATGGGCAACCAGCAAATCGCTTAGTTCAAAGGGATCTACTTTCATAGCGCATGCAGCCCCAGTAACGTCGCCGTCTATGCGCTCAGGTCTCATGAAGATCTTGTTCAACAAATACCCTGACATGGAAAAGACGGCTTCCCATGTGGCGTGGGCAATACGCACCAGCTTTGGCAACTCATCTCTCGTGCAGGAAGCTTCCTTTGACGATGGCGAAGCGGGATGCGGCAAGTTCATGCTTGAGCTCCTGCGCGAGGCGAATATCACAAACACCACCGTCGTCCTTGCGCGATGGTATGGAGGCGTCATGCTGGGGCCTGACCGGTGGCGCTTGATGCGAGAGTGTCTGAATGATGCGCTTTCTGCTCAGCGGCGGACGGCGACGTTTTCTGGAGAAGCGCTGTGGGGGCTCGATGCGGAGGATAAGAAGCCGGCTATATCTACGATTGGCATGGCAATTCATCGGCCTGAAAATGCAAGGAATTATCTCTTGCGGAGCTTTGCCTCTGCCAGTACCTCTGACAGGGGAGAGACTGGTGGCAGTGGCAGCAGCGGCAAGAAGACCGTGGCAGCACTGAACGATGAGAGGCAGGAGAATCTGGGGAGGCTGCTGGGAGCGCTTCGACTGCTGTTTGCGAGCTGGGCTGGTACTTTGGGCCGTGCAGAGCTGGATCGCAGGGCGTGGAGGTGGTACGTGGCTGTTCGGCCGGACATCGAGTCGGGGCCGTCTGGATGGGGGGAGAAGGGGACGTTGAAGCTGTCCAAGATTTTGGATCTGCGGCGAAAGGGCGACTGATTGATGTGATGTGACGTGATTTCTGTTGTATCAGATATATTGTTACTTATAGGCTCCTTTTCAATTTTTTCTATAGTCAGCAGGCGATGATGCATTACAATGATCTTAACCCCCTTCCGCATTCATGTATACATTCAACTTATATCTTTCCGTATCTCTCACAGACAGATACCTACTGGTTCCATCGCATTAAACCCTCTAGTGTTACAGCGAGCCACATCGCCAGGCCGCTAAAGCAGGGACCTGTGGCGGATGCACAACATGCAGCGCCAGGCCCAGCCCAGCCTAGCGCCGCCCTCTTTTCGCACTTCGTGCCCCAAGTAACAAAAGTAAACACAACAAACGTCCAAAAGCCCAGAGCTCGTCAACATCGGCCATTCGAGCTGTCTCTGCGGGAACTGCCCCTGGCAGGTGCTTACTAACAAACGGACCACCCAGCATTGATCCATCCCTCACTACATCAAGCTTCGAGCAGTGCTGCAAACTTTTATCCAGAGGCGGTGCAGTCCCCGAGCCAGACCGCGTTTGTGCCCCCCCGCGCCAGTTACCGCGAATTGTTGACCCCTCGCCCGGACGACCAAGTGAACGTGTTTTTTTCTTTCTCTTGACCAGACACCAACGCCCCTGTTTGTGGTGTTCGCAGCAACAGCCGACGACCGAGAAGAGGGACAAGGGCGAATCGAAACCTCTTTCTACTTGACAACGTTGACTTATCTTCCCTTGCTATCAGCTCCATCCGAGTCCAGTTGCTGCCTTGCCCCCTGATCTCCAATTCATCAGCCAACCGCCGCCATGGAGAATTACCAGAAGCTGGAGAAAGTCGGAGAGGGTACGTTGCTGCTGTGAGCTATCCAGCTTGCCCCTGTTCGTGTGCTGCAGCCATGAATATGTATTTCTTCGCTTCTTTTTCCCTACAGCACTCTATGCATCTACTCTATGCTTTACCGTTATGCTGATGCATCCCGACTCTGACAGGTACCTACGGCGTCGTGTACAAGGCTCGGGACCTTGCTAATGGCGGACGAATCGTTGCCCTGAAGAAGATCCGACTCGAAGCCGAAGACGAGGGCGTTCCGAGCACCGCCATCCGCGAAATTTCTCTCCTCAAGGAGATGCGAGACCCCAACATCGTTCAGCTGTTCAACATTGTCCACGCCGATGGCCACAAGCTGTATCTGGTCTTTGAGTTTCTTGACCTGGATCTGAAAAAGTACATGGAGGCGCTTCCTGTTAACGACGGCGGTCGAGGCAAGACGCTCCCCGAGGGCACTTCCATCCGCGTACAGACGCTTGGACTGAACGACACCGTCATTCGCAAGTTCATGATGCAATTATGTGACGGTATCAGATACTGCCATTCGCACCGCATCCTGCACCGAGATCTCAAGCCCCAGAACCTACTCATCAATAAAGATGGCAATCTAAAGCTTGCAGATTTCGGTCTGGCCCGGGCGTTTGGTGTGCCGCTGAGAACCTACACGCACGAGGTGGTGACGCTCTGGTACCGAGCCCCTGAGATTCTTCTTGGTGGAAGACAGTACTCGACTGGTGTGGATATGTGGTCCATTGGATGCATCTTTGCTGAAATGTGCACGCGCAAGCCTCTCTTCCCGGGCGACTCTGAGATTGACGAGATTTTCAGAATATTCCGGTGAGAAGGCCTCTATTTTGCCCTCAGTTGGCAACTTCTTCTTTGCAATTTTGTCTGGCTAACTTGTCTCTAGTGCTCTCGGAACTCCCACAGAAGACCTGTGGCCTGGCGTCACATCCTATCC
Source organism: Trichoderma gamsii (assembly GCF_001481775.2). NCBI lineage: Eukaryota > Fungi > Ascomycota > Sordariomycetes > Hypocreales > Hypocreaceae > Trichoderma > Trichoderma gamsii. The sequence goes on from NW_020171339.1 coordinate 1,670,881, forward strand.
CGATTTTAAGGCATCGTTCCCCAAGTGGCAACGAGATTACCAACAACCACTCTCTCCCAACCTCGACGACAAGGGCCTAGACTTGCTCGAGATGATGCTCGTCTATGACCCTGCAGGAAGAATCTCGGCCAAGCAGGCGTGCAACCACCCTTACTTCGAGGACTACGTGCCAACTCCGGGATCAACGACAACACCGGCAACAGCCCCAACAGCAGGTCGCGGTAACAGCTACTTCCACTAGATGGGCGGAGTACCTCCATACATGTGACGCTCTGTTTGGTAATGGCTCTTGGGAAGATGACGTGGACGCTGATATCATTTTCAATTTAACTGGTTTTCAGGATACTGCGACATCTTCAAGAGGCCGCTATAGGTTGGAGGAGGTGTGCGTTGGAAAAAAAAAAGGCAACAAACGTAATTTGGCATTTTTTTTTTAAAATGGCCTGTCAAAAGCGTCGCGGAGTATGCTGCTCAAGAGCTGAGCCGTTTCTACCGCGTTCAACATTTGCCGACGCCCGATATTGTCTGTCTATCTCTGCCCATGATTGATACGTGTAGGCACCAGACGCGGGAAGACGCAAATACGTTGGAAGGAGAAGCAAGGACAAGTGACGTGTCATAACGCACATGCTTCATCGTGACGCTCGGTGAGCTATGGAAGCGAATGAGCACGCTACACGTGGTTTACGAGCCAAGGGAAATATGGACACGAGGGACTGGGCTCATTCTAGGCAAACTAATATTTTTTTGTGTGTTTTTCATGTACAGCATATGCAAGGGACAATGCTAGGTTTTTTCTTTTGGGGGGGAGGGAAACGGATAACAATTAGTATGAGGATAACAGTAGATGACATGAATGATGGAAAATGACTTTTAAAGGATACATGATGCGGGAATCGGACAAATTATTGTTGACTCTATGCTCTTTGATGATGTCGCTTGCTCTGTGCCTGTTGAGTTTGAGAAGTACAGCTTGGCTCATGTGGTGTGTCTAGCAATTGAGATCCAGATCATACCATGGTGTAAGGGGCTAAGGTCCCTTGATTATCGCGCCATGTTTTACGAACTCATCTTTGGATACGTAGAATCACGGGTATTGTTTTGTCTCTCAATGGCATCTCCGACGGGTGTCTGCATGGCTCTCTTGGATTGAGTGTTGCTACCTAGAATGTTGGTTCGCCTCAGCAGATGCTATACCTCCAAGTGTTTGGACAATCATTTGAAGGAGCGGGTGGCTCGGCAGGTCTGGCGTCCTGGTCAAGTATACTTCTATTCCCTTTTATTGCACAGTGATCTATGAGGACGGACATGGACGCGATGGGTAGATGGTTTGTATTGTCGTCTTTAACATGTGATGGGCCTACTCCAGTTCCGCTAAATCATATCGTTGTTCCTTGAACAAACATGACGGGCTGTATAGTTTTGGTATGATGTGTAGTTTTTATTATTTTTATTCTATACCTCATCTTGGGTAAACTGGAACTTTGCAACACCTGGTAGATGTTGTTGCGTTGCTGGCTTTTTTGGACGGTTGCAGTCTTTGTTTATGGATGCAGACTACATCCAGCTGCCTAGGTACGTTAATGGAAAAAAAATTCTTGATATAAAATACACTAGACTCTGCTCAGATATAAACCCGACGTTGCCTTGAACCATTTCTTTTCCTCTACTATCCGTCTCGTACAATACAAATCCATTACAAAAAATCACAACCCAGTTCCCCATAGCCCCTTTGTTGCTACTTCTTCTTAGAGAAGACAGCCTCCGTCAATGAATCGTCGCCGGTAAGAGTCACAGTATTAATGTCCTTGTCGATGTCCTGAATTCGTCTCTTCTCGCACACTGACCGCTTGATGGGAATTTTACAGGATGGAGACAAAGCAAGATTGAACGCAAAGTACACTTTGTTCTGACGGAGCTACTTCTTGCTACCTAATTACATAACGGAAAATCCATTCTCGATACTATTGCACACTTCTTGTCATTGTCTGGCCTCTTGGCCTTCAACTAACGCGGGCTCCTGTACCTGGAAAGCAACCTCGAATGCCTGAGTTGGCGGCGGCACGAGAGACGCACCCGACACGCAAACGGGTACCGAGATCCGAATTCTCGGCTCTAGAACAGGGAGACAGGGCAGCTGTGTAGCTTGAGCATGAATCTGCGCTTGAATCTGCGCTTGAGCTTCTCGAGCTCGCGCTTCAGCATCTAATGCTTGGACCTGAGCCTCTTGAGCTCGAGCTTCGGCATCTAAAGCTAGTGACTGAGCCTCTAGGATCTCGAAGACGAACGGAGAGATTGCAGTGAGGCGGGATGGGAAAGGCGTTGATTCTGCATGCCCGACTAAGTAGCGGGAGCTTGGACTTGAGCCTCTATAAGGGTTTGAGCCTTCGAGATCTGGGCTTCAGCTTTCTCCGCTCGGCTTTCAGCCTCGTCGAATAGAAGACATAGGTGCCTATGTAGCCCAGCGATAAGGGATTTGAAAGGTGTTGATTCTACATGCCCAGATTGGTGGGAGCTGGCTAGCTATATACTGCCCGTATTGCTCCGGGGACCTCCTTCCTTCTGCAGACGTTGGGCAGGTGTCCCCCAACATGGCTCAACAATTCTACTATGACGCATATCTTCTACCACTAAGAGAACTCTTTACGCGAAAACCGTACTTCTAATCCATTACTTTCGTCATGCTTTGCCAAGTGAATATTAGGCTTTGTACATGTACAGCCATATTGTGAGATTAAACGCTGTGTTCACTTCTTCGACTCCACCAGGCCCAAGTCCAAACGCAGGCTCGAATCTGATCTTGGCGACATCAAACTTCTCAATATTTTTGAGCTTCATTTCCATTTTCCCAACTTTCTCTTCAGCTTCTGTCGCCAGGAAATATCGTTGGCTTCATCACCACAAAGTAAGGTACGCAAGAAGAAAAAAAAGAAACAACGTCAAAAAGGGTCGCAATCATCGTCTAAACGATTAGGAACCAGAAAGAAAAGCTCTCGGAAGCCCGCGGTGAGAAAAGTGATCTTGCGAGCTCCTCATCTCCAACTCCTTAAAGTGTTGGGGGACACTTGTCTCGACGTCCCTGGAAGAAGGAAGGAAGGAGACCACCGTCATAGTTATGTAGCAGCCCCCCGATCCTGTATCATAAGAATGACAAGCCTTTTCGATTCTACATAACGTATCCTACGTACGAAGCCGTAGTTCACGTCATAGGATCCCGGCTCTCTTGATCAGGACGCTCGCGCGACTCGCAACAGAAAATTTATACCAGACCATCGGCAATCTCCTACAAGACTGCCGGGCCAATGGGGTGGATGATATGGCAAACATCCTATCTTCGGACTTGGAGGTTTTACGCCATGCTAGGAGTAGCAACAGTTCTCTACTAGTACTCTGAAAATGCATGAAAGTATATGGCAACAATGTTAATTGCGCCAGTCAAAATTTAGACATGACTCTAAACTGTCCATGTACAAATCATCATCTTTTCTTCAGGCGTATAGAATCTAAGGTGCTGTAGCTGCCCAGTTGCTGAACTGTAGGCTGCATAAAAACTTGTCCGCTTGCTGAAGATTTTGAACGTAAATTTTAGAGAAGCCATTTTTAGTTTTCTTTCCTATTCCGGCTTCTGGGATTACACTACAAAGCATGGTTTTCCAACAAGAAGGATAATTGGAGAAGTGGCAGGGCGCAATGGCTATCCATGGTTCTGGCCGTCTCTTTTCGTTCTTTTACGATAGCCATAACTAGTAACATAGTCTTACCGCACGGTAGAGCTCAGTAGCTAGAGAATACAAGCACAGTTATGCCACTCACGCAACACACCGACTTCGCTTACCGTTTAATGATATATTTACTATGTAGGTAGACTAGGTTACGTATGAGCTCGCTCGTTGAGACAAACTTCCTTCTTCCCCATTACAACCTAATATAGTGGATCACTTCATCTTCTTGTTTAAGCACTTATCACGATTGAGTGGCGCTGTCTCGGTCTCTCTGGCGACATACACTATACTCTTGACGTTTCGACAAAGTACTGTTCACTGGATGCTAAAAATAGACAGAAGCCAACCTCCCATTACATGTATGTTGGCTGTCTGGTACTCAGCGGATCTCGTTTGGTCCTACAATACCACGCAGCCTAGTATCAATCCTACACGTGGAGAAGGCCAGGAGATTGTAAGGAGATATGCGTGCTCGACTCAGCCGTCCGTTTCAGAAACAGCCCTATATTTACACTGCCAAACGACTTTGACCTGATACAAGCGCTTGTAGATGTTTCGTTGGACACGACAGGGCAGCAATGAGGATGCAGCACGACGATTGGTTCGCTAGGCGCAAAACCGCCCCTAAGCGCCCAAGCAAGTGCATGTAATCCACAAGGAGCAGGGATTGCGTCCAGGTCCATTGTCGATGGAAGAAACAATGCAACAGCAGTTTACTGCCAATGCGTTTACCAAATACGGCGCATTACAGTGCCCCAAATCTCACCGGAAGCATCAGTAGCCGCCCATGGTGGGGAAGTTTCGGCATGAATGAAGGATCGATCCGAGAGAAGCGCGATGCTACGGCGGCAAATGACCCAAAGACGAGGCGGCTGGATGTAACGCGGAAGAGGGAGGTGCCGTATTTTCTTTTCCTCATTGCTTCTGCCTTGTACAGCAGTTGGTTATTTCCCACCTCGTATAGTGCCCCATGTCTAACAGAAGCTGCATGTTGTCTGTGAGCCAATGGATGAGATCGGACAAGCCGCGGCTGTTGGTTTCAACGCTCAATCTTATCCGAGCGGCTGGATGGGTGGAGAAGAAACAGAGAGGAGGGTGAGATGGGCTTGAGGAATGATATTCCGAATGAAGAGAAGGGACCCCAAATGCTACTCTGCCACGGGTCGAGTTAAATTACGGGAAAGGCTCGGTGAGTTGGGCGGCGATGAATAAGGTAGGTTTAATTGTCTCTTAGGGGGTTTGAGAGGCTGTGCTGCATAGGCAGTTCGGCGGGATCGCTGCCGTGATACCACCTTGACAGTGCCGAGGCCCCAGAGAGGCATGTGCAGGCGTCGAGATGATAGTCGCGGCTATGGCTGAATAAAAACTTGTTCTAAAGAAGGAAAATAGTGAAGATGCAACATGTCATTGTCGGCTTGGGCGACGTCCTTCCGGTCTAAAGAATGACCGGCTGCTACGTGATATTGCTCCGAGACATGCATAGGGGCTGAGAGGTGCTGGGCTGGATGGGCCATCTAATGCCTCAGGCCCTCAGCTCACTGACTGGTCTAGGAGAGCCCGTTGATGGTTCGCGTCGATGATGGATCCGGTGCTACTACTCTTAGAACGGGTCGGTCCTATTTTGAAGTTCTACGCAGGCATGGTATTGGCTGAGGGATAGGCCAAAGCGTGAAAAAGTGAGCATGAAGGTGGCAGGCAGAGGATAGAAGAACAGGGACTGCAAAATAAAATGCGCGTACAAGGCTGAAGCATAAGCACTCTCTACACCAAGTAGTATCTGGAATTGTATGCGCATAATACCTCTGTGTAAGTCCTAAATACTGGCATTCCTTGTTTTTCTGTCCCCTGATTTGGTGGGTGTAAGTGAGTCTGTGCGCAAGTGTATGCTTGGTGGGATGGCCCGGGTATACCGAATGACGGGGAGCCGTGCCATTCAGCTCATCACTCGTATCGTCAGTTTCTGAAAATGGATCGTGTAGAGGCAAGGCCACCGTCTGGCTGCCTGAGTAGCTGAGCAGCAGGCTGAGTTTGTGGCATCATGCCATGATAAGCGATGCTGCCTTGCGGTCCCAGCCAAGCCCAAGCTCGACGACCGAGCACTGAGACATTGGGACACATGAGGTCTAGGCTTGGCGAATGGGAGATGGCAAGCTAGAAGAGACTTGGAAGGAGGATTATACGCTGTAACATTGCGATTACTCGTTGCATCGTGTTGCAGAGCATGACAACGAAGATAGGTATGCCCAAGGCGCGGGATAACAAGCAAGAGCAGCACCACTCATAGCTGTTGATGCTGCATAGAGCCCAATTTTTGATGCTCGCTACTGCTACACCATGGACTTGGCTATGCCCTTCTGAATGTGATGGTGGAGATGCACATGACCGTTTGCCTTTCCTTGGAACGTGGTTGGAGAAAAAGGGATGAAAGAGAGGGAAAAAGCCGCTACGGTACTGCAGACGTGTATCTTACCCCAACATTGCAAAGTCCCTGCATGCACCTCGAATACTAGATACATATAACTAGCACCCAAGACAGTGATGATCATCCAACCATGTGTTTCCATCACTTCAAAGACACTCATCCTGTGACCCGAAGCCGTCATCAGGCTTTGGGGAAGGAAAAAAAAAAACAACTCGTACAAGCACAACAAAAAAAAAGGTTTGGGTAGGGTTGCAGTGCGAGTGAGAAAGCCTGTTTTGGGGAAGAATCACTTGATGAGGCTTGTGACAGGGGCGGGTCTCTATGTCTGTATGTTTCCCTTTTTTTGATGCGCATGAGAGGGGAAATTGGATGTTCATTTAGACGACAAAGAATACAGTTAATGGTGATGTGATTTTGAGTTTTTTAGGCTCCCCTTGTTTATTTGGCTAGGTGCCTTACTATGAGTTTATGCTTTCGGTCTTTTTCCCTTTTAGTGGTGCACCCGTGTTGACGTTTTTCTTGGGTTTCTTTGTTGGCGGATTAGCCTATCGTTTTGAGGTACTAGTGTCAGTTGCCACAGATAAGTGCCTCCGCGGATGTGTGATTGCTCTTTTTTGCGTGATTGTTTAAGTTTTGGCTTTTGCCAACGAGGCTTAGCCGATTTGCTGCGTGCCTGACTCTTCTTTTCTTGTTTTGTTGAGTCAAATAGAACAAGTCAGTCAGTCAGTCAGTCAGTCATGGATTAACGATAAGGGTAATGTTTGCGCCGCGAGAAGGAGGCTGGCTGTGCGGCTTTGCTATGAGTCGTATGCACAAGCCCGCCTACCCTATTAGAGGCCGTATCTTGTATGCGCCTCTTGACTCTTTGTCCTCGGCGAGGCAAAAATTACGTGGTTTGCTGGACTCGCAGCCCCCTCCAGCCACACTCAACAACGCGTCAGCCACAGCTGGACATGGGGCCTGGCCTGGGTACCTTCAGGCTGTACCCCAAAAGTACGGGGTGACATCGCGTTGGGCTCAATCAGCGCTGCCAAAGTGCGCCATCGCCAGTCTCAGGCTGCACGGGCCAATCGCTGGCACGGGAGGGACGAGCTTGAGCTTTGAGAGATCTCGCCAAGGGGCTAGGGAGGGCACAGAAGACCACTTGGCGGGCGATTGTCTACGGGGTGTCACAAGCCCTGCCAGGGATCCATATTGGCCATTTGTTGGCGAGTACCAGCGCTGGAAGTACTGTGGTCTCTGCCCTGAACTTTCAATGTTGCATTACCTCAACTGTATGTTACTACTGCTTTACCTGAAGTATGTTTGGGGGAGAAGGAGAAGGAGAAGGGCAGTAGATACAGTATCATGTCATGTCTGTATCAGCCAAGGCTCTCATGGCAATTTTTAGAAAAAGAAAAATGTTGCCCAATTGTCTCCAGTTAAACCAAGCGCATGCTGCTTAGTGTGCATGGACAGCGGTCGAAAAAGGGAAAAGTTGGGTTTGATTTTTTTGCATCTTTTCCCACTTTGGAGTCGCATGCTTGATATACAGTGGCGGTGAAAGAATTTGTAGAGAAAAAAAAATCGTTCGCATCATGTAGGTATGATGCTTTGACAACAAACCATGCGTTATGACCTTGCGTCTGGACTCCATGGATCCTACAGCTTCCATACGGATACAACTTGTCTTTGGCGCATTTACTTTTCTGGGGTTGTTCGTATTGTCTGTCTAATATTGCTTCAATTGCTTGCATTTCCCTCGTATTGCGAATGCGGATTACTACAATGGCGATATATCTAGAAATAAATGTCCGAAAAATATATTATACAAGTACTAATGTACATGTAGAGGAACAGGGAGAATGCTGCCACTGCTACCGGAAGTGGTGGCCACACACACCACCAGTGGCATGTGTGGAGGTGGCCACGCTCCCGTCTCGTCTTCCCTGGACAAGGGAGAGCCAATGGATCGGATGCCATGGCATGCGGCCTCTCGTATCGTCTACGGCGCCCATGTGAAGAGCGATGTGACTGGCAGCTCTTCAGCCTTTGCAGAGCTGATTAGCTGTATGTAGTGCTTAGCCTGTTGATGGCTGCCACAAGCTGTATAGTAACAATTCATGTCGCCCATTCATTAGGTATGCTCTATGCCATCCATGCCATCCATGCCACCTTGAGCAATCCTCATCTTCAGCGGTCAAGGAACAGTGGCCCAAAATGCGACCTTGCCTTTTTGTCTCTTGGTTTCCCTGGTCAACCCCACGCCACGACCTTGATGTGTTGTCGCTGGATGACCCGCCCGGATATGTACCAGAGATGTATGAATGTACATCAAATACTACTAGTACCACGCAATGATGGGATGGGATATGGAGACCTGCAATTTGTAATGGTACATGCTACGGGCATGGATCGGCCCCAATGCATGTGAACAAAGGAGACGAATACCTACTATTGATACCAATGCCATGCTAAATGATGAAGCACATGTTTGTATGCTCGTACGAGTATCCAGGTAGCAGTACTGTGCCCAACTGGCGGCCATGGGGCAAATTCTGTGCGTCTTTGCAGCACGTTATCCCTTCACCTACTTTTCGTAAGTGGGTGGGGATAGACCCTGCTGCAGGTGTTTAGCCGTGCTCTGTACGAAGAAGCTATCATTTTCATGATATCTATGATGTACACCGAATATGTGGTAATGGACGGACGAGAAAGCCAAAAGAGATTAAAGCAATTACAAGTAAAGCCGGATGCAGAGTAGCAAAAACTCTGTTAAGCTGTCAATTGGGTGATTGCCCACATTCCTGCGGTTGAATCCATTGCTTGTTCCATCTGATGCTATGCTGTCATATTGATAATTTATAGTGCTTAACGCGGGCGTTCAGGCTTCAGCAGAAATGGCCGATAGCGGTTCAGGCACCGTGGCAGGGATGGGACGGGACCACATGCCGTCGTGATTGGGTATCTACGAGCTGACTGACCTCGACTTGATGGAGGCACCACTACAAGTACATGGCACGATACAGTATACCTGCATCCATCACTGCCTGTGGGGAGAGGGAAAGGGAAGTGGGCAGTACTTGAGAGGCAAGTATACTGGGAATGAGACATCAAGTATCTACACATACACCTGCCTACTACTACTAGTAGTATCAATTACATACCTGTACGGCACAGCTGCCGGGCGAGTTTGTTAGCTAATTAATTAAACCACCGCTACCATAGATGGAGCGGACCTGCATCGATAGATTGGTGCGTCGCATCGAGTCTATCCAGCTGGCTACTGAACAAGTTCATAGCGGGATGCGGAGCAATTAGAAGTAGTCGCTCGCTAGTCATAGGATAGCGCGTGCTTCCTCCATTATGCCTTGATATCTGCCTGCACCCGCATCAGCTTGATGGGATCAAAATGTGGCGTCGGGCTGAAAGATGGAAAATCACCGAAAGCAAAGCCAAAGAGAGACCGGTATTAGATGGGCTGATTTGTGTTTCAGAGGGCTGCAGCTTTTTCTATTTAGCCTAGAAACGATGGCGCCTCCTCTATCTTTCTCGCTTTTCTTTTTCCTTATTTGATGAGGAGTCAGAAGGATTTTGTTTGCACATGGATCATGGAATGTATGTGCTGCTAGTATGTCATTAGACCGGTTATAGCATCAGGAAATTAATCGCAAAGAAGACGGGCTGAGGCAGAAGCGAAGGGGTTGTTCGGCTGACCATGGAAATACATGTACCCTGGGCTCAGCTGCAAAGTACAGAGCTTCGCTGGAGATGATAGCTGGGATTTGCACTAATACTAGTGGTAGCATCATGGCAATATTACTCCACGCAAGGGAGTGAATATTCAAATCAAGGCACATCACAGCATAGCACAGCACAGCACAGCACATTAATCCACTGTACAGCCAACTCATGGCAGTCTAGACAACAGAGACATGCCATAGAGACAGCAAAACAGACACGCCAGGCCCAGCTAGCATGCAATTATCAAGCCGCTAGACCCCGGCCCAGCCCCCCGTCTCTGCACGCGGATCGGATCTAACAGGGAGCTGACCATCCGGAACAGATTCTCAGTGGTGCCAGGCCCAGAGACTATCCAAAGGGCTATGGAAGATCGTTGCTGGAGCTGGCATGTTGCGGAGGCCGCTAGACATGTGAGGGAGCCGGATTGTAATTGTATACGAGAGAGACCATGGCCGGATTGAGGGTTCCCGTCGCTTGAAGAAGAAAAAGCAAAGAATATTGGATTGAATGCATTCACTTTCGGGCCGTATTATCTCGCTACAGTATGCACGACAGATCAAGTAAAGAGGCATGAATTTAAGACGCCATGGCAAGGGAAGAAAAAGGTACCGGTGGCGGGGATGGAAAGCTAGACGCCACGAATGAATTTGACCGGGGTTGGGGGGAAGGGTGGCCCCATATGGGCAAAAGTTTGATTCGCGTCTTACTCGTGATGATGGAATAGGCACTCGTGCGAGTAAGTGATTCTATTAAAGATGGACGAAAGGATAGATGAACCTACTGACTTGCGTTCCGGGAGGCAATCCAGTCAGTCTTCTTTCCCCCTCATTTCTCCACACGAATATCGAACGCTAGGGGCAACAAGGCGTTCCAGACAGATGATACTGTAACTAAAAGCGGGAAACGAGAGAGTTTACCCGCATTTTCTCTTGGTGTTTGCAGAAAGAATTGATGTGACAGACTGATAGACAGACGCTATGTTTCAAGAACCTCACATCATCATATCACACTGCGTTTCGCGCCCGCAAGTTTTTGATGTTCAGGGTGTCATAATTTTAAAAGGAAAAAAGTTTACGGGCCGCAGTTGTTAATGCAAATGTCAAGAATTTGGCTAGCACAAGTAAATTACACTTTGTGTTCCTGTTCGTTTTTTTTTTAACCTTTGCTGCCCCTGCATTGAAGCGGCTCGCGTGAAGGGAGTTCCTGGATAGGCACCACCTACTTTTTAATCCTACCCGTGTTACCGTACCTAGGCCTTTCCAAGTACAACTAGTTGATGTCTTACTTGTACCTTTTCGACGAGCGGCGAAGGGAGAGGATGAACGACGAATAAAAATCAGAAAGAAAAGGGCAAAGCGTGAATTTCGCGGCTGCGGCGTGGCTTTCCCGAGCAAGGAAGAGGTTGCTTGCTACATTTGAAATGCTTCAACTTTTTTGTTGTACATCCATACCAAGTAGACTTACTAGGCGCTATATGCGTACTACACTGTCTTACATTACTTGTCAGGAGCAAATTTCATTATGCTTCTACTTGCCTATCTGAGGCTCGTGGCTGAAAAAGAAAAGAAAAAAGGCAACAGAACCCAGCAAGCCACTCATCTCTTTGACTGGGCATCCATTGGACAAGACGGCGGCCAGCGCATCGAAAAGCCCAGCAAGGCACCGGCAGCAAATCAGCTTGCCAGGGACAAGGGCAGAGAGATAAGGAAGGGAGGTACCTACGAATGTACCTACTCATACTGAGCTGGTATACTGTAGGTGGACGGCGAACCAAGGAAGGACCTTGACTCACCTTGAACTGGGGCTCTCCTCTTTTCGGCTGCCGCTCGCCAAGTTTGGCTGGCGATTGGCCATGAGCGATTCTGCCGTCGACGGGGAGCCGCCCATTGGCTCCAAGGCGGCGTTTCGAAGGGGTGGGGCCGGGTTTCTTTTTTGGACGTTTTGACAGGAACAGAAGCGATGGAGAAGCATCGCCAGCATAAGTTGAGCTGAAGTTTCAAGATGGCAGCGTCGCGGGCCAATGGCGTGGCGGATACAGGCGGTGCGCGACGGAGCTAGAGACGGAGCAGCGCTATTGCAGTGTCATCGTATCCATGAGCATTTTGCTGTGAATCGTCAAGCTGCTGGAGCATCCGGTCTTGTTTGTTCAAGTCTTGGGGCTGCGCGTCTGTTTAGGCGCCCAGGACTGCGCCGGTTCGGATGCTTGCCGACGAAGATGTTTGATGTTTGATGTTTTTGACTGCTTGGAGGCCGCAAATAGATGCTGGAGGCGATGGCTGGGGATTTCTATTTTTGATGCGATTTGCGCTTGCCGTGTTTCATGAAGCATCTTTAATATCCCGATACGCGTGGCCGTGATGTTAATAAAAACTCGTGGCATCGCCTTTTTTTAGAGATTCTATTTCGATGCTATCCTCATCCTTCATTCTAATTTCAGTTTCCTTTCTTTTCCTTTTTTTTTTCTTTTTGTTAGTTAACCCTCTCACTCTGCATCTCCCTTCTTTTGATATCGAGTGCTGGAACGCTGCTGTGCAGTGAATTACGATAACCGCCTCAATTCAACTTAATTATTTGCCACATCATTGAATTAAGCATACCACTGAGTGGTGTGAACAAGAAACGAAAAGAACATTACTCTCCCTTTTTCAGATCGACCGCCGGACGGATCCTCTGAATTTGCCTTTTTGGACCCTGCATTTCCGCGGCTTGCACTTTGATTGATTCAACTCTCTTTTTATCACATACTTGTGTTTCCCTTGTTCACGAGGCACTATTTTCTATTGGATTCCAATTGGATCATCGAAGAGCTCACGCCAACCACTCTCTGTCGTAAAAGACAAAGAGATTGCATCATCTATATATCTCTACCTACCGAAACCGGTTTTTTCTTGGATTGTCCTATCTGGCATCGCATCGCATCGCATCATCCGAATAGAAACCCTGTTCGAGCCTACCTCATTCTTTTGGCGTGTTCACCGCATTTGCCGAACGAAGCCGATCTTCATCGGAGACCAGACGGCATCTTGTTTCTAGTTTTCAACGCCCAACTAGCCTTTATACGGCTTTAGGAAGGAAGAGGAAAAAGGCGTTCTACCCTGACGCCACGTCGATTTAGACACACATTAAACAACGCCTCAAGGAAAAATTCAACCGCCTCGTTCAGGCCCCCAGACATTTAACTGCCCAGCCCAGTGCTAAAACCAAAAATCCCCTTTCAATCAGACCCCTTCCGCTGGATCGGACGGCGCCACGTTGGGCACATTGCGGTTCTTTCTCTCTTAGCACCAACCAGCACGGACTTGCCCTCCACGAATCCGGAGAGAGCCGGACAGCTCGGGACTCGGAATAGTCACTTTTTGGCCTTCTTTGTCTGCATATCAGCAATTTCAACAAGGCGACGACTGGATTTCTCTTTAATTACTGCGCTACACCAACGGTGATCCTAGTGTCATCACGAATTACCTGATTGACTAATTTGCTTTTATCGTCTTTGTCTTGGGCATCCCTCAGACACGGGACTCTGAAGATTTCATTTAACATCATATACCAGAGAGATAACGCACAAGACAAGACAAAGACAAGCGGATTCAGGTCTCCATCAGATCGTTTAATTAAGAATCCAAGGCCAGTTAGTCATCTGCAGCCCACACGGCTTTCTTTCCTCGTATCGAGCGGGAATCGGCGTCGGTACAAAAAGCAAGCAAGCAATCAGCTTGAACATCAATCAATCAATCAATCAACCCAACACAGCCATCATTCGCCACCGTTCACGACGCGGCACCGAACCACCCGCAAAAGACTCACTGAACAGCCCAGTCTGCATTTGCACTCCCGCAGCGCCAACTCTAAACCAAACGAGCGCCCTGCTGGAAATCCCTGCCGGCCTGGCCGTTCAACTGTACTGCCTGGTCGACTTGTCTGGTGTCTTTCAGCCAGTACCTTGGGCGATACCTCGCGATACCTCGGGCACTCGTACCGCCACCGTCACCCTGCGTGCGACTTTGCGCACTCCCAGCCCCCCCCAGGTACATGCCGCAAGTACCCCTCTGACCGCCCCTCCGCTGCCCGCCACGTCGCCTGCAGTCACTGCCAGCTCACGCTACTCGTGCCACGGTACATGCCCGCTGGGTACTCCCCCCTCCACAGGACCACAGCACCACAGCACCACAGGCCACTGATCCATCGCCCAACCCCTGCAGCCCGCAGACCCCCCCCGCCAAAGCCCGCTACGCCAACCCTCCCTGTGGCGCATCGCTGCCCACTAGCTCTGCACTAGCGGCTGTACCGCCAGCTGTACTTGCTGCCGCACCGACAGCCTCGTGGTGCACCCCAAACGCCAGGACGGGTCACTGGGCGCACCTAAAAAAGGGCCACATGCGCTCGTGTCCATCATCGCCTTTGCTTTAATACGTTTGGCATCCCTCTTGCTCTTCTCATCCGCCTCCTTCGTGTTCCTCTTTTATCGCTTCTCTCTTGCTCCTCACGATCAGATCCTCCCTTTCTAGCGTTGTTGTTTTCTGCTTGCTCGATCCTGATCTGATCCCTCCTGCTCTGAGCACTTCCCTCCTCCACCCCTTGTGAGCCGGCACTTATCTATCTGCTCTCTCTCTTTATACCTATATATCATCGCTCTCTCTGCTCGCTTCGGTGCTTTCCATCATCAATCAGCAGCCTTCTCTCTTTTTTCGCAGATCTGGATTGCTCTGTCGATAGTACAATTCGTCTGTCTCGAGCACTGACCACCTCTCACTTATACCTAACTCGCCATCGCCTCTCACATCACCATCACATCCACGCAATCATGGCGTCAAGATATCTCTCCATGGACGAGCTCAACAAGGCCGCCCTGGAGCAGTTCGTCTACCAGCCCGTCAGCCGTGAAATGATTGCATACCTGGCCAACGCTGCCCACAACGTCATTGCCTGCGACACGACCCTCATGCCACCACCCCGGGAATCATCGTCATCAAACAAGTCCCGGGATGGGCCTCCCACTCCCCCACGAAGCCCCGAGCCCCGGGCCGTCTCCAGCACCGACGACGCGCTGCCCTCGCTGGAAGAGTTCATCACCCAGCTGGTCGTCTCCTCCAACGTCCAGGTCCCAACTCTCATGTCGACCCTGGTCTACCTCAACCGCCTCAGGTCCAAGCTGCAGCCCATGGCCCGCGGCCTGCGATGCACCACCCACCGCATCTTCCTGGCCGCCCTGATCCTGGCCGCAAAGTACCTCAACGACAGCTCGCCCAAGAACAAGCACTGGGCCAACTACACCCACATGAACACCGCCGACTACACCTTTGGCTTCACGCGCACCGAGGTCAACCTGATGGAGAAGCAGCTGCTGTTCCTGCTCGAGTGGGAGCTGAGAATCACCGAGCACGACCTGTACGCCGAGCTGGATGTCTTCTTGGAGCCCGCGCGCATCAAGATTGCCGAGCGCTACGCCCGCAAGCTGCGTCATCGCGAGGAGAAGAAGCGCCAGCAGGAGATGTTCCATGCCGCGGCCCACGCTGCTGCCAGGTATCCCAGCCCAGTCTCTTCCCGGGGCCCATCACGATCCCGACACGCCAGCCCCGACCACTACCGCGCTGCCAGCAACGGCTCCATCACGCCGCCCGGCCTGGTCTACAGCTCGGCCAGCTCCTATGCCTCGTCCATCTCCAGCCGCCAGCACTCGCGGTCCACCACGCCTCTGGAGTCGGATCCGTCTCCCTACCTCTACGGCACCAGCCAGAGCAGCCTGTACGACTCCCCCGTGGAGATTGTCATGGACAAGGAGGAGGCCAAGGCGCAGGTGCCGAGCGTGCGCGCTCTGCCTTACGACATCGCCATCTCTGCGGAGCAATACGAGCAGCTTAGCGAGGCCACCACCAAGAAGCGGCACCGACGCGGCGTGTGGGGCCGTCTCCTCGGCGGTGCCAGCGCCAGCGCCATCACCGTCCGATAGAGCTTCTTTTTTTTATCCAACATTTACTTGTGTGTTTTTACCTTTTTACAGAAAAGCATGGCGTCGCGGATTGTCTTTTTGTTTTTCTTACCCATTTCTTTCTCACATCATCTGCAATTACTACTATATTTTTGGGTCTCGGACTTGTCTCCTCTCGAAAGAAGCTGCATGGCCGGCGCATCGAGTGCCCTTGGATAACAAACACCTAATCATCGCTACATTTCTTTACACCAATATGTTATACAGAGAGGATATCATGTGCATACGTCAAAAAACAATTTCTGCCTCTGACTTGCAATTTGCCAAGGGGGCAAAACGGAGTTTCCTATATTTTGTCATTTTTTTCTATTTGGGGTTGGTTCAAACCAACGAGGCGAAGCCGCGATGGGGGGCTAGGGAATTGGGCGTGTGGGCATTTTTGGAGGGCCCTGCTTACAATGGGTTGGGATAGCCCTAGGAATCGATCGGAACCTGTCATGGAATCTTTTGGAGTTTTTCTTGGGAACGGGAATTAAACAGATCACGTTTTCCACTGCGCCGGATTCCCCTTTCGAGGGGGGGCCAGTGAGCTCATATTTCATATACACTACACTTATTTCTGCTTAATTTTTTTTTGAAAGAGATATCTACAGACTATGTTTAGATAAATCAATTCTCTAGACTTGGATTATTTCCATCAATATCAGAAAGTCCCCCAAGCAGCTTACTTGATCACCACTGCGTGTCAGCACTTGTTGTCCATGCCCGTTAGCTCCAGCGCTCGCGTGACTAGAACGTGAATGCTATGTGTTTCGTCTTTTTTCACCAACAATAAATTCTAGCTGCTATTGCTAACTGCTACTGCTAACGCAGTAAAGATGCTTGATTAGGGAAAAACCGCTTACGGTAAAACATGAGACGTGTTTCTCTTACGCGAGCGAATGAGTACCTGGTCGGAAGCTTTTCAAGAGTACAGCCCTGTGGAGAGTGGCCTTTGCCTCTTTTGCGTCGCGTTCATGATACGTACGCAATTACTTGACATGGTCATAATGCTTAAATTCAGACAAGGCAAAAAAAGTTCGGATATAGTCTTTTTGAAAAGAAGCGATGATGACGCAAGTTTGATGTTTTCTCGGCATGGCGGAGGGTTTTTAACACGTAGGCGAGCGTGGCTTTGATTCGGGATCTAAAAGCGTAAAGCCCCATTTTCGTCCGTGTTCGTATATACTGTACTTGATACGTGTATATACGCAATTGCCGCGGAAGAGAAGATGCAGAAAATCCGAGACGGAAGATTCAATGTTCCGGGGGAAGAGGATCATTCTGGAACGTAAGTAGGTAGGTAGGTATTTTGGGAACATTCTGACAGGTGAAAGTTTGGGACATGCAAAAAGTCGGGTACATGGGTAAATACTCGGCTCCGAGGTTGGGGCTTATTCACCATCTCGAGCGCCAAACGGCGTTGAATTTGCGGCCCAAGGAACAGACGACGGGTCACTAACATGGGGCAATTCTTTTTTTAAACGAAAACAATGGGCGAAGTAAAGGCAATGAGTAAAGAATAGGATTATGACTATTGCTACATTTTTATTCCTATGACTTGTCGAAGGAATAGGACTGCTTTTATTTTAGATGGGTAATAGCTGTTGGTTGTGTTGGGCGTGTGTTACCCCCTTCCAAAACGGGACAATTTCGCTGTTGTGTCATGCCTTATTTGGGTGACGCTTGTGATGACTGCTTTTGTTTGCTTTCGTGCGTTGCACACAATAGCCGTGGATGCTACTATTATAGAGAGAGTCTTGATTTGGAGTTTGCTTGACACATGTGCTACGTGCACGGCATATGCATATGGACTTTATCGAAGTATCTTGCATCAATGTACCGAGGCTGATGCATGCACGGCAAATAACAAGGACCAAACAAAGTGCTCTCTGTACTATCCAGTATCGATGAGGCCAAATTAAATCCTGTTGGCCCCCTGTAGCCCCCCTTCAGTTTGTTTTGCTGGTAATATCGCTTTGGATGACAATCATTATCCTGCATTCTACTAGCACTAACACCATGATCCATAGTCCAGTACAATGGATAGAGAAAAGGCACACAAAGCCGATTCCAAATCCACAGTCCCCATTCACTAACAAAACCCCCTGCCTTGCCATCTCAGCTGAGCTCAGCTCCCATCCATCCCGACTAACAAATCCCCGATGCGATTTTTTTTGGTGCTGCGCCGCCCCCAAGGTATATTCCTAGGCTCTGTGCTGCTATTACCTACCTAGGTACTACTAGTAGCACTATTGCGTTGGGCAAAATAGAAGAATATTCCACCCCCAAGAATGAGCCCGCTGCATCTTACTAGTATGAAGAAATGCCCGACTGTCTTATGATCTTATTCTTTTGCTTAAAATATGGGCTGTAAAGGGGAGTGTATATAGTATTTACATGGAAAGTACTTGTGACAGAAGTATTTCTTGCCCAGCTTTCTCGAGGCGCAGCTTCAAGATCGTATTGTCATCAGTATATCGCCAAACTCCCGACGAAGAGGGCCGCACATGATTGGTGATTATGTGATGAAATGAACCAATTGAGAGATGGCCGGTTGAAGCTAACTTGAATACCATACATTATCTATAGATCTATAGCATCTGTAGCATCTGTAACGTCTATAGCTATAGCATATGCAGCATCTATAGCGTCTGTAGCTCCTCTAATAAGCACCAAAATCTTGCGTCCAATCTAGCAGAAAAGTAACCGTCCCATCACAACGCCTTCACCATGTGCCCAATCAAAGACCTCGATAGCTCCCCATGAGCCTCCACGAGTGCCTGAAACTCCTCGCTCACCCACAGCTTCTCAATCTTGCAGACCGCATATAGAGTAATCATCTCTCTCAAAGCTTCCGGAACCAAATTATCATAGCAGTACTGCACTAGCATTACTACATCGTTGACCCTTTGTTCATATAGCGTAAACGTTACCAAGGCGCCGTGTAATCCATTTAGCGAAAGCTCCATTAAGCCGGTAATGCCGTAGCATTCTGCGAAAACGTATAGTCGCGCATGAGAGAGGAACGTGCTTGTGTAATCCTCATGCGCCTGGTTGCTTCTGGCCGGTGCTCCTTTTGAAGAACCAGTGACAGACGATGTGCCGGAAGAGGCAAAAGTTCCCTGGCGTTTGAATGCATCCCACTGAGCCTCACGGATGGTCAACTCTCCAGACGGAGTCTCGCCTTTGGTTTCGCTCGCGACCAGTCCCTCTCTTTTCCGGGATGCTTGCTTCTCCAAGAGGTGAACCAGCCGCTCACGATCCTCTGCTAACAGTACAGGTCTCCTGTCTTGCATCCGTAGTAATTCCGCTAAATCCTCCTCCTCTTCGGCAATTTCAGCGCGCCTCTCGGCCTCGCGAGCGGCTCTCCTTGCGGCCTTGGTCTGAAGCTCAATCAGCCTCCTCTCATCCTTGCTTGACAGGGCCCGTAGGGTATTGTCCCTCTTGACAATAAGCTGTACGATTTCCTTCTCTTCTTTGGCGACTGTGGCGGCTTCTATCGCTTCTTGGGCGGTCCGTTTCTCAGCTTCCTGAGCGGCTTGGGGTTCCGATTGAAGTCCAGTTATCGAGAGATCAACGGTATATTTCCCCGTATAAGCGTACTGCCAAAATCTGACGAATGTGTCTTCATCTACAGAGTCCCAAGTGACGCATTTTTCAGCAGCTTCAGAGAAACTTCCGTTTACCAGTTTATCAAGGACGGGAGACAGGTATGATAGGAGAGCAGAGTGTACAGTGAACTCTCGCCGGTTGGGCCCGACGAGGAATCGGAACGGGACCGACGATGCAATACTACAAGTCACTTTTAGCATTGTATTCAATAAAAGAGTAATTCATGCTTACACTTCTGCTGGTATGTTATTCATGGCGGGCGTTTAGAAGAGGGTCTTTATGGATGAGATTCACGGGGTGATGTTCAGAGTTTACCCCGCAATTCGACCGGAGGTACGTGTATTCGCATCAAGTTCAACCGTATGATTTGTTGACGGCAAAATTAAATTCCGTGAATGCATGTACTCCCAGTTTGAGAGTTATGAAGCACTTTCGACACAGGGAGCGGCGTGAATAAAGTGAAGCTACGTAGGAATGAATGCTCGGGGGCTAAAGACGAACTAGTAGTGCGGTAGACCTCAGAACCATGCATGCGCGTACTGGGAGGGATGACAAGAAGCTCGCACTGTACCAACCGTTGTCTTGTGATAGTGGCTTGTACTTCATACCTACCTAGGTACATATGGCTGTATAGAATGTACAAAAAGAGGCATTCATTGTGACCCTAGCAATAATAATTTTGTATTAACATTAACTCTTCCTTACGGTCCAGGTACCTCAAATACAGCCTTGCGTGTAAACAAATAGTGCCAGCCTGGCTATGAATCCTGAGCCTCGCCTTCTATTGCTACAGGCCGCAAGGCAGCGCTCTTAAACCCTGGATAACCTACCACTGCAATTTAACTGTACGCCGCCTGTTTAATACTAATTTAATCATTCCTGTTTATTATTATCGCAAGTAAGTAATAGGGGTGAGAGTCCATAGGCACCGCAAGTAACAAAATTGTAAAAGTGGTATCATGAAAAATATCCTAAACTAGAACAGTGATACAAAGACAAACGATTAATCATGAACTCGTATCTAAAAGACAATAATATTTAGCGTATCCGTACTGCTTGTATCCGCAGAGACCATGGATGTGGCGGCTAGATTACGCGTATCACCATTTGCAACCGATAAATCCCTTTGCTATGCAAAGTCACAGTACCCAGAGAACTCCTTCGTACCACCAGTGTGCATCCCGGAATTACACGACCTGCTTATTACGAAATCCTAGCCATGGAATCTTCGTCCTCATGCTCAGACTGCTCAGCACCACGCTGATACTCGACAGGGCCATGGCCAGCGACGCCCACACAGGATCCAACTTGACGTGCGAGCCGCTCGAGGTCGTGACAGCGTAGAGGCATCCAGCGGCAATAGGAATGGCGCACACGTTGTACACCGCCGCCCAGCCAAAGTTGAGCTTGATGCGGCGGAACACGACGCGGCTGAGATCCAGAAGCGTCAGCACCGAGTGGAGGTTTGACGTGGCTAGCACAAAGTCAGCGCTCGAAATAGCCACGTCGCTGCCAGACCCAATGGCAATGCCGACATCCGCTGTCGTGAGGGCCGGCGAGTCGTTGATGCCATCTCCCACCATGGCCACCATGGCACGGCGGCCGCTGTTGTGCATCGAGGCTTGGAGATAGCTAATCTTGGCCGCCTTTTCGGACGGCAAAACCTCAGCAAGCACGTTGGTGGGAGGAATGCCCACCCTCTGAGCTACGGCCTGCGCAGTGGTCACATTGTCGCCTGACAGCATCCAAACTTCCACGCCACTCTTTTGCAACGCCTCAAGCACGGACAGCGTCTCTTCACGGATGGGGTCAGAAATTGAGAACGCAGCTGAGACTGTCCAATTACCACCGTTGCGTAGCTTCGTCGCAACAAGAGCAACCGACTTGGCCTCCGTCTTCCACGTATTCAGCAGGCTCTGGACATGAGCAGACAGAGAGGCAGAAAGGTCTCTCATGAGACCCTCGTTACCCACCGCAATGTCAAATGGTTGGTTCTTGCAACTTGCTCTGATGCCCTTGCCCGGTAACTCTTCGATTTGCTCCAGCTCAACTTGATCTGCACCAGTCTTGCAAAAGGCAACAATGGCCTTTGCTATGGGATGGCTGCTATTTTCCTCTGTAGCTTTTACAGCAGAGAGCAGAACCCGTTCATTGATCCCGTCACTAGTGCCGTCAGGGAATAGAGCAGAGTCCGTGATTTGAGGCTCGCCTCCCACGGTGAGAGTCCCTGTCTTGTCAAAGACCACGCAGCCCACCTTGCTAGCTTTCTCAAAGGCCTCGCCACCACCCTTGACAAGAATGCCATGCTTGGCTGCGAGGCCTCCTCCGACGAAAATGGCCGTTGGGGCAGCCAGACCTAATCCGCACGGGCATGCCACAACAAACACGGCAATGGCAAACTGGAAAGCAAAGGAAGTCGAGCCGCCCGATGTGTTCAGTTCGTCGCTGTCAACTTTGTGGGTAAAGCAGAGAGCCATCCAGACAGCCCATGTGATGATGGCTACGAGGGTTACCACCGGGACGAAGTAGGATGTCAGAAGATCAGCTATTTGTTCCATCGGCGCTCTTTTAGCTTGCCCTTCTCTGACCACCTCGACGATCTGATCAAGCATGGACTTGCCAGAGGTTCCAGTCACCTTGACGACTACTGCGGATCCCTTGTTGACGGTACCTGCGAATACTTCGTCTCCTTGTCCCTTCTTGATGGGGCGTGATTCACCGGTAAGACTCGATTCGTCAAAAGTTGTTTCGCCATCCAAGATTATACCGTCAACCGGGGGCGATGAGCCGTGGGGCACTCGGATAATATCGCCATGTTCCAACTGGTCCATATCTATGGTCGTAGTAACTTGGCCTTTCAACTTATCTTGCTCTACCAGAAGAGCGGTGGTTGGCCGTAGCTTGGCCAAAGCTTCAACAGCGTTGCCTGCCTTGGATTTGCTGTACGCTTCAATCAGTCGGCCAGCGAGAAGGAAAAGGGTCAGAAAGACTACAGAGTCGAAGTAAAACCGATCTTCAGGAATGTCGGCATCGCCATCAGCCCCTGCTGCAATCATTTGACCAATGGAAGACCAATAAGCAATGCTAGTTCCCAGTGACATGAGCATGTTCATACTGCCAAACTTATAGAATCGCTGCAGGAAAGGTGTCCGGCTGCTGGGCCGCCATAGCGTCCTCAGCTCCTTGATGGCGCGGACATGGAAGACATCCGCCGCAAAAAAGTACACCGGTGTGGCAAGTAGGCAAAGTATAATCTCTACGCGACTGAGGCCAGATGCCCATGGCTTCATTAGAAAATGCTTGGTAGAATTGGAGTCTGGCACAAGGCTCATGTAGATTATACCAAGCACAAATGTCGGAATGGCGAGGACAAGTGTCAGCATCTCGCGGTAGAAAAGTTGGCGGGTGTGCTTTGCCCTGATGGCTCTAGATCTCTCTTCGAGCGTCGGCGGATGGTAGATTTTTGCTTGGAGAGATGGATCTGTGGCCTCGATGCTTCTAATGATATGCCGGATTGTAAACTGCGGCGAGTTTGGGATATAGCGTAGTTTCAATATGGGATGTTCCATAGACGGGAGAGCCAGAACCTGTACACTGTGGGCGCCGAAGCTCTTCAAAGTCTGGTTGATTCTCTGAGGGCACCGCGGACAAAAGATACCATCGACTCTAATCTCCACATGTCGTTCGTCTGATGAAGACTTTTTCTTGTTCAGATTAACCACTGCATCTAGGGCCGCGTCATATCCAATGTCCTCAATCGCCTCAATCAGATCCCTTTCTCTATCCGCACCCACAAAATCGATTGTGGCGCTGTTTCCGACAAGGTTAACAGCGACTTTCAAAACCCAGGAAAGCTTCTGCAACTCATTCGTTATGGTGGTAACACAAGCCGCACAGGTCATTCCGCCAATAGATAATGTCGCTCGCCATGAAGGGGGCTGGTTTCCGTCGCCTGTGACCACGCCATCGAGCGGTACCGTGTCGACCAGCGGTTCTTTTCGCAGGCTATTCGACGAGATTGAGGACTTGAGCTTATAGTCAACGCTGCTACCATCCTCTGCACCATGTGGTTTGTGTTCTTTGCAGGCCTCGCAGTTTTCCAGATGAGCAGCCTTGACGGTCTCGGGGACTGGCGCCGGCTGCTTCTGGGCCCAAAGACTGGACCAGCTCTCAAAGATGCCACCGCTGTCAGCCATATCCCCTCGAGAATTGTCGTTCAAATCCTCGGCGCCAGAGGCGTTGGTATCGACTCCACAAATCTCAAACCCGACATTTGAGAGCGTCATGCCAATAGCGCGCACGAATTCGGGTGAGTGGTCGACATGCTCAACTGTCACAATGGACGTCACAAGATTTGGTGAGACCCAAACAATCTTGTCACCGAATGCCTCCTGCAGAAGAGTCTTGATGAGAGTCACGCATGATGGGCAGTGGATGTTCCCTAGCAGATAGGCTGTGGTGACGGTATTGGACGACGCCATCGTGTACAACTCGCGGTGCGGTTGCACCAAACCGGCGATTTAATTATAGAAATTATGGTATCGATGAGGGATGCGCTTTGGCAGTTGCTGCCGTAGTGATGCAAGGTGTCTAGTCGACGGAACTCTGACAAAGATCAAGGATGTTGTAGCACGAAAATCGTCTTAGTGAAACATCCGCGCTCGGTGATAAGTGATAAGAGTCGGAGAGAGATGACTCTTGGACACCAGATTGAACACTCTCACGTACAACAAAATATATGATTCAAGATGGAAGCCAGTTGTTTGGAAATTGGAAAGCAGAAATTACCACCTTGCTCGATTGCTGACCGTCGTGGCAGATAATATATACTAATAGCAAGATGCAACGCTCCTGGTCTCCTTTTGACGCTAAAATCGGCACAAATGTCGCAGGAGAGCAGCGCTTGCAGGGGTCCCTTTTGGGAGGTGGCAGTCATCAGCTACTAGCAGTGACCGGGTGCATGATGTAGCGGTACTTTGTATTTGGCGGCACTTTAGCAGACACGGCGAGTCACTGCTTATCGGATTTGATCATGGAGGCTGCTGGAAAGCACGAAATCGCCGCAAATGGGCAGTTGTCGGTTTCCGGCGGCGTTGCAGTCACACGTGGCGGTAAGGGAGAGGAACTGGTATCGCGTCGAACTGACAGCCTGAATGCATCAGTGACGACATCAAGGGCACATTTCCCTCAGCATGCAAGTGATTTACAGTTTCTGG
The DNA here is from genome assembly GCF_001481775.2 of Trichoderma gamsii. NCBI lineage: Eukaryota > Fungi > Ascomycota > Sordariomycetes > Hypocreales > Hypocreaceae > Trichoderma > Trichoderma gamsii. The sequence goes on from NW_020171339.1 coordinate 1,695,544, forward strand.
TAGCATGCAGTGGCGATTGATTGCAGCGTCGCAGCATTTGTGCGGACGAAGCTTGGGTGAAGCTGAGGTGGAAGAAAGTGTACAGGTCACGTGATGTCTTGAATGACAAAGCATTCCATGCTTGGTTCTGTAACTTGCTTATCTAAGACATTTTGGATTGATGCCGAGGATATGACACACACAATAGATGCCATGAGTCTCATTGTATGTGTTGTGCTGCACGGGAACACACGAAAAGTATTGCAAAGCTGCTCATACTATAAGTCGTATAAATGTTTTATATCTGGCATGATCCGCACCATCCACGTGCTTCTACAACAACCAACAAGCTATCCCATGGTAGTCCTCTTACTGCACTGTATAATCTGACAAATTAGCACACGCAAACTGAAGCCAGTCATTCTCATCATTTCGTACTGTGCTCTGGCGTTCTCGAATAATTTCAAGAAAAAAATTAAGCGCCCAGCGGAATCGCCACAGCCATTGGCTTACTCGTCTGAATTAGGACATTTTGCACTTGGTCGCTGTATCTCTTCCTCGGCTGCTCCGTTCCACTTCATCTTTGTACATATGCCTATACCTATATGTGCCGTTATGGCGCTCGAGCAACTCTCATCGCACCGTCTACCTTTCTCTCACCCAAAAGAACTTCCACAAATGCAATATACGAAATGCTAATTATATCCATCATCATCACGTCTTCAATGCCCTCTCGGAAGTCGGTCCCTACTAACAAGCCTGCCCGACAGTCCGTACCAATCACGTCCCCAAATCGAGTCAAAAGCGGAGCTTTCCGTCTTTTCGGAGAGGCTTCGGCGAGTGGCATCATCAGTGCTAGGCTCAATACGGTCTAAGTGAATTGCGTGATTCTGTCCCAGTATCAACAATTTCGAGATCCAAGGCCTAATGAAGAAGACTTTCACGGGGTTTAAGCAGGAGAAAAAAGTCGTTTGTTAAAGAAATGGACCCTGACAAATCCCGTGGCTGGCTCCCGTCCGGGGTGATCCACGATTCCCATGGGCTTAATTGCTCCTCGTAGAACCTCCTCCTCCTCTCCTCCTTTAAGCCTTCAGCTCTCTTTTTTTCTCTCTTTTCCAGTCTGTAGTATATTCCAGACGTAAAGGGGCTGCTTGTATTCGTCGTAACCTTTTGAGGCTTGCTTTCGAATATTTGGAAAATGCCGTCCAAGGTTGAGGAATCCGCCACGCTGCCCTTTGGCAAGCAGGTGCCTCTGTCGGCCATCTCTGGCCCGACGTATGTGACGGCCCAGCTTCTCGTCCAGCAGATTGCCTACAAGCTTTCTGACAAGATCTTCTCTTACTCCCCCGAGACCTTTGATCTGGACGTCGCTGCTAAGCAGTGGGCTGCCGATGAGAGCAAGAACATCCACGGATACGCCCCTTCAGTTCTGCCTCTCCAGACCAGAACGGGTGCTGGTGCCCTCGCTCTGGGTTACATCTTCTCCCCGGATTTCGATGTCAACAAGCGTCACATTCCCCAGACGCTGCTTGCCCCCTCGGGCTCTCTCCAGAACCTCCGCGGAACCCTTGACCAGCTCTCTCTCCTGTACAACCTTTCAAGCCCCTTTGTGGCTCACATCGCTGCCGCAGACTACAGCGCCAGCGAAGGCCTCGTCTCCAACTATGATGTTGCTTTGAGACTGGCCGAAGACCTTGGCCTGGGCCTTGTTGCCAGCTCATCTTCGTATGAGTCTCAGCACATGTCACTGTTCGCGACACTCCTGGCCACCGTCGTCCCCACTCTCCACATCTACGATGGCATTCGTCTTCCCAGAGAGACTTTGAGGATCGTCGATGCTTTGAGCGAGACTGGCATCGCCGATTTGTACAACAAGCTTGTTGCCGAGGCTGGCAAGCTGAACCAACATCTCGACACTGCGGGCAAGGTCCTGGAACTTCTCAGACTCTTCAACGATGAGCTCGGCACTGTTTACCAGCCCTTTGAGTACTTCGGCCATGAGACCCCCGATGTCGTCCTCGTTGCTCTTGGAAGCGTTGAGGCTCAAGTTGCCAAGGAGACTCTCAACAAGATTGCCGCCGACGGAGCCAAGGTCGGTGTTATCAACGTGCGCGTCTACCGACCCTTCATCGAGGAGGCTTTTCTCAAGGCCATCCCCGCCTCTGCTCGCACCATCGCCGTGCTGGGTCAAGTTCACGGCGAGATTGCCTTGGCTGATGAGGCCACTCAGTCTGCGCTGTACGGCGATGTCCTCACCGCAGTTACATTCGCTGGCAAGTTTGAGCAGCAACCCGAGGTCTTGGACATCAAGTACACTCCTGCCCAGTTCCTGACTCCCCAGGGCCTTGTCGGCACTCTGCACAAGATCTTTGGCAATGACGATGAGGCCAAGCCTCTGCCCTCGCTCATCAAGTCCCAGCAGTTCACATTTTGGGATGTCGACAACTCTGTCTCCGCAAAGTCCCCCGCCGCCATCGGCACTCTCCTGTCTCAAGAGTCAACCAACAACGTCCACCTGTTTGAGACGTATGACAACTTCACTCAGGGAGGCCTTATCCGAACGGATCTGCGCGCATCCAAGACTGCTCTGGAAGCACCGTATGCCATCAATGAGGCTGATGTCGCGGTTGTCGGTAACGAGGTGGTCTTGAAGGATGTCGATGTCCTGAAGAGCGTCGTTCCCGGCGGCAAGCTTCTCATTAAGCTGCCAAACTTCAAGGCGGATGAAGTCGAAAAGCGACTTTCACCTGCTTTCCGCAAGACAGTTCAAGAAAAGGAAATTAGCGTCTTCATTTTGGATACTGCCGTCTCTCCCGCCTTCGAAAAGGATGCTTCAGTTGCCAAGCTCCTTCTTGAGCTCTCTTTCTTGAAGATTGCTCTCCCAGAGAGCTCTGCTGAGGAGCTTGCAAAGGTGGCTGGAAACCAAACTGTCTTGGCAGAATCCCTCAGTGCTCTTGACCAAGTCTTGACCCAGCTTGAGGTTCCAGCAACGTGGGCAGAGGTCGAGGCCGACTACGTCTTCCCCTCTCTGCCAATTGGTCTCCAGCCAACTGGCTTTGTTTCATTCCAGAAGGAGGAGACCGAGGACGACCTGAAGCTCCAAGACTGGCAGATCGCTGCCAAGGGCTTGGTCTTCAAGGAAGCCTACGGCACCCAAACTACCCTTCGTCCTGACCTTTCCGTCAAGACCGCCACCGTCCGCGTCAAGGAGAACCGCCGCCTCACTCCCCAAGACTACGACCGTAACATCTTCCACATTGAGTTTGACATTGGCAACTCTGGTCTCACGTACAAGATTGGTGAGGCTCTGGGCATTCACCACGAAAACGATGAGGAGCAGATCAGTGCTTTCATCCAGTTCTACGGCCTCAACCCCGCAGAGCTTGTCCAGGTGCCTTCTCGTGAAGACGTCAACGTCTTCGAGGTCCGCACCGTGTATCAGGCGCTCATGCAGAATGTCGATATCCTCGGCAAGCCCCCCAAGCGCTTCTACGAGGCCCTGTCTGAGTTTGCCACCGACGAGACTGAGCAGAAGAAGCTCGCTGCTCTCGGTGGAAACGATGGTGCTGCTGAGTTCAAGCGTCGCACTGAGATCGACACCGTGACTTATGTCGACATCCTCGAGGAGTTTAGCTCCGCTCGTCCCAGCTTCCACGATCTGGTCAAGATTGTCAGCCCGCTCAAGCGCCGTGAATACTCCATCGCCTCTGCCCAGGCCGTCACTCCCGACACCGTCGCCCTCATGATTGTCGTTGTCGACTGGGTCGACACCAAGGGCCGTTCTCGCATCGGCCAGGCCACAAATTACCTCCGTAGCCTGCAACCCGGCGCCTCTGTCACCGTCTCGGTGAAGCCCTCAGTCATGAAGCTGCCCACCAGAGACGATGCGCCACTCATCATGGCCGGTCTCGGAACTGGTCTGGCCCCCTTCCGCGCGTTTGTGCAGTACCGCGCCATGCAAAAGGCTCAGGGCAAGGAGATTGGCTCCATCCTCCTCTACCTCGGCTCTCGCCACCAGCGCGAGGAGTACCTCTACGGCGAGGAATGGGAGGCCTATCTCGCCGCCGGCGTCGTCACTCTTGTCGGAAGCGCCTTCTCGCGAGACCAGCCAAAGAAGATTTACATCCAGGACAGGATGCGCCAGACGCTGGACGACATCGTGCAGGCGTACATCAAGGATGGCGGCAGCTTCTACCTCTGCGGTCCGACATGGCCTGTGCCTGATGTGACGGCGGTGCTGAAGGAAGCCATCGCGGCCGAGGCCAAGGCTGCTGGCAAGAAAGTTGATCCAGCCAAGGAGATTGAGCGGCTAAAGGAGGATGGCCGATACGTGCTTGAGGTTTACTAAGCGGCTGACGTAGAGGGGATTGTGCCTGTTTTCTTACGAGAGCGTGCATATAGAAGAGCCGATGCTCGAAATCAAAAGCGATGTAGATAGTTACATATACAATAAATTTCGTTTAAATTATACTTGGACAGACCAGTTTTTCTAAATTGACCTTTGTAGAATGAATATCACACTATTCTATTCTAGACTCTGGCATTCCTCCATCTATGAATATCTAAAAAGAGCAATTACTCAACGCAGCATGCCAATTTGCTCTTGCAGAAGGATATACAAAACATGCCATTTCCCATTCCCATACATTTCCGTGTCATCATAAAAAACAAGAGCCATGACATTAAAAGAGAAAAAACAACCCAAGAAAATCTACTCCCAAACCAAGGTATTTTGCTTACAGCAGAGTCTCACCAAGGGCGCAGCGCACCAGAGAGCTGCCGGCTCTAACAGTCTCCTGCGCTCCGGCCTCAGTAGCAGCAAGGCTGGGGTTCACCTCGACCAAGTCAATGGCAATCAGGTTGCCAGTTGCGTGGACGGACTCGCAGATGTAGTCGCCCTCACGCAGGGTAAGGCCGCCTCGGACGGGAGTGCCGGTGCTGGGAGCCCACATGGGGTCGAGGGCATCCACGTCGAAAGACAGGTGGATGGGAGTGTCGTTGCCGATGTGGGCAAGGGCCATCTCCATGACGCGACCAATTCCGTGACTGCGAGGGGTTAGCTTTTGATCTGTTGAATCTTGCTTTGGGGGGGCATATTCTCGTAGCAGCCATGAGACTTACTGGTCAATGTCAAACATGCTAAAGGCCTTGATGCCGTTCTCTCTCAGGATGCGCTTCTCGCCAGCGTCCACGTCGCGCAGACCAATGTACACCAGCTTCTTAACGCTCAGGCGCATGTCCTCCTCAATCCAGCCAAAGCACTCCTCCTTGTCCTCCTTGGCAATGCCCGTGAGGAAAGCAACAGGCATGCCGTGGATGTTGCCGCTGTCGCTGGTCTCGGGGGTGTTGATATCGGCGTGCGCATCAACCCAGATGACCGCAATCTCGCGGTTCAGACGCTCGCGCGTGGCCTTAGCGGTGCCGGCAATGGTGCCAATGGCAATGCTGTGGTCGCCGCCGAGGGTCAGCGTGAGGCGGCCCTTGGAAGAGTGCTCGTATGTCTCGGACGCAATCTTTCGGTTGACGGCCGAAACAAGGCGAGGGTTCTTCATGCCGCGGTAGTCAGGGTCGGAGGCGGGCGTCAGGTCCTTGTAGAACTTGACCGTCTCGTCGCCGTGCACCTTGTAGCCAAGCTCCTCTCGGATCTGGGTCAAGAGGCCGGACTCGATGAGGGCGGTAGGGCCTGCATCGACGCCAGCTTTTTGCTATTACAAAGCAAGTCAGCATTCAAGCTTGAAGTCGTTGGCAGAGATGTAGTATAGAAACGTACCTGGCCACCGGAGAAGCCTACGGTGACGATGCCGAGATCCTCGGGGTGTGTGAGGAAGTGGCTCTTGATGGTGCTGGTGTTCATGTTGGGCGATTTGGGTTGCAGACAAAGGTGATTTTAGATCCGTGAGAACTCAGATTCCGATTATCAGGAGCAAAAAAGAGGCGGATTGCTGGCTTGAAGCTGGTGGAGGCTGATGCTGAGAAGGAGAAAAAACCGAGGCGTTGATTCAGGCGGGCAGCAGCAGCAGTAAATATACTCGTCCGGTCACATGTGCCTCCCCCAATCGGCGGCCCGTTTCCCTCACTCCAGAAGGGGGGCCATGCCTGCGCCTTGCTTTGCTGCTGCTACAGTCTGGGAGCCGAGACTGAGCACTTTCACTTTCGCGTGCGGGCTCGGCCCCTACAATTGGTAGGTCAAGCAGAGGCGCTCGAATCCATGTGTGCGTGTGTGTGCGCGTCTGTCGCTGGCTGGCGGATCGGGCTAGTAACTTAGAGGTAAAGGGGAGTTGAGCAGAGGAGCGAACTAGTAACTTAGAGGAAAACAGAGACTCTATATAAGTAAGTCGCTTTGCTCAGGGCAGGGCAAGGGGAAATAATGCCCAAAAGGCTTCAGTCGGCAAAGCCGCCGCGTCCGGAGGGCTCCACCGCGGGGCATTTAGACGGGGGGCGGCCGCCGGGACTTTTCTGAGCATGGCATGAGATGAGCCCGAAAGAAGAAGAAGCAGCGTTTCTTGCTGGTGAGAGCCCGAAATGGCTATTGTTGATACGATGGTTTGCTGTTAAAGCTGGCTTATTCCAATTGACCTGAAATCGCATGTATAAAGTACATCCCTTGAGGCGAGGGGCCTTATCTCTGGCTGCTTACACCGCTTGGCAGTTGATAACTGCATGTATCATCTCGATATACTACTACACTTATCTATGGAACATATGCAGAGTCTCTTGCTTATGAACTTGTGTAGAAATATGAGATATTTACCCCATCAAGCAGGAGGCTATATCGACTGCATCTCATTGCAACTCTAGTCCACAGCCGTCTTCTCACCAGAATGGCCTCGAATCACTAGATGACGTTCGGAGACCCTCAGAGCCGCTTCTAACCTCACGCATTTCCCTATCTCTTCCTCCACTTGATAAGAAACGGTCAAGTGACCCCGCCATGGCCAACCAACCACCCCAATAAGCGTTATGTAATAGCGGTCTCAGCCAGTAAAACCTGAGTCAAGGAAACTGCTTCTATTTTATCTCGAATAAATAAATAGATAAATTCGATAAATTCGAATTTATTACGTTTCAATAAAATACCTAATCGACCGCCAGACCATCCTCCGAGGGCAAGCGGGAGTCGGAGATACGACCAACTAGTGCGTGGTAGGCAATTCACCCATAACTCCGAACCAGCGGCTAAGACAAAACGACGCAACTCCCACATCAATCCGTCCAAGTTGTGCCCTTAATCCCATTTACGACTCTATCCTAGAAGAGCAGCAATCTATTCCCAACCCAGATATTCTGTCGAACCACGCACAGCCAGGGGCACGGTCGGCCACTAAGAACAAGAGTTTGACGGATCTGATCCGATCGATCTAAAGCCGTCACCTTAATTGCTGGGATGTGTTTTAAAATTTAGTTTATTTTTCTTCCGGGGAGCACCGCGAAATCCGTAGTTCTACGTCTTCTTGTAGAGTAAATTGAAGGAGGAATCATCATCGCGCAAGCAGGGAGTGTAATAGTAAGAGAGGCGCAGAAAAAGGTTCCCCCAACAATAATTGGTTACATCATTTCTTGATAAAAGATGAGAACAATGAGTGAATCTTGTTGCTAAGCAAAAAATTTTTTTTTTTTTTTTTTTTTTTTGAATGTGTGCCGAATATTAGTTTTTATAGCTTATAGGTACGAAAATGCATAATTGTGTATGGACAGTCTCTTTACAAGCTATGCGAGCTCATATACTTTCCATGGCGGTGTCCTTGACGTCTGCTAGGACATGAAATGAGAATATACACTACGATAAAATTACTCAAAAAAAAAAAAAAAAAATCAAGAACAAGTCATTGTAACCTTCATTTCATACTCATTATTCAGTATTCAGGGTAGGCAGAATAGAAAAGAGCGAGGAAATGCAAAAAATAACCGCCTTGTATTTCAATCGAAATGTTATAGGAAAAGCCCAATGCGGGGGTCGAACCCGCAACCTTGAGATTACAGAACGTGTGTCTTAAGAGTCTCACGCTCTACCGATTGAGCTAACCGGGCAAGTCACAAGACCGTTGACCAATCAACGGTTGCGAAGTTCCGATCAAGCGCAAGGCGGCTTGTTGAATCGACGTGAATTATTTTTGAATATGAACTTGGCATTAGCCGACAAACTCTGTCCTTCCATTCACAAAGAGACTTCTTAATGCCCAAATATCGCTAGATGGCAAATCGCTACTCTACACCCTGTTAATATTTTTTCCATTTGCAAAGACGGAAATGATAGCTTTAATTTGTCACTTCGGATGGTAGAATATGACAGCGAAGTTCGCAAAGCAGCCAAATCTTGGTCTCCTCTATGATGCTTTCCTACGATCCTCACCGGACGGATAACTACTATAGGTAGTATATTGACTGAGTCAAGGCTGCTAAGTATTCTGCATCTATCTGTTGACCCTGGTACTGGAAGCAGATCTCTTTTGATCGCTCAAGTCGATAACGAAAAGGCTTCCCTGCATTTGCATAGTCCCCTGATGGAAAGCTGATTGCTTTGGACTAGCTACTCCGTGCGGTTGCTAAGTTCAGAATCTCAAAGGTATGGTATTATAGAGTGTGTGGTAAATGTGTATGATACTGTGGTGATCATGCAATGATTTTAGTCGTCAAAGGCACAGCCCCGGGTCGGTGGACGTATTCCCTTATGTCGATATAAGTGAGACACTTTCGTGCTAGCTTCGAGAGAGCCGGTCGGTGTGTTTAAGTTTTCTAGTTGTGACTATCGTGGCTATATGCGCGAAGCCGCTCTCTGATAACGCCTGAGCTCCGACTACGGTGAGGCGCCGACGATATAGACCGTCCTTATATGGGCAGCCGAGTCCGCATTCTTGAGGCACAAGAGATGTTCATCATCTCTCAGCGAGGGTAAGCACCAGATGCCAGCTCCGTGTTCATTGTGTTACTTTAATGAACCGCCCCGGCTAGCAAACCAAGCCTCCAGCTCTGGAATTCCCACCGCCGCGGATATCAACATCTTTCCGAATACGTCGACGTCACCGGCCTTTGCTTCTCTCAGCACTACGGCGACTTGTCCATCAACGACGAGAAAGTGATTCTCCTGCTGCCAAGCGTCCCTAAAATCCAGCGCTGATTCCGCCTGCCACAGATGCTCTGAGACTGTCCAGAAATGGCACAGGCCCAGGCGCCCATCGCATTGATTCAGACTCTGACTGCCTGTGAGCACACGGTACGCCTGCAAGAAGAAAAAGGCAAATAGGAGCGTTCGCCGCGCCGACTCTTGGAAGATCCAGTCTTTCCACAGATCTGAGAGTGTGGTCAGACAGCAGTCGGAGAAAGGGTCTGAACAGTTTGCTTCAGTGTCGAAGATGACGTGCGCAAGGAGGCCGATTGCAGAGGTCTCGAGGAATGGAATGATGCGCTCGCCTGATGCTCGGGCGCTTATGTCCCCGTCAAAAAGATGGATAATTTGGTAGAGGAGCAGAGCCTGGGTGTGAGCGAGGCTGTCGATTGGCGTCGTTGGTAGAGGCTCGCACAGCAAATCCTGCACTCGGGACTCGATGCAACGGAAAATGACGGGTGCATTTGCTCGATTCTTTGCCACATAAAGTGCACAGGAAGCATGAGCGTCTGTTTCTCATCTTATTAGCCATGTTGGACTTGATAAGAGGATAAAGAGAAACTTCTCTTACCTTGCATCGACCGGGGCATACTGTCGGCATAAAGCAGCGGGTGCGACCACGGTGTCTGCGTCTCCATCACCATGGTCTTTGGAGCTTTTCGGATTTGGTCCAACGAGAACTGCAGTCTCCTTGCGACAATCTCATTCAGTCGATCATGGAATCCCTTGGTGGCTGGCGCCGCCAGCATGGACGGCTGATGTATGACATGGTGATCCTGACTCTCAGCAACGTATCCAAGGGACTCAAAGTTGTAAGGAATTGGTTTGAAGCTGTACTGGTCGGGCTCTTCCAACTCTCCGGTCCCCGTAGGTCTGAGGTGGCCGGTAATTGTCTCGGCGCCCCCTGAACAGTCATCGCTTAAGGCGCCATCAAGAACAGCCACGTCCTGCAACGGCACTGGCCCGTTGCCAGCCTGAATGGAGGCCCTAACCTTCGTCCGCGGCGTGCGTGACGGATACTCGCATTGGATGCATCGCTGAGAGCACCGCAGACACGCTGGGACGGCAAAGTCGCATCGGCGCTTGGCCTTGATGCATGCCGCGCAACTCTTCTTGCGGGGCGGCGGGTTGTTGCGCTCACGAGCCGTAAAGGACATGACTGGCTAGAGCTGTAGAGAGCATGTCATTCTATGAGCCACCCACTTTCGAGGAGACCAGCTGTTTGGTGAGTTTAGATGAATGGCCCTACGAGCAGCAAAGGGGTAAAGTTGTAGTTGCGAGCTTCTGCCTGGCCGGCAGGAGAAAGTGGGCCCGGCGGAATTCCGCCGGGGCTAGGCATCGTCGCCGGCTTCCGTAGTGGGCGGAGCCCCGCCTGCCAACTTACATGTAATAAGTTACATGTAACAACAACTCCTCCATGGACGGCGCTTCGTTTGCTAATTGCTGTGGGACTTAGGCAGAGAAATACTTGAAACCAGGTCAATGATTCAGGTAATACGCTTTGCAATGCATATACGCTTTCCAATGGATATATTAATGGACGTGTCTCCCGCCAGGAGCCTGGTACAAGTTGAGTCCATCGCAACAACTTCTCAGTGACTAAAGCAAAACGAAGCAAAGCAAAGCAAAGCAAACACAACATTACCTCTCAACTTTCTCATACGACAGAATAATAATGGCTCAACCAAAGGTCTTTGTCTGCGGCGTCACCGGCACACAAGGCGGCGCCGTTGCTCGTAACCTTCGCTCGGAAAATATCTCGGTCACCGCCCTCGTCCGTGACCCGTCTTCGCCTCAAGCCCAATCCATCGAGGCTCTGGGTGTTGAGATCGTGCCTGGAAACTTTGACGATATACCTGCCATTGAACGAGCCCTGACTGGCTGCACCACCGCCTTTCTCAACTTTTTCCCTGATTTCAAGGATCTGACCGCTGAGTTGCGCTGGGCAAAGTCCATCATGGCAGCTGCACGGGCCGCAGGAGTGAAGCACATCATATTCTCCAGTGGTTTTGCCGTCGATGCTCCCGAGAAACTCAAACTTTGGGACGCAAACAGCATCACGGGCAAAGCACTGCTCTCGAAGCAGAGCATCGAGAAAGAAGTGCGCGAGGCAGGCTTCGACTATTGGACCATCCTGCGACCGGGCAACTTCATGGCCAACTATCTGCCGCCCAAAGTTGCCATGTATGGTGGCCTTGCTGAGTCAGGAGTATGGACTACGGCTCTCCTAAAGGAAAGCAAGCTGCCCATGGTCGACGAGGCCACCATTGCCCGCTTCGCATCTGCGGCAATTCACAACCCCACCAAATTTACCGGCCAAACAATTGAGATTGCCGATGAGCTTCTCGACCCTGAGCAGATTCTTGGAAAGATCTCAGCCACTGCCGGGCGACAACTCAAGGCAGAGTATATGCCGGAAGATGCTATTATGGAGCAGAAAGGCAACCCTTTTATCGTCGGACAGTACGCAATGCGTGATTTGGCTTCGTTCGTTGACATGGAGAAGGTCAAGACTTGGGGTGTTCCTTTGAGCTCATTCGATGCATTCCTCCAGAGGGAGAAGGAGAATATCAAGAAGACTTATCAACAGGCTGCCTAGAGCGATATATGAGCGGTCTGAGGATCGTATTCTTGGTGGAAATCATAGAATATAACGGCTTCTGTAGAGAATGGAGATCACATTATTACCTATTGCAGCACCATCTACTTTAAATTAAGACTGAATTTCTATTAGGGACTAATCATCTGCGTCTCATGTTGGCATGTCTTGTTGGTACACCGCTTGGTTCATATCTTGGCGTCTCGGGACCAACAATTTGTGTGGCGGCTTTCAAGTTTGTACGTGGATTTAATTCTGCATGCCCAGCTGCATTTTCCCATTTCATCTATGCATCTAGTGGATTGTCATCTCTCACATCCGAATGCCGACACGTATATGCTCTGTCTGACAGAAGTTACTTGAGAAATGCTTGGTTTGAATAAGTCTCGATGTAAAAGTACAGGCTGAACAATGACCTTCGTGTAGGCCCTCTTCATGAGCGCACCTAACTTTAAGCGTTCAATCGGAGCCGGGCGAGACGCGCGTCATCTATGATTTGCATTGCGGGACTTGCGACAATCCTGAGAAATACTTTGGAGATCTGGGAGCCTGAGCTGAGGAAAGGATACGGGAGCTTGATGTGATAGAGCCGACGAGCACATTGAACGAGGCTGAGGGTGGCTAAATACACTGCAACTTAAGAAGTCACGGTCACCATCATGTAAAGCCGCTTTTAGGATGACGGCCGGATGGTGTGCCAAAGTTGGTCGATGTCGCTGGCAAAGAAGCAAGCTGCAAGTTGCAAGCTGTGGCTTTTGAGATTGTTTGAGTTAATCATGTGCAATTATTCTATAGCTAAAAGCATATCTTTAAAAAGCACATGCAAGGTGTATTTTCTACAGGTACCTACCTAAGGAACCTAGACTTTTAAATTATACTTGCATCTTTGCAATAAGTTATACATACCTAAATTTCCACCAATTTCTATATACACAAGTAGAAATGGGTCATTGATCCTGCCGATTAGTCAACCCGCAGAGCAGGCTCTCATTGGACCTATGCATCAAGGCATCAGGCGCCAGCCAAGGCTTTGGGCATCTTTAATTGTCTGCCTTGTTCCTTTCCCCTCTTTCATTGTTCTCAATATAGTAACTAAATCTCAACAGTCTTAGGCTATGGTAATCGCCCGATTTTATCATCATATTAAGCTATTGCATCATCGATCGCATCGTTTATCTTAGGACTTCTCGCTTATCCTTTACACTTATCTACAACATGCCGTGGGGAAAATTGTACTCTAGATTTCATGAGGAATTTGAAGCCTTACCAGAAAGTGGCTGCTGTGTATGTTTTGCATTTGAACATTTTCTCTGTGGAGGGCAAGGGACCTTTGGCTTTAAAAAGAAGCTGGAAGGATTTACGTGCGAGCCCCATGAGTCTATGCTCCAATGGATTATGGACTCTTACTACAAATGGATTACGAAAATAACTGATTTTTACGGATATCGAAACGGATATGGTATAGATGGATTTATTCTTCAAGCACTCCAATACGGCTTGGCGCGACTTGATGTTCTTGACTATAAAGAACGTCCTCACAGAACTTACGAAATCATACTTCAAAAATCTCACTCGAGCGCTGACATACCATTTGGAGAAATGCAAATGGACGCATCTTGGATAGATCTGAGACTCGCTGCTAGGTGGAACGAAAGGTGTATTAACCAGCATGGGTCAAAATGCCAAGAACTCGACAAAAGTACCTTGATAATCCCCGATTGGCTTATTGATATAGAAGAAAATTGTATTGTGAGCGGCGAAGCAGCTATGGACTTTGTGACTTTGAGCTATCGATGGGGCACATCTATTGGTTCTGGAATAGACTTCAACAAGTTGAGCGAGTTACGAAAACCCGGAGGTCTATCCAATTTCATCTCGAAGATACCAATCATCAGAGATACTGCACAGGTGTAACGAACCGTACACTAAATAGTTAGTAATACAAGGGCTTCCTAAGGGATAAACCTAGAGTTTAGTTCTGGGTTTATGTTAGCAGAGCGATTAGGAGATCTTTGGGTAATATAAATAGTAATAATAAATATTACTAGATAGTAAGCAGTGTAAAGTGTGTTATAATTTTAATTCTGTGTTAATAACTAGCTATTTAAGTTATTTAAATAAGCGTGGAGAAGTAAACTTATATATTTAGTTAATTTAAATAGGATTAAGGGAATATTCCTTAATTTATTTAAGGATTATTATTTATTTTATTAATCTTATAGTAAATTAAGAAGTTAATTCTTAATCTAGCTTTAATTAGTTACCTAGTCTTAAGTTAATCCGGTTCCGCTTACCCTATAGGCCTATTGTTATAACTATAAGTATTAAGTTATAATATAATACTCCCCTCCTATTAGTCTTATCCTTAAAACCTTACTTATTTAAGTATAAGTATCCACTTTAGCTTTTCTTACCTTATTATTAATTTCCTTTATCCTTTTATTATTTAAATATGTATATATTAATAGTTATAATAGATATTTAAAAAAAGCCTTATCCTAAGACAGAGTATTGTAATATTCTTTTAGAAATTATTTTATCTTATTTAGTTAAGATAAAGGATTGCACTTATTATTTAAATAAAAAGAAATATTATTTTCTTAAATATTAAATATTTAAAGAGGATTTTACTTAGTATACTAAGTGTATAAAGGATAATAAATCTTTATATAATACTCGCCCTTTAACTACTGCTTAACTATAGAAAATTACTTTACTTTATACTTAGTTTAAGGATAAGTTAAAGGCAGTAGAGGAATAATAAAAAGCTATTAATACTAAAATTAAGTGTATTAGGAAATAGAAATAACTATAGTTAAAGAAAATAACTTATACTATTGCGTAAGGGATTAATAATTTAAAGGAGTTAAAGTGGGTTAAGTGTAAGGAGTAGGAGGCGGAGGCTGTTTATTAGGCTACTTTATTAGCGCCTAATTCTACTATTAGCCTATTGTCACGACCCATCTCTTATGGTCGCACCAACAGGCCTACCGGGTAGGCAGAACCGGATTAATGTAGGGCCGACCTACCAATCACGGATGGATCATTAGATCATCACAATGATCCAATGAGCCAGAC